>NW_022900949.1:1180151-1183576 GCF_012274545.1 Fukomys damarensis
TTTTTTTTTTTTTTTTTTTTGGTACCAGGGATTGAACTCAGGACCTTGCACTTGTGAGGCAGGTGGTAGAACCACTGAGCTACATCTCTGGCCCCTCTCTCTTTTGGAGTGGGACTGTTTCCCCGGTGCCATTGTATCTGCAGTGTTTAACTTTCTCTGTTTTCACAGAGGCTCCCAGCTAAGAGTCTCAGAGGAGGCCGGACCTGGACTTTTTGGTGGTGCTGGGACTGTTAAGACTTTGGCAACTCTTAGACATGAACTAGATGCATTTTGACTGAACACATTTTGTATCAAGAGATACAGAGGAGTCTTTTGGGGGCCAGGTGTGGGATGTTCTGGTTTGGGTCAAGAATGGCTCCCGAAGCCTCATCTGCTGGAAGGTGACTGGATTATGGGGTGCTAAAGCTGGCTTGTTGCGAGCTGCTTCTTTTCCACCTTGCTGTCCTGCCTTGGAGGTGGCCGACCATGGGCTGAACCATGAGTCCAAATAAACCTCTGCTCTTTCAAGCTGTGGGGATTGGGTGTTGTGTCTCAACAATGAAGTCAGTAAGGCAGCAGCTCCTACAGGTAACTCTAGTTTGCCCAGTTCCCAGCAGCTCTCAGCTAACATTTATCTAGATGGGTCCTTGATGCTTGCGATGCCCCTTTGACTGGGCATGAGTCTTGGGACACATGAGGGGCTTGAGGGTCATGGTGCTAAGTACTCTCTGGCCTTTCTCAAGGGTGATACAGAGCTAACAAGAGGTGACAACATCTTTTTTTTTTTAATGGTAGCAGGATTCCCTTCCTCAGCCTCCTGAGTGCTGGGATTACAGGCATGCGCCATGATGCCTGGCCTTCTTTTTTTTTTTTTTTAATACCAGAGATTGAGTTTGGGACCTTGTGCTTGTGAGGCAGGCGACAGAACCACTGAGCTAATCCCCAGCCCTGGCTCTCCCTTCTTCCAACAAGGGGTGATGCAGCAGGAAGGCTCTTTCAATGATACAGGTGCCAGCTCCTCTGTCTTGGACCTCATGAGCTCCAGAACTGTGGGCAAATCCATCTCACCAGGCCTCCAGGTGTGTGGTGCATTGTTATGTCACCTTAGCAAGCTAATGTAGCACGTGAGCCCTTCATTGCCACAGACACAAATGATATCAGAAGTGGGGTGCGGCCATTTTGAAAATGGACCAGAACATCGGTGGCATTAGTGTAATGGCCTGGAGCAAGGACACCGACACTGCCGGGTGGGGATCTGGTGACACTGGCTACACCGGAGAACACCTGGTGTGACCATGATGTGTGGCGAGCTGCAGGATGGACCGTGTGTCCAGCAAGCCTGGGTCTCTAGAGAGATGAGAAAGCAAGCCCGTCACCCTACGTGGTTTGTCCCTCGCTGCTTTTAGTAGAGTTTTGGGGAATACAGGATCTGGGACAGGACTCGGGCACCAAGGAGTCATAAATATCACAGCAGCAGAGGCACCAACAGCTTGCTGCCCCCCACACTGTGGATCCAGGGCTCTTGGTGCCTTCCTGAGGCCGCTGTCTCTGATGGCCTCACGGTGGCCTCTGCTAACTGAGCGTTATGGAGAGGTGAGGCACTCCAGGGCCCGATGCTGAGACATGAAGGGGTGTCAGAATTCTGGCTGGAGAAGCTTATGACTTTTATTTTTGGCAGTCTTGGGACTTGAAGCCACAGCCTTTACCTTGAACTCCATCCACAGCCCTTTATATCTTTTTAAATTTTGAGAGAGAGGGTCTTGCTAATTGGCTTGTCCAGGCTGGGCTTAAACTTATGATCCTCCTGCCTCAGCTTCCCAGAGTGCTGAGTTCAAAGGTGTGCATCACTACTTCTGGGCAAAGCTTGTGACTTTTGTGTTTTGAGTCTCTTTGTTCTAGCAGCCAACCTCGAACCTCAGCCCACGCCAGGCCTTGCATCCTGTGGTTCCCACCCCTTTCGACACCATGCGCATTCTTCAGGCTGCAGTGTCAGCTTCGCAAGGCCAGGCGCAGTAACTGTTCCTTCCTGTGTCCCCAGCCCCTGCAAGACATTGGAATCAGCCGTCCCCGACCTTTTGGGCTCTAGGGGCTGGTTTTGTGGCAGACAACTTTTGCACAGACCAGGGGTTGGGCGCTGGTGGTCTGGGGATGGTGGCATGCTGTGTGCACCCCGGCTGTCTCGCGTGCTGTGCTGCTAGGGCTGCAGATCTGAGGCTGCAGAGGTCAGGCCAGGACAGGGTGGCTGGAGTTAGAGAAGGCTTCGCTCCTTGTCTGCCGCTCACCTCCCACTGAGGCCAGGTCTTGGGCGGCCTGCGGGCCGAGGTGAGAAGAGAGCTCCTGAAGCAGCGCTGGCAGAACAAAGCCAAGCAAACGGAAAGATGCGAGACAGGAGCTTCCCGACAGGCGGATGCTCTGTGGGGACCCTGGACCTCCGGCCTGAGGTCACTTCCCGGCCACCAGCTTCCCGCGGACCAGGGCCCCCAGGGCGCCCTTCATGTCGCTGTTGCGCAGGCTGTAGATGAAGGGATTCAGTATGGGGGTGACCACAGTGTACATCACCGCCGCCGCTGTGTCCTGCTGGACCGTGTGGGGCGACGCGGGGCTGAAGTACACCCCGATGAGGGTCCCGTAGAACAGGGACACCACGGCCAGGTGGGAGCCGCAGGTGGACACGGCCTTGCGCTTGCCTCCCGCCGACGGGATCCTCAGCACGGCAGCAAAGATGTGCGTGTAGGAGACCAGGATCCCCACGAAGGGCACGATGATGGGCAGGGCACCCACGGTGTAGACCAGAGCGCTGTTGAGGGAGGTGTCCGAGCAGGCCAGCTTCAGCAGGGGGCTGAGGTCGCAGAAGAAGTGGGGGACCCTGTTGTGGGCGCAGAAGGACAGGCGGGCGAGCAGCGCGGTGTGGGTCAGGGCGTTGCCGAAGGCGGCGGCCCAGGACGCGGCCACAAGCAGGCCGCACAGCTGGGGCGTGACGGCCGCGGAGTAGCGCAGCGGGTGGCAGATGGCCGCGTAGCGGTCGTAGGCCATGGTGGTCAGCAGGAAGCTGTCGATGCCGGCGAACCAGATGAAGAAGAACATCTGGGCGAGGCAGCCGGCGTAGGGGATGCTGCGGCGTCCCGACACGTGGTTGGACAGCATCTTGGGGACCGTGGTGGAGGTGAAACACACGTCCACGAAGGCCAGGTTGGCCAGGAAGAAGTACATGGGGGTGTGGAGCCGGGGGTCGGCAGCGATGGCCAGGACGATGAGCAGGTTCCCCAGCCCCGTGACCAGGTACATGCTCAGGAAGAGGACGAACAGGAGCCGCTGCTGCCCGGGGTCCTGAGAGAGGCCGAGAAGCAGGAACTCCGAGACCTGGGTGAGGTTGGGCTGGTCCATGGCACCTGGGCAACAAGGGAGCGGCCGCTGTCCGTGGTGCTGACCCGCGCTCTCCCGCCCGC
>NW_022900949.1:1183981-1194337 GCF_012274545.1 Fukomys damarensis
GGGGGGGGCCGCATTCGTCCCGGCCCGGCGCGGCGCCCCCAGGGTGACCTGAGCGTCCCCAAGAGAGGCTGGCTCTTCTTTTTTCTTGCCATAATGCTGGCGCTTGAGCTCAGCCTTCGCCCTGAGCTCTGTCCCGGGCCTTTCTAGTTTTCGCCTTCAGACAGGGTCTTGCTGAGTCCCTAGGTCGGCCTGGCTGGGCTCGAGCTTCTGTCGCCCCTGGCGCAGCCTCCCAGGGCACCGGCTGCTTCTTCACGTCCGCCGCCCACCTCTGGAGCGACCCGCGACCTCGAGACGTCACCACGTCGAGGCCGAGTTTCGAACTCGTGTCCCTCCGGGGTCAGACCCACACCGCACCATCTGCACGCCGACCCCGGACGGACGTCTGCTCAGCGCTCGGGAGCACTGGGCGCAGGCTGGCAGGAATCCCCAAAGCAGAGGCAGCACTAACCGTGGGGGTGGAGCCCAGCGATCCTTACCCTCCCTCCCCTCCAGGCGCTTACCTGGTCCTTAGGGTTTATGCCTTGCGTTGTTTTTCTGTACCAGGGATCGAACTCGGCCCCTTGTGCGCTTGTGAAAGCAGGCGGCGGCACCACTGAGCTAAAGCCGCGGCCCCTGTTGTGGTTTCTGTGCGGCGGTGTCCACAGCGAACTGCACTGGGGTCGGCGGAGGCCTGCGGGGACCCGGAAGCCTGCGACAGCTCTGTGGCCGTGTCACGCACAGCTCACGGGGAGCTGGACCCAGCCTGCAGTTCTGGAATGAAAAATAGAAGTTTTAAGGCCAAAATATGGGAACTCACGGCGACAGGTGTTGTAAGTACCGGAGGCCGATCCTGTTCAGAGCTGTTCCTTGCAATTGCAATTGGAGATTAATGCTGCGTGGATGGGCGGCGCTCTCTTCTGGGAGGCTGTCAGGAGGATCACAACCTCCAGCCCAGCCTGGGCAGTTTAGGAACTTAGTAAAAAATAAAAACGACTGGGGATGCAGCTTAGTGCAAAGGCCCGGGGGTCCATCCCAGCACTGCAAATACGTACATAATAAATGCTTTTTGTTTTACCACTGAAGGGCTCGGGGGTGTGGTCCAGCGGGAGGAGGGGCACTTGCCTGGCGTGGGCGGAGTCCTAGAGTCCACCCCCCAGTTCCACTTAGCAACGAGCTGAACGAAAGCAAGGTAGGCTTCAGAAATGGAAAGTTTAATAAAAATTCCAAAGAAGTAATGTTGGCAGGGGCTTGGTTTTGCCACTGAGACCTGAGGATTTGCTTGTGGCAAAACTTGATTCCCTGAAAAGGGAAACCAGCTTGACAGAAAACTACTTTGTCAGTAAAGAAACCTGTTTTTTTTTTTTGGTTGTTTTCATGAGATCAGTAAACTTTTGACTATTATCAGTGAAGTTTCAAAGAGTCACTAAATGTTTTTCCTAATTTGTGTACAGAGTGAAATTCAAAACTTTGAGGCGAAATGAAATTTGCTTTGTTTTTGTTGCTTTGAGACAGAGTCTCGCTAAGTCCCTAAACTGCCAGGCTGGGGCTCAAATTTGCCATCCTCCTGCCTCAGCCTCCCAGAGAGCTGGGGTTACAGAGGCACCACCATGCCTGGCTTTGTAGATTCGTTTTAATAAAAATGATGCGAAAGGAGTAAGTCAGCATTTAGAGAATGACACGGACTTTTCTCTCTAAAGGAAAGATCTGGCTTCAATAAATGCAGTTCTAGCAGGTACGGGTACTTTGTTCAAGTGTACAGGAAAAGAGAGGAATATTTCAGTGATCAGAGCCGGCGAGAATGTGCTGCCGCACAGAAAAGTGCTGGGACACGCAGGCGTGAGTGCAGACACGTGAGGGAGAACTGGAGTTGTAAGCATTTAGATGTAAAGGCACTTCTGTGCTCTCTGAAAACCGAGAGTAAAACCAGCTTGGGGGAGGCGGGGCAGAGACTATCGGAGCATCCGCTAAATTTTATAAAAAGGAACTACTGTCTTTTTTACGACAAAAGTAAGATGATAATATATTGAATCCTAGAAGATGGTCAGAAGAAGTTTGAGAAGCTCTGGGGACCAAACATTAATAAAATCCAATGCAGGGCCAGGGATGTAGCTCAGTGGTTCCACTGCCTGCCTCAAAAGAGCAAGGACCAGAGTTCGATCCCCGGTACCCCCCAATCCAACGATAGCCTGACAAGGGGCGCACACCTGTGATTCCGGGCTACATAGTGAGACCCCGTCTCAAAAAACAAACAAAGCATAAACTCTGCACACTTTTCAGGGCGCATGATAACTGCGGTTTTTAAAGGTGTGGTGTGACCTTTCCGTCAGGGGCACACGCCTGACACTTGGGCCCAGAGACCATGACTCAGCCCAGGAAGGGCGGTGCTGCCCTGTGGTGATCGCTCTGAACCTCGGAATCACCCCGCTGCCTCCCTCCCGGGTCCACACCCTGGCCTCTGCCTCCAACAGGCTGCTCCACCCTAGTGCCTGCGTGCAGACTGGCCTGGCCCTGCCTCCTCTTCAGTTCGCTCTGGGATCTTGCAGCTGTCACCCAACTGGTTCGTCTTCTCCTCGGTCCCTGGTGGTCTGTTTTCCACAGCGGTTAGGAGATTCAGCTGTGCTCTCCTTGGCCCTTCTCCGTTCAGAGCCCAGCTCCCCTCTCTGCTCCCTCCCACCCACCTGGAAATGTCCCCAGCCCACAGCCCTTGGATTTTACCCCTCCTCCTTGCAGGCTGTTTGTCCTCTGTCCCTCCCTGCCCCAGGGCCTTTGCACTCGCCCCTGTCTCCACCTAGATCTCTTTCCAACCGTCCTGCCTCACCTACACCAGCAGCTCCACCAGGCAGGAGCTGGGGCTCCTACAAAGATGGATTCATTCTTGCCCTTCATTCGCGGCTCTGATAACTGAAATATTCCTCTCCTTTCCTGTTCACTTGAACAAAGTACCCTTCACTGCCCACCCTGTAGTGTGGAGAAAATCCCAGCACATCGGGCTTCCTGATTTCACATCACATCACTGTGCCTAGCAACGCAGGTCTCCTGGCTGCAGGCAGTGCTGCCCCAGGACCTTGGCATGAGCTGTGCACTCCACCCGTAGTGCGCCCCTCACACCACTGCAGGCTCAAGACCCACTTCCAGTGCTTCCTTTGCCTCCACCCCCAGCCATGCCTGCTCCTCCTCTGCTCTCCGGACTCCTGGTCTGGGCCCGGGTGGAACTTTCTCCCCGGTGCCTCTTCCTGGTCTTTCTGTCCTCTCAGCCCAGCCAGCCTGTGTGCTGTCACCCTTCCATGCGTGTTCATCGACTGCTTACTGGGCGACCTCGGTGTGGCCAAGCTGTCGCTGGACCGTGAGATGGTGACAGCAGTGCGGCAGAAGTGAACGAGCAAACCCTGGAGAGGTGCCACCGGGCGACAAGAGAAAAGATGCGTGCACACCTGTCATCTCAGCTACTCAGGAGGCTGAGTCAGGAGGATCTCAGGTTTGAGCCCAGCCTGGGCAGCCTAAGAAGACCCTGTCTCAAAAAAATATAAAGGAGGCTGGGGGTGTCGCTCAGCGGGGCAGCCTTGGGTTCGATTCCTAGCACGAAAAACAAAGGCACCCCCCCAACAATGGAAAACTCACAGAGACTGCCGGTCAGAAGAGAACTAACTGCAGGGAGATGCATGCAGAATCACTGCCCTTTCATGAAACTTTGACGCATACAGCACAGCCTGACTATAGCGGTCCCTGGCGCCTGGGGGCTGTAACGGCAAAGCGGTCCCTGGGTGACCTCCGACCCCAGTGACGTCAGGGCGCAGGGCCCGGGTCTCCTGCACTTCCTCAAGCGCCTGGCGTGTCCCATGGAGGCACACACGCGCACACACACGCACACACACACACACGCACACACACACACACACACACACACGCGCACACGCATTCACACTCACACTGGACCTCATTCCCTGTAGGTTCCTCAAGCGCCTGGCGTGTCCCATGGAGGCACACACGCGCACACACACGCACACACACACACACACACGCGCACACGCATTCACACTCACACTGGACCTCATTCCCTGTAGGCGCAAGGAAGACACAAGGAAACGGAACACCTGGCCCCAGACAGTGCCGGCTTCCCTGTCCTGCCTCAGGCCCGAGAGCCATGGAACAAGAAGCCAGCACTCTGGGAGGCCGAGGCAGGAGGATCCCAAGTCCGGCGCAGCCTGGGCGACTCTGACCCAGTGAGGCGTGGTCTGGCGGGTGAATAACGCAGACCCATACCCCGCTCTCCCGGCAGGGTCGCTGTCCCTCAGGGTCCCCTCCGAAGGTGCGGACACCTCTGGGCACCTCCTGCACTGAGCCCCAGATGCCCGGTCCCCGCGCTCTGCGTCCGGCTGGTTCTGTCCCTCCCGCTGTGGCTCAGGCGCCGGCCGGATCCGCAGTAGCCCAGCCTCAGCGCAGCACTGTTCCCGGCACCTCCTGTCCCGTCACTACCGGGGTGGGGCCCAGCTCCTATTACCGCTTTGTTCTTAGACAGGGTTAGGGTTAGGCACAAGTGGTCCAGTCTGGAGTGGGACTCGGCTTCCTCCTGCCTCAGCCTCTCGGTCCCAGGTTCCAGGTCCGAGGCAGGACCCAGGCGCGCTGCCGGTTTCCGTTTTCCCGTTCGCCTCTAGAGGAAGCCCGGGGAGGGGAGGCGCAGCCCCTGCTCCACTCACCGGCTGGGCCTGGGACCTGGGCTGCGGCCGCACAGAGGCCCTCAGCTGGCAGGCGGGCTTAACTCTGTCGCCGTCCCGGTCCCCGGGGGCCGATTAGGACTCGGGCTAATTGTGCTCTTGCTCTGTCCCTGCCGGGGAGTCGGGGCCCGAGGAGCCACCGCATCCCCAGGACACCGAGCCGGCTCCCTGCAGGGCCCGGGGCGGCTCTCCCCAGCTCCTGGGTCCCCACAGCCTGTATTTACTACCTTCACCCATTCTGTAGTGGGCAATCTCCACGTGTGTTCACACGAGCGTGTGCGTGTGCAACGCCTGCATGGCATCCTGCAAGGGTGTCCTTGTCATCGGCCCAGTGCACAACCCACACCACTGTTCAGCAGCGCCCGCCCGCTCCTGGGGACACCATCCCTGCCCAGCTCCCACCAGTCCCTGGCTTGGACCAGCCACAAACAGGGGGCTCTGCCTCAGATCCGGACCAAACCCTTCTCGCCATTACTGAATTGACAGTTGAAGGCGTGTGTGGGGGTGTAAGCGGCACCCTTGCTGGACTCTGGCATCCTCCCTGTCCTCGGCCCGTGACCCCTTCAGCTCCCTGGGACTCCGATGGCCCTGACATCACCAAGCGGGGCTCAGCCTCACACCTGTAATCAGCACTTTTGGAGGCTGAGGCAGGAGGATTAGAAATTCCAGCACTGCCAGGCAGTTTAGTTGCTTAGTGAAACCCCTGTCTAGAAGGAAAAAAAAAAGAAAAAAAGAAAAGAAAAGAAAAGAAAGGAAAAAAAGGTAGAGCCAGGTGCAGTGGTGAGTATCTGCACTTCCAACTACTTGGGAGGCTGAGGCAGGAGGATTGCTTGAGCCTAGCAATTTGAGGCCAGCCTGAGCAACACAGTGAGACAATTTCTCAAAACGTGTATAGACAAATGAAGTATCTGGGAATCGATCTAACCAAAGAAGCAAAAGACCTCTGCACTGAAAACTACAGCAGTCTGAAAAAAGAGATCAAAGAGGATATAAGAAAATGGAAAGATATCCCCTGCTCCTGGGTAGGAAGAATCAACATAGTGAAAATGGCCATACTACCAAAACTGCTATACAGATTCAATGCAATGCCAATTGAAATCCCAACACTATACTTCACAGAACTAGAAAGAAGAATCCAAAAATTCATTTGGAACCATAAGAGACCTAGAATAGCAAAAGCCATCTTAGGCAACAGACACATGGCAGCGGGTATAACAATTCCCAATTTGAAACTATACTACAAAGCCATTGTGATAAAACAGCATGGTACTGGCAAAGAAACACACCTGAGGATCAGTGGAACAGATTGGAAGACAGAAAAACAAACCCAGATGTACTCAGCTACCTCATCTTTGACAAAGGAGCTGACCGTCCCCACTGGAGGAAAGATACCCTCTTCAATAAATGGTGTTGGAAAAACTGGATCTCAACCTGCAAAATATTAAAACTAGATCCTTATCTGTCACCATGCACTAAATTAAAATCCAAGTGGATTAAAGATCTAAACATTAAAACAGAAACACTGAACTTGCTGGAAGATAAGTTAGGCAGAACTCTGGAAGACATTGGCATAGGAAAAGATGTTATGAACAAATCCTCAGTAGCACAGGAACTAGCAGAAAGAATCAACAACTTTTAGTTGTTACTACTAAAAAGCTTACTAAAAAGCTTCTGTACTTCAAAAGAAACCATCAACACAATGAAGAGACAACCTACAATGTGGGACAACTTTTTACCAGCTGCTCCTCAGACAAAGGACTATTATCTAAAATATATAAAGGACTCAAAACAATCAGCCTCCCCAAATATAAAAATGGGCATCTGAGATGAGCACACATTTCTCAGACAAAGAAGTAAAAGCAGCAAGGAAATATATGAAAAAATGTTCCACATCACCGGTCATTTGAGAGATGCAGATGAAAGCAACACTGAGATTCCACCTCACCCCACAAAGAATGGCTGCTGTCAAGAAATCAATAACAAATGTTGGCGGGGATGTGGGGAGAAAGGAACCCTTCTCCATTGTTGGTGGGAGTGCAGACTGGTGCAACCCCTGTGGAAATCAATACGGAGATACCTCAAAGAGCTGGGACTAGAGGTTCTGTTTGACCCAGCCATCCCTCTGCTGGGTATCTTTCCAAAAGAACTAAAAGAATCATATCACAGAGAAGTATGTGCACCCATGTTTGTAACGGCACAGTTTGGAATAGCTGAATCTTGGAAACAGCCCATTTGTCCATCAGTTGGAAACTGGATAAAGATGTGGTTTTTCTATAAAATGGAATACTACTCAGCCATAAAGAATGAGAAATTAGATTCAGTCATAGGAAAATGGACACATATTGAGGATATACTCCTAAGTGAAATACATAAGTCACACATGTGTAAATACCGAATAGTTTCTCTGGTGTGAACAAACTGTAATAGTACATAAGATCCTAATGGGATAATTAATAGTGTGAAATAGGAAGAAAAGGGCTAAAGGTGTAGGGGAAGTGGGAAGGGTAGGGGAAAGGTAATAAGGGAAAAGGAAAAAATTTGAGAAACTGAAAAAATGGAAATAAAGTGTTTGTAAACGGGGAGGGGAGGAGGGGATGAAGGGAGGGCAGGGACAAGGGGAAAAAATGAGAACCAAGACCTGTCATGTAAAGGTACAAGATCCCAATGATGAATGTAACTGTACTGTAGACCTAGAATGTACCAATACATTCAATAAAAAGAAGAAAAGTGTGTAGACAGACGGACCCACAGACATCAGCACGGGCCTGGGGGTTCTGGAAAGTCTGGGCCCCACCCTACCTCCCCTGGTCGGTTGGAGAAAAGGGCGACTGCGCTCCAAGAGCTCGCGAGGCACTGACGCCCTCTGGCGGCCGCACTGGGAAACGCGGCCTGAGAGTTGCAAGCAAGCGCTTTGCAGAAAATCCACTCGGCCTGGAGGCCCAGCTTTCAAGCCCTGCTCCGCGGCCACCGACCCTCCAGGAAACCTGGACTCGGCGAGGAGGAGGTCGCCTGCCCGCAGCCTTTGCCCGGCGGACTCCTGTTCACCTGGTATGGGCCCAGGGCCTCTGCCCATGCTCCCCACAAGCCAGGCACCCGGCCCATGGTTTTCACTCCTGGTTTTGTTGTGTAGCAGATACACACTCGAAAGTATGTTTCTGATTTCTTTCTAAAATTTTATTAGTTTGCAGTTCATTGTGTGCATTGTGTGCATTCCATGTGTGGATCCGGGACTTGCACATCTTAATTATTTTTCATCACTTTCCCTCCCCTCCCTCCATCTCTTGGTCCTTTTTCCTTTTACAAAGGTCTATCTCCCTGTTCCTTGGGTGTATCTTTTGCTTTGCTCTTTATTTCCATTTTGCCTTTCCTGTGTAAGTGAAAGCATCGAGATTTCAGCTTGTGCATGTGATTTACCTCGTTTAATACTGTGGTCTTCACGCACACCCATTTTCTCTGCTGTTGACTCGAGCTTATCCTTCTTCCTGGCAGGGTAGTACTCCACTGGGTGTAAATATTGCATCTCTCATTCCACTCATCTGCGGATGGATGCTCAAGTGGAAAGCACATTCTGGCCGTGTGGTTGGTGAGTTTTCACACTTGCGTGACACCACTACTTGTGATTGTTTGGCATTTTGAAATATTTCGAACTTAGAGAAGAGGTGCAAGAGTTTAGGCCCCAGCTCTTGTGGTCATTTTATTTGCCCAGGCTGGCTTTGGATTTGCCGTCCTCCTGCCTCAGCCTCTTGAGTCCACTGATTTTTAAAATTTGAGTCTATTTATTGTAACTTCCAGGATGCTATTGGATTTGGGAAGCACCAGGGCCACAATCCAGTGGAACAACAGTAAAGACTTGAAGATTATTTTGTCTTAACCATGCAGGTGTGAGAAATGGCACAAACCCTTCCCACTCAGCCGCTAAGTACTCAGAGCAGCAGAAGAGTGATGAGCTTCCCGTCACAGCACAGACCCTACGACAACTCTGTGAGCACAGAGTGCATTATTACTACTATTATTGCTATAAATACTACAGTGCTGAGGTTCAAACTCAGGGTCTCACAGTCCAGTCAAGAGCTCTCCTTCTCAGTGGCATCTCCAGCTCTTACTTTTCTTTTGTACCGGGGATCAAACTCAGGACCTTGTATTTGTGAGGCAGGCAGTGGCAGCACTGAGCTAAATCCACAGCCCTGCAGCTTTTATTATTTTATTTCAAAGTGGGAAGAGCCTCCTGCTGCCATGTATCCACCTGTGACCTCAAGGTGACTTCCCCTAATCATTTCCGAGTGATGAAGGAAAGGATACATGCATGAAACAAGAACAGGGAGCAGTGCTAAAAGAGCCAATAATGGATAATAGAAAAATCATTTATGGGAACTGAACAAAATGGAGGTGAGAACTGCTTGCTCAGTTGGAAGACCACACCAGTGGCGAATTTCCCTCTCATCATGTGTGGCCCTCACTTGTCCCCCTGTGAGCTCAGAGTGACCATCCTAGGAGACCAGGGCCACCAGGTGGTGGGGGAGCCCTCCTGTGCTGCTGTAGCTCCCTGCCTTGAGGAGTTCACCTCTGCTGTGGTCCTCGGGGGTCATTTCTCAGCTGTTGGACATGGAGCCAGACGAGCTCACACCCAGCTCCCCTCCTTCAGCAGGGGACTGGAGCTCAGCTGAAGACAGATGACAGTGGCGGTGCCCACAGGGCCGTGGGGTCCCCGCTGTGATCACAGAAACCCGATTTACAAATAAGGCTGTCAGCCCCACCCCCGCCAGTGCAGCCATCATGGATGCCGTGTTACGAGGCAGCCGTCGGCACAGACCCCTGGGCTTGAACATGGCCCTGGTCACGGGGGCCACCCAGCAGCCCCTTCCCTAGTGCACTCCGCCATTCCCCATGCAGGATGGCACTGGCGCGGCAGGACACCGGGGACGACGGCAACTGGAGCGGCCCATTCTTACCCCAGGGAGGCGGGAGCCGGAGCCCTCTGGGCGGAGCAGGAAGGCTGCACCCCTCACCTGAAATCCTCCTGTTTCAGCGCTGAGGATGGAACCCAGGGCCTTCACACTGAGCAACAACCCAGCCCTTTTTAAAAGGTAAATTTACTTATTTATTTTTGTCTGCTTATTTACTTATTTTTGCTTATTTATTTATGCTTGAGGATTTAACCTGAGGCCTTTGCACCGAGCTGTATCCCTAGCCATTTTTTTTTGGGGGGGTACCGGGGATGGAACTTGGGTCCTTGCGCTTGCAAGGCAGGCCACTGAACCGCTGAGCTAAATTCCCGGCTTCCTAGGCTTTTGAAATTTTATTATGATTATTTTAAAATTTTGAGACAAGATCTCACTAAATTGCTAAGTGGCCTGGAGGGCCACTTGTGATCAAATTTGTGATCCTCCTGCCTCAGCCTCCCAGAGTGCTGAGATTACACCCTGCTTAGATGTGAAGTTTTATAGTAAAAATAGTCTGTTTTTAGGACTGAGAAAAAAAACTCCTTTTGTGTGATTGGGGTAACTCTTTGTCACACGCACACACGCACACGGTCTGGAAAGAAGGCTCTGGACGGATGCAGTGAGCCTTGTACCCCTCGGGCTGCCCGTGAGAGCCTGGTTCCCGTTCCCGAGGCCGCCCGCGGGCCATAGGAGAGGGTGACGGGGCTGTCCCGGGGCGGGTGGTG
>NW_022900949.1:1194737-1219919 GCF_012274545.1 Fukomys damarensis
CCCCCAGCAGCATGAGGAGCATCTGGGCCGCGCAGCCCGCGGAGGAGATGGACGTGTCCCCCGCAGGAAGTCAGCCAGATCTCGGCGATGGTGACCGGGGGCAGCCGAGGTCCAGCAGGGAGAGGTGGCCCAGAGCAAGCACATGGCCGTGTGCGGCCTGGGGCCCACGCGGGTCAGGGCCGGCGGCACGGTGTTGGCCAGCAGGCCTGCGACAAAGGTGGTGACCCCCAGGGAGAGGCTGGAGACTCCCACAGGGACGGATCCTGAGGTTGCGGACTGGTTCCCCCGCCCAGCGCCCAGGCCGGGGCTCGGGCCCACAGTGTGGCCTGCACCGTCCAGGTGAGCGAGAAGACAGGCAGCGCCTGGGGACCGCTCTGTCCCACGTCGGGGAGCAGGGCTGTGCAGGGACCTGGCGCGGGTGACCTGGGCATCGGGAGGCGGGGCCTCGAGGCTCCGTCCAGAGCACGAGAATTGCTAACTCGAGAATTGCTGGGTGCGCGTGTGCGTGTGCGTGTGTGGATTGAGTCGATGTCACGAGCAGGAGCTTCCCAGGGCTGGGGACGCCACAGGGAGGAGACCGCTGCAGGCCCAGCAGAGGACTGAGGTCCAGAATGCGTAAGGACTGACAAAAGCGTCACACCGGAAAAGATAAGCCAGTAAGAGACGGCGAGTGAGCGGAACAGATGCTTCTCCAGAGAAAAAGCAGAAACCATCACAGGCCCGGGAAGCGTGAGCCACAGCCTTGGCTGCCAGCGGTCGGCCGATCGCAGCGGCTCTGATCGGCCCTGAAGCGGAGGCCAGGAGGGAGGCTTGCGGGGACAGCGAGAGGTGCGGTCCACCTCCAGGACACGGCGGGCAGGGGGCGCAGGCCCGCCACCCCCGCCCCGGGAAGCGCTGTGGGTTCAAGGCCGGTGTGGACCACAGGGAGGACGGGGTCTGGCAGGACAAGCCCAGCCACCCCCGCAAGCTCTGCCCCAATGGCGTGTGCCTCTCCCGGCTGCACACAGCCTCCGCGGCAGGGCCGGCGGGGAAGTGCTGCTGGAAGCAGACACGGCACTGTGGGTCCTCCAGGGCCCGGGCCCGGCTTTGCCTGGAGGGGAGGAACCGACACGGACGCAGCTGCCGGCTCCCACTAACCTGGGGCAGCAGCTCAGAGAGGATGTTTGAAGGAGCCCCAGTCAACAGCCAGACGAACAATGGGTGAGGTTGGGGCGCACACCTCTCACATGTGGGGTCCTTCCTCGCTGCCTGTGAACTGTGTTTGCTCAGCCAGCCCGAGCCCCTGAGACTTACTGGATTTTATTTTTCTTTGAGACAGTGTCTAAGTTGCTTCATGTGGCCTTGAACTTGAGGTCCTCCTGCCTCAGCCTCCTGAGTGCTGGGACAACAGGTGTGTACCAGGCTAACAACACTTCCTTTTCACATCTTCACCCTTGCTGCATGGGTTTAAACTCTAAAGCCCATTGCTGGAAGGAGAGGACAGGGAGGCTGCCGCCCGGGAAGTCTGCTCAGTCTTTCCCTGGAATGGAGCCGAACCCTTTCTCCACTGGGTGGGGCTCATGAAGAACTTTTAGTTTCTTTCAAATTTAGATGAGAGCCAGGGGTGCAGGCAGGCACCTGTGATCCCAGCACTCAGGAGGCTGAGGCAGGAGGATTGCAAGTTAGAGCCCAGTCTGGGCAACTTAGTGACTTAAGTGAGACACTGTCTCATAGCAGATGTCCAAGAACAAAGAAAGGCCAGGGGCAGAGATCAGTGTGAAGGCCCAGTCAGACACACACACACACACACACACACACACACACGCACACACACTCACGGTCCTTGCCTGAGGGCCTGGTGTGTTTGGGTCACAGCAGTGCAGCTCTGTGCAGATGAAGCAAATGGTCCAAGCGCAGCGGCCCTGGGAAGGGTGGGGAACTGCAGCGCTCCTCTTCCCCCAGCTCAGGGGGCTCTGTGTGGACCTGGCAGCCCCCAGCCTTTCCTCACCCCACCCCTCACCCCGTCTCTGCTCTGCAGGACCCAAGGACCTCAGAGCTTGCCCTGTGGGTTGGTGGCTGTCACCTTGGTCCTGGGAGTTGCTGGAAGTCACGCCCTGGGCGCAGACGCCGGGAGTGTGCTTGGTCAGACGGCTGCTGTCACCTCCCTTTGTGCCTCACTGATGAAAATTAACAGCGTGCCCCCACCCCAGACTGGAGTGGCCCGGAGGAGATGTGGGGGTACCAGATCAGGGTCCCTGCAGGCCTCACAGAGCTGGGAGAACCTAACCCAGGTGGGCGCGGTGGGCAATGAAGCCGCCTTCCCCCGCCTTCCGGGAGAGGGAGGTGAGAATCTGCCTTTCTTTTCTAAGCACAGGCAAAGATGTACAAAATATTATTTCTGAGGGCCATGCGGTACAGCTCAGCGTGGAGCACTTGTCTGGCAGGCACCAGGCCTTGGGCGCCCCCAGCACTGTAGACAGAGTTCACATATAATGTAACACAGTGCATACTTAATATATGGTGTGCAGTACAGAACATACGTTACACACACGTGGATGTGCTATACACACGAGTGCTATGTAAAGTATGACACTCTCTGATGCTACATATGAACAGTGTTCCATCTTCAGGTCTTCATCCCGATCCTAGGAGGTGGACCTACCTCTGAGTCCCGGTCTGCCCAGCTTAGCCACCTGGTGAACGCCCCCTTGGTCCTCCCGGGAAAGGAGCCCCTGCGCCGGTCTTCCTGCTGTCGCCCCCCACTCCCGTGCAGCTCACCATCCTGGCCCCTTGAGGCTACCGTCACGTGGAAGGTGTCATCCTTGCCAGGCCCTGCAAGGCCCCCGGAGCACGCGGAGGTCATGGTGTGGGGTGGTGATGCTGGGCCCAGCCCAGGGGATGCGGGGATGTGTGCAGGAGTGACACACTGGGACAGGGCCTGTGGGGATGTCGCCGTGGGCAGGGCAGCAACACCCAGGGACACAGCAGAGGACCCATGATGCTGTGTCCCCTTCAGGGGGACCCTCGGGGACTGCGCCGGTAACAGATGCCAAGGATGGAGAAGGCAGGAGAGGACAGGACCTGTGTGGTGCTGCGCTGGGTGTGAGACGACAGCAGGCAGCCACGTTAGTCTGGGGGACACTTGTGCCTGGACCAGGAGGGCAACTCGCCAGTGCTGGTTTGGGTTCCAGCTCTGGCCGCCCCTGCTCGTGATAGAGAAAACTTCTGTAAATAGTCTGAAACCTACAGAATATTAAAAAATATAAAATAGCGCTGGGGATTTAGCTCAGTGGCTCCATCACCTGCCTCGCAAGTGCAGCGACCAGAGTTCAATCCCCAGTAAGGGGGGTGGGGTAACTGCAGCCTTTTATTTCTCTAATTTGCTTTGCTTTGCTTGTTTAACAAAAACTCGCAAGGTTTCACTTTCCATTGAGGCTTAAAGGCCCATAGCCCCAGTTTAAAATTAACAGATGCCTGAGGTGCTAAGCCACATCCCAGGATGAGGACAAATATTCAAGCAAAGATAATAGTCCCTGAGCTATAGAACTTTCTGTGAATGATATGGCTGTGAAAGCGATAAGATAAAAGGATTGTCACCAGTCTGCTTTCCTAACTCTGACCCCCACTCTTGTGGGCTGAAATATCTAAAGATAAACATCCTGAAAGAAACTGCTACAGTTGGGTTAACACTGTACTGTCTTGCGACCATGATTTGTGATGGGAACTGTGGGAATTAGAAAGTCTTATCACCTAAAATGAGGTCATGATTGTAAAACTCCTATAAAAGGCAGACTGTCACCCAGTCCAGGGTCGGTCCTTTAGCACAGCTTTCGGTGCAGACTGATCATTTGCTAGCAAAGTAAATGTTTTTATTTTACCTTCTCCTGCATCTCTGCGTGTGGAGCCACTAGGGAAACTGGTCCTCCAGAGCAGGCTGACTGACTCTTGCAGGTCCCCGGGATGTGCAATGGTTCAGGGAAGGGAGAGTGATGTAATGTAGCCAAGGGGTGAGGGGTGAGATCTGTGGGCAGCTGCTGGGCTTCTGACCCCCAGGTCCTCTCGGAGCAGAGATTACCCGAAGGGCTGACAGTGTCAGACACCGGTGACTCCTAACACAAACTTCCCAAGGTGACAGCATCCAGCCAGCTACTCAGTGTTTGAAAAGATGAATAAAACACAGACCCCGGCAAGCCTGACGAGTTCTGTCCCTGTGCCCGATACCTGAGCCACACGGGCCTGAGGAGGGAGGGTGACTTGGTTCCTGGTGTCAGAGACTTCAGACTGGTCCCTCGGGCCTTGCCCTGGGCCTGCGGCAGCACCGTACTTTATGTGGCGGGAGCAGGCAGCGAGGAAACGCGCTCATCTCAGGGAGACCCAGAAGCAAAGGAACAGAGGCAGGACGGGGACCCAGCATTCCCTGCAGGCCACGCCCCAGGGACCTGACTTCCTCCCATAGGCTCTGCCTCTCCAAGGCCCCACCCCGCACTAGGGAGCCCAGCCCAGCCCCAGCCCTGCTGGGCCAATGGCAGAGCCCGGCCTAGGTGGGCGGTCTTGTCGGACGCAGAGCACCCCAGCAGGCAGGAGTACGTGTTCAGCTCAGACAGCGATTTCCAGTAGCGTCCTTCCCAGGCAGAGTGGGAGGGAAAAGAGGAAAGAAAGAAAGAGAGAGAGAGGGAGAGGAAATAAGGCGAGCGGAGGTGCACAAACCCTCCGGGCGGCGAGCCTGTGGGGCAGGCGCGCTCCACCCAGAGTCCACGGGTGCCCACGTCACACCGGGCGGCGGCGCTGCTGCTGTCAGTCCTTCTGCAGGCAGGACCGCCCCAGACCTCCTCGGATCGCTTCCCCAGGGTCTCTGAATCGAGCCTTTCTGCCGCCAGCAGTGCGCTGAGACTGAAGCCGTCAGGGCGGTGAGGAGAATCCTCCGTGACGGTTCATCTGTGTTTCAGAGCCCAGAGAGAGAGATGTTCAGCGGGATCTAACAGCGGCTCTGTTCTGAAAAGGAAAACAGGGCTGGGGGTGTGGCCGGGGCAGAAAGCGAGCGTAGCGTGAGGGAGGCGGACGAGAGAGAGGAGACGGAGGGTGGGAGGAGGGAGGGGGAAAAGGGAAAGAAGCCCACAGGATTCAGGGGCACAATTGCCACGGCCCCCGTGCCAGGCTCCAGCACACCGCCCCCAGCTCTTCCCGAAGCCCCAGGGGCCCCATCGTTCTGCCCCAGCGCTTGGTGCCCAGGGGACACACCAGCGACAAACGCCAGCGCCCCAGCAGACAGGATGGAGCCCCGGGAACACCAGGAATGTCAGCCGACAGGGCCTGCTGTCCCCAGGCGGCCAGTTCCAGGTCTCAGCAGGGAGCCAGGGCTGGGGAGCTGGCCGCGCTCCAGCCTCAGCCCCCCAAGGACCAGCCGCAGAGCCGCAGGAGAGGAGGGCTGGCGTCCGGCTCAGGGGGCCCCAGACGGGCGGCGAGAGATGGAGACCGCAGGTGACAGGGGCCACGCACCCGGGGCTCTGCCAGGCAGAAAGCAGCAGCTGGTGCCCTCCCGCCCTGCTCAGCAGAACCCACGCACACAGCCCCCAGGTGCGGCATCAGTCCTGGGCACAGGCGGGCCGAGGGCCCCAGAGCTGGGGGAAACTGAGGCCGCCACCGCCACTGCTGCCTGCACCGTGTCACATAAATCACCCGATGGGTCCTCGCTGCCTCCACACGACCAGCAGCCCTGCAAGGCCAAGACCGGTGGGGTCTGACGCCGCCACCCTTTGGGGAATCTGCGTTGAAAACTGCTTAGCGTCCCCGGTCTATGGAGTTTACATGGCCTATACTCAGTGTGCTCAGAACACTTCTATTCCCTGCCAGGCACGGGCGTCTAACTGGAAGCCTGTTCTCTAGAAAGTGCTGCATGCCTCACGCCATTTACTGAGTACAGGACAGTGTTCGTTGTCAGGTCTTCCCCATCTCCTGACCCCAAGGCTGACGAGCAAAGTATTGTGGGTGTCTATGGCTAGCCCAGGAAGAGACCCAATTCAACGATCGGAACTTCACGCTGCCCTGGAGCCGCTGGGGGACAAGTTCGCCTTGGGGACCGGAACTCCCGCAGGCCTCCTCCCAGAAAGCCTCAGCCCAGGCCTGTCCTGGGAGTCTCCAGCTGCCCACACAGAAAATATACGCCAATAGCTGGGGACCGGGCCGCGAACACAAAGGATTCAGCACAGGGTGGGGGATTTGGCTCAGTGGTTCCGCCGCCCGCCTCGAAAGCGCAAGGACCAGAGTTCGATCCCCCGTATCAAAAACAACAACAACAAAAAAACAAACTCCAAAGCAAAAAGAAACTAAAAAAAGAAAAGAAAACAAACAAAACAAAAAAACAACATTCAGCACCAGGGAGCCTACAGTCATAAACAATTCGTAGATGTAACTTCAGAGAGGAATAAAGGCTGTGCTGACGGACAGCTGAGACCAAGGATTAATAAGTGGCCGTGGAAAGAGCGGTGGGACTGAGCGCTGCCCGTGGGGGTGAAGAAAGCCACAGTGGGCGGAGGGAGAGGGGTCAGAGGCAGGCCACGGGGGGGGGGACACTTGGGAATGCGACTCCAGGGAGGAAGAGACTTCAGAACGCCACGAAAGGAGGAAACAGTCACATTCTCCAATATGGTTCCTACTGAATGCCTCCTGCTTTCAGAAAAAGTTGGGACAGTGCGTGCACTTAAACTGCTGTTGACCGCACAGCTGAATGCCGGGTCCAAGCTTTTCTTCTCCAGCCCTACTCACACATGGCCTTGGGCAGGGAGGACGCGTATGATCCAGCTGTTTGTCATTGTTGTTCAATTATTATTCAGGGCAGTGTAAAAACTTCAAGAAGCATTTTGCAGGAGGCGCTACAAGAGGAAGCCGTTCATTCTGGCAATTTTAAAAGGCCAAAATAATTTTTCAAACCCTGGATTTTGGCTGGTCTCAGAAGAAGCAGAGCCAGCCCAGGGCTAAATACACCCGGTAGGGTCGGCTCTGTCCCCAGGCTGCCCAGTGACTCAGGAATCTGACGGAGGAGTACCAAGACTCCTGCTGTCCCTGGCTTGTTGCTGCTTTAGCCAATAGAAGAGCCAGCGGAGGGAGTGGGGCCCTGGTGCTCATTTTCCCGCCAGCCAGCCTGCTGTCCTGAGGGATCGCACTCCTGCTGCTGCCTGCCATGGGCCGCAGCTCCCCCTAAGTTAGCATTTACATCCCGCTAGAAGACCAGTGTCTCACTGGGTTGTGGGAACTTCTGCCTGTTGGTCCTTAAGAGCCAGTGATAACCACTCACCCCTGCTGTTACCCACTCATGCTGTGCGTACAACACGGACTTCGTGAAACATGTACATATGGAAATAAATCTTCATCAATCTCTCACCGTAGTGTTGAATGTGCTACACCCATTTCTCTGATCCCTGCTTGGTTGAAGAAGCCTAATCAAAGTTTAAACACATGTACCAAAATCTTGTTAGAAGAAAATATAAATCAAAGAACAAAAAATATAAAAACATAAAATACATTTTGTATAAAAACTTTACATAAAATATATAAAAGCCTCTCTCACGAGGTCAGTAGAATTAAAAAGAAAACTCATGTTTTCAATGCTGCATTGACCATAGGTATTTACAAACTACATAAAAATTAAGCTGAGGGGCATGTTAGAGACATTTTTATTCACTCATGGATACAAGCTTAAAAATAAAAGGAGATACCGAATAGTCTCTCTGGTGTGAAAAACTAATAGCACACAAGATCCTAACGGGATAATTAATAGTGTGAGATAGGAAGAAAAGGGCTAAAGGTGTAGGGAAAGTGGGAAAGGTAGGGGAAAGGTAATAAGGGAAAAGAAAAAAATATGAGAGAATGAAAAAATGGAAACGAAGTGTTTGTAAATGTGGAGGGGTGAAGGGAGGGCAGGGACAAGGGGAAAAATGAGAACTAAGACCTGTCATGTAAAGGTACAGGATCCCAATAATGAGTGTAACTGTACTGTATACCTAAAATGTACTAATAAACTAAATAAAAAAAGGAGAAAAACATCTGATTTACATAAAAGGCACTACCTATTAAACTCATATACTTTTGTCTAAACAAAACTTGTAGAATTACATTTCCTGAAAGTTTATTTCAACAGAGAAAATTAGAACTATGTAATCCAGAGATCTTCTTTAAGAATGAGCCATCCCCCCGAAAAAAGCCACCCATAAATGCAATATATTTATACCTTTTAGAACATCTCATAAGGTTAAACATTTTCTGTAGCAGTCCAGACAAATTACCTTCCACCAGGCTCTTCACATTGCTCAGATTTATAGAACATCACCACACTGGGAATTTTCACATGGCTGTGAAATTCTTCTTCATAACTGGAAAATTTCTTGTGTTTTCACATCCACAGGGTTTTGTTCCAGTGTGCCCTCTTACGTGTGGGCCAAATAAATATTTGCGTCTTTTTTCTAGTCAACATTTCCTTCCATATTGTGATTTTTATATTAATAAATTGATCCGAGATGACTAGAGGTAAATTCTCTCTTACATTACACGGACGGGGATTCTCCCCACTGTGCGTTTTCACATTTACCAGGAAGCGTGGTTGATAACGAGGCCTTCCCATGTTTTCTGTCTAGTTTCTGTCCACGGTGGGGCTTTTCATGTTTGTGAACAGACGAGTCATTGCAGGCTTTCCCACACCGCTGGCACACACAGAGTTTCAGTCCACCCGTGTGTGACTTCGTTCATGTCCTTGAAAGTTACCCATAGCACTGAAGGCTTTCCCACCTTGTTTACGCTCCTAAGGTTTCTCTCCAGGATGAATTCTTTTATGTATTTGCAGGAAACGTGAACATCTGCAGGCTTTCTTATATTCCTTACACTCACAGGGTTTCTCTTCAGTGTGAATTTTTTGCATGTGCATGAAGGCAACTGCATTTCCTGAAGCCTTTCTCACACTACTTACAGTCGTGCGGTTTCTTTTCGGTGTGAGACATTCCAGTCTCTGAAAGGACTGGTGATTACAGAAGCTTTTCCTACGTTCCCGAGATTCACAGGGCTTCTCTCTCTTTGGGAAAGCTGCGTGCACGGAGAGGTTCTCATTGGTCACTCATCTTTAAATACGTCACTTAGCGCTCATACGGGACACAAAACACGAGAATCAGGAACACAGAGAGAAGCCCTATATATCTCGGGAACCCAATGGCAAGGCAAGCATCTCCGGCAGTAACTCTTAATTCTGCTCTAAGTTCTAATCATGCACTCCAGGAGCATGGGAGCTGTTGTTCCCAAGGTCACTTCCTTGTCGCTCAGGTTGTCACTTCTTTGGCCAGCACCTCCTCACACATATATTTGGGGGGATGAATTTGTACTAAGCTGCTCTGACAGATAATACTGAAGAGCCCTTATTATTACCTGTTGGTTAGGAATACAAGCACATCCTCTGTGATTGTGATAGAAGTGAACATTCAGAAGCTTGAACTTCATTTGTTACAGACCAAACTTAATTACACACCAAGTAGAACTCACGAAGGATAATTTAGTACACAAATGGAAAAATAGAATTTTCACTGGAGAATACGAAAGAACAGTAAAATAAGGGGAAGCCTAGCACATGTTCTTGGACATCAATCTCACTACTCCCACAGATATGTAAAATTCTACAGGACCCAAACCATGTCCTTTAACTACTCAACAAAACATACCTTACCTATTTTACCAATTTTTTTTTTGAGACAGGGTCTGACTATGTAGTTGAGACTGACCTGGAACTCACTATGTGGCCCAGCCTGTTCTTAAACTCACAGTGATCCTCCTGCCTCAGCCTCCTCAGTGCCGGGATTACAGGTGTGCACCACCATGCCTGGCTTCTATTTTACCAATTTTAATAGGTATAAAAATGTCCAGTGATCTCTAAAATGTCTGAACGAGAAAGTGATAGCTTATCTACAATACATGAAAGACTTTGAAAATTCTCTATTCAGGACAGTATATTATGAAGGGGGAAATTACAAGACAGGCCGTGACATAAGAAAAGATCTTCAATATAGCCACATGTAAACAGGAAATGGATTCATCATCAAACAGGCTTTGTACAAGAGTGCAGAAATCACAAGCTCTTTAATACACCAGAAAGGGACAGACTAGTTATGTTCTTGGAAACGTGCATTGTATATATCCCTCTATTTCATGGTCAGTGATGGAAGAGGCATTGTAACAGAACGTGTGATCATTAATCAAGATATGTCATCTTGAATGCATTTAGAAATGGCTACATTAGTAAAGCACAGATCTGGGTGTCTGTGGATGACTGACATGTAGGCCAGCGAACCCCCTCTCTAGGCGTGGAAAAATTTTACACTTATAACAGTAGGTGCAGATGCTACTGCATAAGGAGCTGCTGTTATTAGGGTGGATCCAGGAAAGATGCAGCTGTGACTTGGTGGAGAGAGAGCCTTGGGCGTGCCTGAGACCACACCCCTCATTTCCCAGGCGATGGAACGAGGTGCTGGGAGTGATCCCACTGGGCCTAAGGCCAGCACGACACTGACACAACACAGAGAGAAGACTCAGAACTGGTGTTGATTTAAGGCACAGCACTGACATATGCAGTGCAGAAAGCCAGAGGACTGCCATGGCACACACTGCTGGAGAGGGGTGGGAGGGACAGGTACAAGTAGCTGCAGGGGTCACTGCAGAGGGAAGGGACTGAGTTCCAGGGAGGCCCTCCAGAAAGGTGGAAGACTGGTGCCGGAGAAATCTTGCTGCACCCAGCCTCATCCTCTGGTCCAGTTGAAGGTGCTGGTCGCCAGAGAGAGGCAAAACCTCCGGCGAGCCATGCCCCCTGGAGCTCTGCTGAAATACAGAGGGCAGCAGCAGTTTCAGGGTCCCTCTGGATCCACAGCCGCCCCACTCCCGGGTACAGCAGAGGAGAAGGTGACTGGTGGGATCTGCTCAAGCACCAGCTGACAGCCACCATCCCAGTCACGGCCACAGAGGGGTGCAGCTCAGCCCCTACAAGAGCTACCGGGTCTCTCCACATTTGAACTAAGCGTGTAGATCATTCTGGTGGAATTCTGAGTGTTGGATGGTGGGGATTATTTTCTTTTCTCTCTGTCACCCGGCATTGATGTTTGAAAGAGCTGGGTGGTGCTGGGGTTGTGTGTTAGTAAGAATGGAGGACTGGGAGTCACTGCTTTTGCCTCTGTGGTCTCTGACTAGATAACACGAGGCTCTCCCACACCGAGTGCACCGCAAAGGGTGAGCTGAGTTTCTGGGTTTGGTTGTAAACTGCAGTCAACCTCTTTGTGACCTCCACCAGGCTCCATTTACTACACAAACATAGGTAGATTAAATAATGAATTCTGAGCCTGGTATAGTGGTACGCATCTGTAATTCCAGCACATGAGAGGCCAAGGTAGGAGGATCGCCATGAATTGAGGCCAGCCTGTCAGTTTGGAGTACACGGTGAGACCACGCCTCAAAATGCAAATGAACAAACAAATTCTTCAGTAATCAATATATTACAGAAGCAATCGGGGAAAATAAACATTCCTGGAATTGAAGAATGATGGCAACACATCAGGACATGATGACAATAGTTCTAAAACGTGTACAGTTGTGAATGTCAACATCAAAAACAGCTCCTTCAGCCGGGCGTGATGGCGTATGCCTGTAATCCCAGCACTTGGGAGGCTGAGGCAGGAGGATCGCTGTGAGTTCGAGACCAGCCTGGGCTACATAGTGAGTTCCAGGTCAGCCTCAACTACATAGTGAGACCCTGTCTCAAACAACTACAACAACAACAACAACAACAACAACAATCCCACCCAAAACGCCTTCCGTCAAAAAAAAACCCCCACAAAAAACCCACAAAACACCCACAAAACACCCCAAAACCAAAACCAGAGTAATCCCAAATAAATAACCTAATGTTGAATCTCAAGGTCTTAGAAAAACAAGAGCAATCCAAATCCAAAGCTTGTACAGTTACAAAGATCAGTGTTGAAACCAATGAAGTTGAAAGGAAAAATGTAATACAAAGGATTAATGAATCAAAGAGTTTGTTCTTTGAAAATATAAATAAGATAGACACGCCTATATTCCAACCTACTAGAAGGAGAGAAAACCACATCAATGCAACTAGAAGTGCAAAAAGTGAAGGGACCTCTTGGTCTGAGAAATGTCTGTCCCTTTCAGATGCCCACTTTTGGACTGGGTCTTTAAATTTGGGAGGTCTGATTTTTAAAAGTTCTTTATATATTCTAGATACTAGTCCTTTGTCTGAGGAACAGCTGGTGAGAAGTTTTTCCCACGTTATGGGTTGTCTCTTCACACTGTTGGTGGTTTCTCTTGCTGCGCAGAAGATTTTTAATAAGAAGACCCACTTATTGATTCTTTGTGCTAGTTCATGGGCAGCTGAGGTTTTGTTCATAAAGTCTTTGGCACGTTGGCAAACAAGAGGGACCAGGGAACCAGAAAAACTTGCTTCTTTGCCGGTTATAGATAAACAAAGGAACAAAGACCTCAGCGTGTGAAACATTTACCATCATCCTGGGTTGCGGACCAAACGTGTCCCTTCAGAGCACAAGGAAATTTTAGGTGACACACTGGGCATATCTCCACTACACTGTTGGCCAAAACTACAGGGTATCAAACAAGACAGCAGTCCTCGTTGCCAGGGCTTCCGGTCCGCTGCTAGCAGACAGGGAAATAAAAGTAACATTTCAAGATCTACCCACAACACTGATACCAAGCAAGGACCTGACGTACAGTGTTTCTGTGTTTTAGTGCATGCTTGTAGTACGTCATGATTACACTGGTCCTGGGAGTGGGTTATGTGAACAGAACACACCCTAATTCACTTCTCCTCCCCTACCCCTCCCACTCCTCCTGGCTCCTTCCTCGTTATAAAAGATCTACTCCCTTTTTTTATTCAATTATTTTCCCCCATTTCCTTTCCCTCTCCTCCCTCCCTCTTCCTCTATCTTTAGTTCCCCTTCCCATTTAAGAAAAATCTCCCTACTTCTTATTATCTACCTTTCATTTTGCTTTTTACTTATATTCTGGGCTTCTCAAAGCCGTACTTAAGCTGTACTTAAGCTTATGTGTCCATGCTCACTAACACATTAGCAGATAAAGAAAATGCAGGATTCGTGCACAATGGAGTACTACTCTGTCATAAAGAAAGGTACATTTGCCAGGGATTTAGCTCAGTGGTGCCTGCTTTGCAAGTAGGAGGTCCTGAGTTCAGGCCCCAGTACAAATAAAATAAAAAGGAAGGATGAATTTGAGGCTTTCATAGGTAAATGGCCACACCTTAATGACAACATTAAGTGAAATAAATCAGATGCACAAGTTTAAATTTTTCTTACATAAGTTTCTTTTAAACATATTTTCTACAAGTACATCACTGGGGATAATAGTATGCTTCAAAGAAAAAAGCACTGCCCACCTGAAAAGAACAAAAGAGATACTTTACAAAAGACATGGAAACATTCCGAAGTTTTGTTTTCCTTGGTTTTTTGTTTGTTTGTTTCTTTTTTTTGGTACCAGGATCGAACTCAGGACCTTGCACTTGCCAGGCAGGCGGCAGAACCACTGAGCTAAACCCCCAGCTAGTTTTTCTTTTTTGTTGTTTGGTTTTTGTCGTTGTTTGTTGTGGTGCTGGGGATCAAACTCAGGACCTTACACTTGCCAGCCAAGTGTAGTGCCACTAAACTGCATCCCTGGCCCTTTTTGGTTTTTTTGAGACAGGATCTCACTATGTAACCCAGGCTGGCCTCAAACTCACAGTGATCCTCCTGCCTCAGCCTCCCAAGTGCTGGGATGTCGGGTGTCACCACCACACCTGGCACCAAAGTTATTTCTAAGAGCAGGGCATCGTGTTGCATGCATGGAAACCCCACCACTCTGCAAGGCTGAGGCAGGAGGATGGCCAATTCAAGCCCATTTTTTTCTTTTGCGTTAATGCAATGACCGGCCCAAGACAAAGATGTCTCAGCCCAGGGGTCAGCGTCTCTCTGATTCACCCTCACCCATATGTGTGATGCCCTTGCCAATTCATGCACTATGTTGCATGTGTGCATTTACAATCACTTTGTCTTCTGCTTATGAAAAATGTCACACCCCCTTTCTTCAGAACACCCAGAATATTTTGAATCTGTATATTTGGGTCTGGGGGCACTCGTGTTGGCCTCAGAATAAACTTTTCTTATTCCTTCAAAACGGTGTCAGTGATTACATGGCAAAGAATGTGACGGAACTGTATCTGTCTTGGTGAGGCAGGAGGCAGAGAAGGGAAACTCCTGGTAGGAGGGACCCGGGAGGCCAGAGGAAAGACGAGCAGGCCGGATCTCCAAAATCCAGAGGGTTCTGATAGCCAGGCCACAGTCAGGAAGGACGAGAGGGCACAAGTGCTGTAGGCTTCTGGTGCCCAGGATGAGCTCTTCAGGATTCACAAAGAGCACCGCTGGTAGCGACTAAGCCGTGCCTGGGGACACACGCTGTAGAATGTTCTGCACAACCGAGTGACCCCGACTCAATAATAATTACATTCTCACTGACACTGTGACTGTGACTCCCTCTCCCGTGGGTTTTGGGTCCATGACAATTCCTCAAAGGTCCTTATAGGGACAAAAATGCCTCCTCCAACAGAAAGAGACTTGGCCCTGATTAGACTGCACTGCTGCACCAGTGTGAAAATCACACTGAGGCTCTGCCACCTGGCTTCTTTGGGGCCATGAGCTCCTCTCAAAGGCCCTCTTCCATCTGAGGAGGGTGCCATGGCTAACAATTTTATGCTTTCACTTCCACTTCTGTGTGTCCCGCTCATTTTTTTCATCCAGAACACCAAGAACCTAGGACAGCGACAGCCCCAGGGACACTGGGACATGGTGGAAGGCAGAGCTGCAGAGTGGTTTGCAGAAGAGAATCTGAGATGTACTGTTCGGTTGGCTATGTGGCTTCTCCTGCTGACTTATAGAAAAAGGCAATGAGGGAGAAAGCACTTAAAGCCTAAGCATATGACAAAAATGGAAGTGGAAGCCAGGTGTGGAGGTGCACACCTGTAATCCTAGCACCTCCAGGGGCTGAGGCAGGAGGATCATCACAAGTTTGAATCCAGTCTGTGGTACTTAGTGACTTGGTGAGACTTTATTTCAAAATACCAACTAAAAAAGCTAGGTGATGCGGCTCTGTGCAAAAGGCTTGAGTTTGATCTCCAGTAGCAGAAAAAGGGGAGCAAGCATGAGATGTAAATATCTGACAATTATCTATCTGGTCGTGTCAGGAACTGGAAAGTATTTTTAGAGGGGACTACTAAGGGGGTGACCATGTGATCATAATTAGCAGGAAGAGAAGAAAGTCAGGTGCTATTCAACAAAGCATTGGTTTAATGACCCCAGTCTGTATTGAGGTCTTACAAACTGCCCCTCCTATCACTGGCCAGAGTTCCAGGCCCCTGGGAGCAGATCTGAGAGGGCAGGGTTCCCATAGGAACCGAGGGTCACCCGTCAACCTCATCTTGCATCTGTTCTCTGCGTTTCTTTCTTACTTTTTTTTTTTTTTTTTGGTTTTTTTTGAAACAGGGTCTCACTATGTAGTTCAGACTGCTCTGTAACTCACTGTGTAGCCCAGGCTGGTCTCGAACTCACAGTGATCCTCCTGCCTCAGCCTCCCGAGTGCTGGGATGACAGGCGTTCACCACGACCCCTGGCGGTTCTCTACGTTTCTATGCCATGTTCTCCAGCCACCCCCATTGTGGTCAAATAAGCCACTGTTCAGCTGCGCCTCCTGCTCTGCAAAGAACAAATGATGCATTTCAGGCTGTAGGTGACAATTCTCCATGTCCTCGGGATGGGTAAGAGCTGTGGGGTGGCGGCTTCCTCCAAATAGATTTCAGAGAATGCCTCAGCCTATTTCAGGTCTTTCCCATTTGGGTTACCGTGAATGTCCAGTACACTCCATTTGTGGACAATCGTGGATTCTTTCATGTTTGCACCTAGGAATGTAATTGCAGGGTGACAGTAGATTCCTCTGTCAGCTTGCACAGATTCTGCAGAGCATTTTTCCAAAGTGTTTATACCAGTGGTGCCTTTGTCCATGCACGATGGGATCGGGTTTCTGTTTGCTGAGAGTTCTCTCCGGCTGCTTTGAGAATGGGTTTTAGACGACAAAGGTAGATTTAGGAGACGGAGGAGAGCATGCGAGTGGTGGTGTGGCAGCCTGGAGTGGGGTGAGACCTTACTACGCAGAGGTGGAACAGTGTTGTCTGTGCATGGAAGGAGAGAAAAGCAAAATGTTCCTACTCACAGCCCCGCGGAAGCAAATGTGTACATGCTCCCTCCTCATTAACGACCAGCGCTCCACCTCCCCAGACGCACAGAAGCTAACGATTCCTCTGAAATCTCACACTTCCTGGAATTGGTGTCCGACTTCAAAGGTTTAAGGGCTCAGTATCCCAGAAAGCCCTCCGGTCAGACATCAAAATTCTGTGTTTCCAGGGCCCCACAGTTCCTCCTGAAGGACTGCGCTGGCACGTTCCCACAAGGCTAGTACACTAAAATGACTCGCAGGACTCAGCACTTTACTCAGCATTATCAATCTGTGATAAAACATAACCCTGGGAACAGCTAAATGGAAGGTATGGTGAGGGGGACACATGGACCTTCCAGGTCCCATCTGGAGGTCCCAAGCTCCGGGCACCCAGAAGTTCTCCACACTTCACCACCAAGGGGTTTCATCAGCTGTGCTGGTAACTCCACGGGACTGATTCATGCAGTGGGTCTTGACGATGAACACAATGATTAAAAAATCCACCGCAGCACACTTTGGTCTCTCTAGCTATAACTTTCCTCCCTGAAGTTGCCTGGGGTCCCCAGTCACCAGCTCTCTCATTGTGGGACTCTAACCGCTATGTATAGCAGCACACATTTCCTTCTACCCAGCTCCAAGATAAGATTAAAACAGTGTATGGAAGCCTGGTAAGGGCAAACAAGATAGCGACTCAAGGCCTCGTTAGAACAGAACAGCCTGAGGTCTGGAGATGAAGACCAGGTGCACCGTACAGCTGACTCCTTTAGACAGATGGCAGAGAACGGCCCCCGGCCCCTGGCCCACTTGCAGTCCTCTTCCCTTGCCCTTAAAAACCTGTGCTGATCCCTGTGCTGGGCCTCTCTAAGCTGCTCAGTTCTGAGAGCGTCGTCTGGCCAGACTAATAAAGGTCTATTTACCAGCGAGCCTGGTGTGTTCCTTCCTGGGCGACTCTCGTTCCTCTGTCGAGCTCCCGGGGCCTCGCTGAGCTATAGGTCCCAGCATCTTGGAGGCCCTCTGGGCTGTTCAAGGCTCCCGGAAGTAAGGCCCTGGGTCTTGCACTCAGAGCTATCATTGGGCTATAGGACGCAGCATCGTGAAGGCCCTTTTGGCTGTCCACGCTCTGTGCAGTGGAAGTGAGACTTTATGTCTTGCATTATTAGAGGCCCCAGCAAGATCCCCAGGTGGGAAGGGTAAATCTGGCTGAGATTTCTCTGTAGCAGATCTGGCAAGAGATTCTCGAACATACACCTGAAAAGCCTCCAGAGGAAAGCTTTCGACCAATTGCAACCATCTATTTGTCAGGATCGAGGTGGCTGATGAGCCGGGAAGCCTCCCCTGACCCCAGCCCTGATGAGGATTTCTGAGTAGAATGAAAGCTTTTTTTTGTGGCGCCTGTTTGTTTTGTCTGTGTCCTGTCTGTTGAGTGTTAACCTTGCATTCATTCCTAGGGACAAGATGGGAGGATCCAGTTCCAAGAACACCCCGTTGGACTGTTTTCTCACTAATTTTAAACTTTTTTTCTCCTGAGCAGGAAGATGAATATGGAATGAAGTTTTCCCGAACCCTCTGCAAACTGGAATGGCAAGCATTCGGAGTAGGTTGGCCAGTGGAAGGTTCTTTCGAACCACAATTCTGCCAGGCGGTATGGGCAAAGGTTACTGGACGCCCTAGCCACCCCGACCAATTCCCTTATATTAACATCTGGGTCCGAGCCTGTGAGAAGCCTCGGGCATGGTGGCAGCGCTGCTCCCTGCGCACCAGTTCTCGTATTCCGGTAATGGCGCCAAATGCGATAAAGTCCTTAAAGTGGCAGGTACCCAGGCCGGTCTTCTCCCAGGAGCCGGACCCCTTAGAGACTACTGACCCCAGGTTAGGACCCCCTCCATATGCAAAGTCATCCTCTGGGGAGATGGGAGTTAAGTCCATTTACCAATCCCTTCCAAAGGATGGGGAGGTCCCAGATTCCACGACCTCTCCTTCCTGCACCCGAGGGGGCTCTGCCTATGTACCCCAGGAGGCACCCCCGGGGAGGCCGGATCTGCTCCCTGTGCTCCCGCTGAGGGAAACAGAACAGGGTCACTATGTGTACATTCCTTTCTCTACAAGTGATTTATATAACTGGAAGCACCAGAATCCCCGTTCTCTGAGAAGCCGCAGGCCCTCATTTCCCTTCTTGACTCTGTGTTTAACACCCATGACCCCACCTGGGATGACTGCCAGGAACTTTTACAGGCTCTGTTCACACCTGAAGAGCGAGAAAGAATCAGAGGACACGCTGTTCGGTCGGTGCTGCGGGGAACTGAGGGACCCACTGATGACCAACATCGGGCCCGAATTGAAGCACAACTCCCCTCCACCCGTCCCCAGTGGCAACCGAACTCCACGGGAGGTAGGGAAGCTTCTTCACAACTACCGTCAGCATCTCCTGAAGGCCTTAGGGGAGCTGCTCGCAAGCCTACTAATTTGAGCAAGGTAAGCGAGGTCCTTCAAGGGCCTGAGGAATCCCCCTCTGCCTTCCTAGAGTGGTTGCTGGAGGCGGACCGCACGTACACGCCAATTGACCCAGACGCTCCAGCAAACAGGTGGGCGATTAATTTGGCCTTTGTGTCCCAGTCGGCCCCAGATATTCAAAGGAAACTGCAGAGAACTGAGGGTTTTCAGGGAGAAAATAGAGAAAAATTGATAAGCATAGCTATGAAAGTGTTCACAAAAAGGGATACACCTGAAGGTTAAAAGGTTAAAAAGATGGGAAAGGCAAGTGTAATGGCATTAGTAGAAGAAGGATTTGTGTCAAAGGGGAGGGAAATGAAAAGGGAACTAGGGAAAAGAGATGGCTTCTTGTGGATAGAGATCAATGTGCATATTGCAAAGGGGCATTATAGGAAGGATTGTGAAAAATGGAAAAAGAAAAAGGCACAAGAAAAAAAACTGGAACAGAAAAAGGAAGGAGTCTTTTTCGCAGGGGCCAGGGCTCATGGCCGCTTAATCCCGATGAACCTTTGGTAAGTGTGTGAATAGGAGGAACAGATGTTGAGTTTCTCGTAGACACTGGAGCGGCCCACTCAGTCCTCAAAGCTCCTCCTGGGGCGCTTTCCTCCATGAAGTCTACCATTACTGGAGCTACTGGACAACCTGCCTCTTATCCCTGGACAACGCTAACCTGTAAACCTGGGAAAAGGTACTGGAACCCACTCTTTCTTGGTCATTCCTGAGTGTCCCTAGCCCTTGCTGGGGAGAGATTTATTGAGAAAATTAGGGGCTGTCATTTCTTTTAAACCAATGAGGGAAACTTAGAACTGAGGTTGCCACCCGTTATCATGGTGACAGTCCCTTTGGAAGAGGAATTCAAACTAATCGGAGGAGAAGAAAAACCTCCGGAGCAAAAAGGGGACTATCTACGGGAAAAATTTCCTCAGGTATGGGCTGAAACAAACCTACCAGGGCTGGCAAAATACCAAGTCCCAATAGTAGTCCAATTGTTAGCCTCCGCCACCCCTGTCCAGGTCCGACAATACCCACTTCATCTGGAAGCTAAGATAAAAATATCCAAACACATCCACCAGCTCCTGGAAGCCGGGATATTGGTTCCATGTCAGTCAGCTTGGAACACACCCCTGTTGCCTGTAAAAAAACCTGGCACCTCAGACTACAGGCCGGTACAGGACTTGCGGGAGGTAAACAGCCGGGTGGAGACCATCCACCTTACGGTACCGAACCCCTACACACTGCTGAGTCTCATTCCACCTGCACATGTATGGTACTCAGTCCTTGATCTCAAAGATGCATTTTTCAGCCTGCCTCTCGCACCGGTGAGCCAGCCCCTTTTTGCTTTCGAATGGACGGACCTGGACACTGGAACTACTGGACAACTGACATGGACTCGATTGCCACAAGGCTTCAAGAACTCCCCCACCCTGTTTGGGGAAGCTCTCAGCAGAGATCTCCAAGAGGTAAGGAGAGCTTTCCCCTATGCAACTGTTCTCCAGTATGTAGATGACCTCTTGGTGGTGACTTCAACCGAAGAGGAATGTCTTGCAGCCACCGAGGGCCTCCTGGAAGCCCTACAAAACCGGGGATATTGAGTGTCCTGGAAGAAAGCTCGGCTCTACATGACCAAGGTAACTTACTTGGGCTACATTATTGAAAATGGAAAGAGAAAGTGGGCAGAATCCAGGGTGTCAGAGATCCTCCAGATGCCCACACTCAGCTCAAAGAAACAAGTGTGCAAGTTCCTGGGGCCCATAGGATATTGCAGAATCTGGATTCCTAGTTTTGCTGAGATTGCCAAGCCCCTGCATGAGGCTACGGCGGGGGGAAATATGCCCCTCGAATGGACAGAGGCTTGCCAGCAAGCGTTCCAGATGCTCAAGACTGCACGTACCATAGCACCAGCCTTAGCCCCGCCTGATTTGAATAAACCTTTCACCTTGTATGTAGCAGAGAAAAGTGGGGTGGCAAAAGGAGTGATCAGGCAAACCTTGGGCCTTGGAAGTGGCCTATAGCTTATCTCTCCAAAAGACTTGACCCAGTGGCCAGAGGGTGGCCCTCTTGTTTAAGGACGGTGGTCACAGCTGCTGCCTTAACTCGGGAAGCTGACAAACTGACTTTCGGCCAAGACTTAACTTTGATCACTCCGCATGCCATTGAGCCCCTGTTGCACAATTCACTCAGTAGGTGGCTGTCCAATGCTAGATTGTTGCAGTACCAGGGACTCTCGCTAGAACAGCTACACATTAAATTTGCCGCAACATCTAACCTGAATCCTGCGTTTGCTCCCTGAGTCAGACGACCAAATGTCCATCCATGATTGCCTGTAGACTCTTGAATACCTATGGGGAGGAAGGCCAGATCTGACAAACCCAGCCCTTTCCCAGCCTGAGGCAACATACTACACCGATGGGAGCAGTTTCATATGTGAAGGTGTATGATATGCTGGAGCAGCAATAGTAAATCAAAATCAACAGGTAGTATGGGAACAAGGGCTGCCTCAAGGGACATCAGCACAGAAGGCTGAACTGATTGTTTTAACGAGAGCACTAGAATGGGAAAAGGAAAAAGGATAAATATCTTTACTGACAGTCCTTATGCTTTTGCTACCACCCGCGTGTATGGAGAGATTTACCAGAATAGAGGACTTCTGACATCAGAGGGAAAAGAAATTAAAAATAAAATGGAGATACTGGCTCTACTGCAAGCCATCTGGCTACCGAGAGAGGTTGGCATCATCCACTGTTGGGGACATCAGAAGGGATCCAGTCCTGAAGCGATTGGAAACAATGCAGCTGACCAGGCAGGGAAGCAGGCTGCCCAAAATCAGTGGGGAAACAATTGGTGCTGCTGCCGACACCCTTGCTCCCAGAGAGGCCTGAATACACGGTGAAGACATAACAGAGATGAGCAAGAGCCACTGGACAAAGGGAAAGCATGCATGGTGGACAACTGAAGAGGGAAAAATCGTGTTGCCCGCTGCTGTGGCCGACACTTTGCTGAGTGAGCTCCATGAATCCACTCATCTGGGGGAAAAGAGGATGATGACCGTCCTACAGCCCCACTTTGTCAGCAGATTAGCTCAGAAAGCTCGGGACAGGGTGAGACGGTGCCCAACCTGCCTTAAGGTAAACGCAAATCAGGTGGCTGGGCCCCCAGGGGTCGGATATAGAGGACTGACTCCGGGAGAACATTGGGAACTGGACTTCGCCGAAATAAAAACAGGCATGTATGGCTATAAATATACACTAGTTTTCATAGACACATTCTCAGGGTGGGTAGAGGCATATCCCACTAAAAAGGAAACAGCTGAGGTAACAGTAAAAAGCTCCTAACTGAAATAGTTCCTCGATTTGACTTGCCCTTAGCCCTGGGGTCCGACAATGGTCCAGCCTTCATGGCTACAATATCTAAATTGATGAGTCACATTATTGGAATCAACTGGAATTTACATTGTGCTTACAGGCCTCAAAGTTCAGGACAGGTGGAAAGGGCTAACCGAACTTTAAAGGAGATCCTAACTAAATTGAGCCTGGAGACTGAATTGAGTTGGGTGGAGCTTCTCCCTTTTGCTCTGTTATGTATCCGATGTACTCCCAAGTCCCCTCTAAACCTGTTACCTTTCCAAATCATCTACGGGCGTACTCCTCCCCTGCTTCCTCACATATAGAATTAAAAGAGAAGTTTTCCCATCTGAGGCTGCTCAAGTCTCTGAGAGCTTTACATGAAATACAGCCTCAGTTACAAAACCGGGTCAGAACATCTCTGAGCCTCCCACATGAAAAACCCTTTCAGCCACTGCCCTATAAGCTAGGAAAACTGGTTTATATTCGCAGGTTTGATTCCAACACCTTGGAACCATGGTGGAAGGGGCCTTTCCCGGTTATCCTGTCTACACCTTTTGCTGTGAAAGTCACCGGGCACCAATGTAGATCCACTGAAATCACCTCAAGCCCGGACTTGATGGCAGTCCAGAGATGCACGAGAAATGGAGCTTTATCAGCAAACCTGGGGACCTGAGGGTAAAACTTCGCTCAAATGGACATACATCATATTCTGGGTGATTTTCTCTGGGACAGTGACAGCGCTGCCCAAAGGAAGCTTAGGTCATACTAAAAATGTCTGGGTGCACCTAGCTGAGTCCTTAAATTTGACTGAAATCTGTTTAAATGTTGATGTAAACTTTCATTATGTGCTTGGGAATTGTTCGATTCCAGTGTGTGCCCCACTTGAAGGTACTAGACCATATACTATATTTAAAAACATCCTGGAAAACGTTCTTAGCTATGCTGATAGTTATAATTGGGGACAAGCAACCTGTTGCAAACCAAAGAATGCTATTAAGCGATATACCCCTCGGGTGGTTATGTCAAATGAGACCCAAGGTGCTAAGTACAAAAATTGTACTTTCCAATGTCTAAAAGTTAAGTGGGTGAATGAAATGAAGCACCCCAGAGAACAAAAGATCACTTATAGCTATTGTCACATTACATTGCCACAGGGGTGGTTTTATACATGTGAAAGAATAACTTATAACTACATCCCAGCAAATTTCACTAAAGCCTGCTCTTGTCTGAGCAGATTAGCAGTTGTCTTACCTGAGAGGAGAGATCTCCTTCCACCCAACAGAACAAAGCGGTGGACCCCCTATACTTCACCAGGTTGCGATGATGATGTGGGACTTCTAACAGATGCTGAGGTTATTCCTAAGATTATTTCTGCAATAGGCCAGCCTGCAATTGGAATCCATGCTGAAAAGGCAGTTAGAAAGCTAGCTTGCAAGGTAGTTAAGGGACTAAACACCATCTCTGCTGCGCTGGTGTTGATTAATCAAGAACTCCAAGAACAGAGGCAGGCAACCTTAGACAAGAGGGCAGCAACTGACTATTTGCTGCTATTTCATCACCAGGGTTGTGAAAAGATTAAAAATATGTGCTGTTTCAATTTGACAAACAATGGGCCAGCTATAGAACAAGACATAGAAAAACTCAAAGACAGCTACAAAAATTCATAATGAACAGATGGGCTGGGATTTGTTTAAGTGGCTAACATGCTGGTTGCCTGACATTACCTGGTTGAAACAACTGATACTCTGTATGATGGCACTGGGATTTTGTATTGTAATAACTTGCTGTTTTTTACAATGTGTTTCTTTAGTGCAACTTAGAACTGGATGTAGGTAAAATCAGAGATTTGATTTGAGCCCAAAATTCAGTGGGGAATGTGGGACTATAAACGCTATGTAACCCCTAGTTAGCCAGCACATAGCAGCACACATTTCTTTCTACCCAGCTCCAAGATACAATTAAAACAGTGTACGGAAGCCTGGTAAGGGCAAACAAGATAGCGACTCAAGGCCTCGTTAGAACAGAACAGCCTGAGGTCTGGAGATGAAGACCAGGTGCACCGTACAGCTGACTCCTTTAGATAGATGGCAGAGAACCGGCCCCCTGACCCCTGGCCCACTTGCTGCGCTTGCAGTCCTCTTCCCTTGCCCTTAAAAAACTGTGCTAACCCTTGTGTGGGGCCCCTCTGAGCTGCTCAGTTCTGAGAGTGCCGTCTGGCCAGACTAATAAAGGTCTATTTACCAGCGAGCCTGGTGTGTTCCTTCCTGGGCGACTCTCGTTCCTCTGTCGAGCTCCCGGGGCCTCGCTGAGCTATAGGTCCCAGCATCTTGGAGGCCCTCTGGGCTGTTCAAGGCTCCCGGAAGTAAGGCCCTGGGTCTTGCATCTGGAGCCATCGTTGGGCTATAGGACGCAGCATCGTGAAGGCCCTTTTGGCTGTCCACGCTCTGTGGAGTGGAAGTGAGACTTTAGGTCTTACATTAGGGTCAAGCATTCATGGCAGACTTCATTCCAGAGATCCCACGGCGTTTAGAAGCTCTCAGGGCAGAAGTGACGAATCCCATTCCATACTGTATCATCCATTTGTGCCTGTGTCCTTTGGAGCCGGTCGTCCAGATTTGGTGACTGACAGGGAAGCGGGGTCTCCGTCCCGCCGGGTCCCTCGGCCCGTTCACATTCGGACCCCTCTGAAATGCCGGTATTCCCTTGACTGGGTTAGGTCTGAGTCCTGGAGGAAGCCTGGCCTGGAAACAGCCATGGCCAGACGGTCATTTCGTTTCTCCTCAGGCAGTTTTGGGGAGCGCCCGCTCCTTCCCTCAGCCCTCAGGAGGCGGGGTTTATAGCCACGACTTCCGGGGAGCAGGGCGGGACTGTGAGAACTCCCCTATCAGGAGCGGCGGTGACGGCAGGAGGGGGGTCCACTTCCGGCACCCGCCCCTTGGGGGTCGTCCTTGCTTCTAGGAGAGTCCTGGGTGGGCTAAGCCTCGCGGCTTTGTGGCTGCTACTGACCTCAGGAGCTGCGGCGAGGACGCCGGGAGCCCGAGAGCCTGAAATGGTGACTGCGCAG
>NW_022900949.1:1220046-1236995 GCF_012274545.1 Fukomys damarensis
ACTTCCCGCTCCGCGCGTGGGGCCCTGTGGCTGGGATCCCGGCCTCCTCTGTGTCCTCGGAGCTCAGATGGCCCGGATTTCTGTGTTGGGAAGCCGGGCTCAGTCCGCGACCTGCCTGTGCCGGCGGCCCCTGGTCCTCAAGGGCTGGCGGGGTCCCCGGAACCTCGAGTCCAGGCCGGGGGCTTCTGGGATTCGCCAGTGTGTTCGGGCTGCCGTGTGTGACGTCGGGGCTCTTCCCTGGCAGTTTACAGACATTGCCTGACTTTGTCAAAAGGAGAGGCCCCAGTGTAAGGTCTGCAGCATTCGGAGGGTCAGGCAGGGTGGCCCTGCTTCCCGAGGCGGAGCACGCAGGCGTGGAAAAGAGGTGGGGAGGAATCTGATCGCACTCTTGGCCTGGTGACAGTGATGGAGGGTGGTGTTCACAGGCGCGGAGAAAGGAGGGAAATTAAGGAGCATTTGCGTGTATGTTTTGTTTTTACTGATCAATTAGTTTACCTAATCATGATTGAGTCAAAATGACTTCGTACAAATTAAAGTAAAAGAGCAAGTGTAATGGGAAAGCATTTCTTTGCGCTACACTAATTCTCTAGATCAGAAAGTGTTGTGTGGTGAGGGTTTTGTAATCACAGCTGTTTCCCAGGATTAAGCAATTGGATGAAATTCAACATCATCAGCTGTTTGCTTGTGCACCCACAGAGTCGGTGCCATGAGAATGTATTTTTTGCCCCCTCAAAAGTCTCTTAGGGGCAGTGTGAGCCAAGAACATCTTTGGGTTTGGCTGGCTGAAGAAAAGGGTTTATGAATTTGAGATGTGCAAATACATCATTTTGAGTGTGCAAAATAATTTTTTGAAGATTGGTTTTCTTCTCAGATTCTGACATAGAGAACCAAAATCTCCGTGAATTTCTTGAGCAATCAGAAAATCTTTGATTTTTTATGCTAAGCTCTTTTCAGGCAATAAATGACTTTATGCAAATGAGGTGACTCTTGGTGTCACCCCACATCACCTTGGGATGGGAACTGGTAACCAGATAGACCAAATACACGTTTGGATTTGCATCTGCAGTGCCCTGGATCATGTCAGAATTGAATTACGGGACAAAGCTGGTGTTGGAGAATTGGTTGATGTTCAGCAAACCACACCTTTGGTATCAGAAGTGATGTTAGAAAAAGACAACCACCATCAACTGACTGCTGAGTGTATGGTCACTGGTCAGACACAACCTGTATGAAGTGAAGTTCACATTGGGAGGAAGGGAAGTAGGTTTGTGGAGGTCCCAGAATTAAATTTCCTAACTGCTTGGTTTTTCCCTCACTACTAGTTTACATTCCCACCAGCAGTGCAGAAGGTTTCCTTTTTCCCTACAGCCTTACTGGCATTTGTTGCTTTTCTGAATGCTGATAATTGCCATTCATTCTGGAGTAAGCTGAAATCTCAGTGTAGTTTGATTTGCATTTCTTTTAATGGCCAAAGATGTGGAACATTTTTTCATATACATGTTGGCCACTTGCACTTCTTTTGAGAGTTAAGACCATTTACATTGAGTATTTTTATTGAAAGGTATTTAGATTCTTGTCATAATTTTTCTAGAGGTTGATTCTTTTTTATTTTACTTCATTATAGCTTGCATCTAGATGACCCTCCAAAGCCTCCTGTGCTCATAGGTGGGGCTTTTTGAAATTTGCTAGATGTAGGGTTTGTGATACTGGGATTAAGGGTATGCGTTATTAAACTAGTACACTGACTGGAATTAGCATAGATCTGGGTGTGGCTGAATTGGTTTACCAAAAATAGAAGCCACACCTCGGGTATGGGTGGCACCACCTGAAAGGTTTATAGCCTGGATGGGATAAAAGGGAAAGGCAGGTTTGCTGCTGCTTGCTGCCTTCTGCCTGCAGTACCATGAACTGTTTCTCCTCTGTGATGTCCCTCCACCATGCCACTCTGCCTTGGAGCCAGCTGACTGCGGACTAGAACCTCTACAAACTGTGAGCTGAAATAAACCATTCCTTCTTTAACTTGTGGGTGTCAGGTATTTTGTCTCAGTGATGAGAAAAGTAAGATGTACTTTTATTTAACTACTTTCCCTATGAGATGTGTTCTTTCTTTTAGGCTCTTGGATAATGTTGGGATCTAGTTATCTCAGTTTAGGATTCTTTTAAGTATTTTCAACAATGCTGGATTGGTGGTCATGAGTTTCTTATTTTGTCTTTGCCATGGATTTATCACAAATGATCTTTATTTCTTAATTTTTAGGGATAACTTTATAGGTTAGATTGGCATTTATTTTTGTTAGGGGCCTAAAACCATTCACTCCAAGCTGTCCTGGCCTTTAGGGTTTCTGTTGAGAAATTTCTCATTCTGGTGGGTTTGCTTTTGTAACTTATGTGACATTTTTCTTTTTTCTTTTTACAGCTTTTAGTATTCACTCTATTCAAACTTCTGATATTTTGGCTGATGTGTCATGGAGAGGTCTTTTTCTGATTGTATAAATGATAAAAGGCCTCATTTACTTGTGTATCTTTTTCTAGATTTGGAAAATTTTCTGCAATAATTGCAATGGATAAATTTTTTATATTAGATTCTTTCTTCATCAACCTCTTCATCGAGACCAGTGATCCTTAAACTTTTGTTCTTAGTCATCAAGTAGTTGCTGGCTCATTTAAAAATTTTTGTCTTGTTATTTAGTGTTAGTAAATATTCTCCTACCTCAACCTTGTCCTCAAGTCTTGATAGCTTAGCTCTGACTGATCTGGCCTACTGCTGTAACTTTCACTTGAGTTTTTTCTTTCCAGATTTCTGGATAATTACTCTTTTTCATAACTTTGATTTCTTTATAAAAGCAGTCTTTGATATTCTGCATTGCCTTCTGTAATTCATTTAGCAGTTTATTTACACCTTCTTTAAACTTATTGATCATTATCATCTTTTGATTCATTATCGTCTCTTCTTCAGTCTAGTCAGTCATTTTCCCTATTTGTTTTTTGAGTATGGAAATTATCCACCTCAGTGCCTGTGAGATCATCTTATTGAGAGTTATCAGTGTTTGGAGACATCTTGTTTTGTGTGTGTGTGTGTGTGTGTGTGTGTGTGTGTGTGTGTGTGTGTGTTTTGGTTATTTGAGACAGGGTCTCACTATGTAGTGAGACTGACCTGGAACTCACTATGTAGCTCAGGCTGGTCTCGAACCTCCTGCCTCAGCCTCCTGAGTGCTGGGATTACAGGTGTGCGCTACCATGCCCAGCCTGTGTGTATTCTTTTTAATGTTGTAGATTAGTTGGGATAGAAAGCTCTTGCACTATTGTGAAAGTCTCTATAGTAGTTGGATTTCTTCCTGTAATATGCCCTTGGTTTTGGGTGTGATTCAGGAGCACAGGCACTTACTCACCCTGTTCAAAGCATAAAGATTTGTACTTAGCATTGCTTTGAGAGGAGAGAACAACTACCCATAGTATCTTCCAAAGAACCAGTCGTGTATCAACATAAATTTAGAAAATTCTTCAAAAATATCTCAACTCTTTGAATAACCCAGGAAGAGAAAAAGGACTATAGTAATGGAAGCAAAAAGCCTGGGGGATAGAAGATAAAAAGAGAGTTAAAAAGGAAAGAAAAGAGTAGAGAATAAAAATAAATGGAAAAGATGAAGGAGAAAAAACAGGTTTTGCTATCTTTGTACCTGGAGAGAAGAGGGAGGGGTGAGAAGGTTTGAGAGGGGATTTGAGGGGGTGAAGAGAAGAGAGAAAGGAGGAGGAATTATAAATGGGAAAGGAGAGTCTTTTCGGGTATTGGAGATTGTATCCAATTAAAAAATGAGCAGAAACCTACTGTTAGAAGGACCAAGCAGTAAACCTTGGTGAAGGAGGACCTGCTGGCTCACCATACTATAAAATAAAAACAAGTATACTCACGGTTGTAGACATACGCCTCTCACATACTGTATACTGTCACTGCATAACAGGCAAAAGAAAATGTTTCAGTTACAGTAATGGGGGCAGAAATTTGAGAGGGTGTGACAGGAAGGCAGGAGGGTGAAGAAGGGCATGTCAGTGGACAGTGAGAAGGGTACAGGGAGATGTAGTCCAGCTACTGACCTAACACCAATGTCACAGGCCTTGAGAAGAAGCACTTGCTGTGGGGAACAGGACACGACACGGTAAGATCCTAGAGTATTCTGATTAACTTCATAATGTACAAATGAGGGAGAGGAGTTGGGTGGTAGAGGATACGTGAAGGGTGATGGCACAGGGAGGACAGCACGGTCAGTGGGAGGGGAGAGGAGATGGGGATTTATGCAGTTGAACTGACAAGTCAAGCAGGGTACACAATGTTTTGGGCACATGTGACTCAGTGCAGGGGGAGAATGCTCACTGGCAGCACTCCAGAGTCTCTTCCCCTCATCCCCCAGACCTCATAGGTCCTGGTCACTGCCAGCCTCTGAGTTTCTCAGTGATTCTGGGCTAGCCGGGACTGTACCTGTCACTCCTCAGTCCCAGGGCCCAACGGTCCTATCCCAGCCACTGCCCCCTGTGACTACCTGTGGTCTTCACCGTGCCCTGGTGAGCATCTCACTCACTGGCCCTGTCTGTCGGCAAGAGAAAAGCCAGGCTCCGCGGGCGCTGGTTAGTGGTGGCCGGGCACCCAGGGGCAGCTGCTGTACTTGCTCCTTTCCTCCTAGGGATTTGAACATTGTTTAGGTGGCATGTTCTCCAGACCTGGAGTGTCAGCAGTGACAGGCTTGAGAAGCAGCCCTGCTTTTTAACTCTAAAAGCCCGTTACTGGGTTTCCTCTGCTGGCCTTCTTCAAGATGCCTTACTTCAGCTAGGCTTCCATCCTCTCCTGTGGCAGTGGACCTGCTTAGCTCAGTGAGAGTCTCACGTGTGGCACATGAGCCGTTTCCCCAGTCCTACCACGATGGAATCCTTAACAGTCTACCTTTAGAAAATGAATTTTTCCCAACACATCTAAAGTAACAAGATCACACATAAAATTTTAATAGCTTAGTTTGATTACATTTATCTTTCATATCTAATCATTCATACCATAATCAAAGTTTTCTATATTGGGTTAAAGTCATTTTACATTTGGTTTCTTGAAATGATAACCATCAAGTGCTTAGCATCCTATTTTCCTTTAATATTGTTAAACTCTTCCTAGTATTAACGACACTAGTATATTTATAAGAGTGAACCAGTTGTGTTAAATGTTGCACCTTCTAGGTTTAGCTGATTTTTCCCTAATGACATAATTTAGCTCTTTCCTCCATCTTCTGTGCCAGGAGTCCTCCTTTCAGTGCTGCAGTTACCACAGTTTTAGCCCGTAGCTATCGTTGGTCAGGTTCTTGAGTCATTTGGACATAATTCTGCCACTTGATGAGACACTGACCTCATTGTGGTATAAGACTTTTTTACTTTCTTTCACATCCAGATACTCTACCTTTTCGCTAGGAAACTGGTAGTTTTCAGTGGTACCTGGCAAAACAATTTGATCATGGTTTACTAGCATTCCAGTTTGCCTTTTATTAAGATTGCTGCCTAAACTTCCGTGTGGTGAATATTTGCTTAGCACGGCCAGGCGTGGTGGTGCATGCCTGTCATCCCAGCACTTGGGAGGCTGAGGCAGGGGGATCACTGAGTTCGAGACCAGCCTGGGCTACACAGTGAGTTCCAGGTCAGTCTCAACTACATAGTGAGACCCTGTCTCAAAAAACTGAAAAAACAACAAAAAAATTTGCTTAGCATACGTTTGTCCACTCTTCTGTTTCGTCTTTCCCTTCAGTTTTGTTAGGACAGTAAATAAGATGGCAGAAACGAGTAAGGGTAAAACTGAATTAAATGTAAATGAGTTCCCTGTGAACACTGATGAGCATTCACTGCAAGAGGCTTCCCTGAGATGTAATTTATGTCCTGAAAGGGGAGGGCAGATGCCTGAGATGAAGAGGACGTGTCTTACACTGGTAAGTCTGAGAAAGGCTGTCATCCGTTCTGTACCACAGTTCGCCAAGGGCTGTGTGTAATAAGCATTTCATATGCAGCGTAGTCCCCAAGTCACAAAGTACATCACTGCCCGTGCATGCATACGCACCTCTGTTACTACATTTTTCAGGGGAAGAAAATGTGACTCACAGACTAAGCCATTTGGTTGGGACCACACAGCCATGCGGCAGTAAGTCTGGAATCAAAAACTCCGTGGGCCAGCGTGGAGCCGGTGACCAAGAATACAGGTTTCCAGGTTCCCGCAGAGAGAAGCTGGGAACTGATCAGAAGGCAAAAGCTGTAATTAGAGGTGCAGTGGTCTCTCGGTGCACAAAGTTAATTTGTTCTGGTGGAGAACAGCTACTCGGGACATGGCAGCCTCGGAAGAGCAGACAGCGAAGGGGAACCGAGGAGTGAGATGCACTCTTCGGGGTTATGCCCCAGGGACCTGCCTCTGCTGACCAGGCCCCACTGCCCAACATTGCATTTAGCTGCTGGCACCCCACGGTTCAGTCGCTCTTCAGAAGCCCCACCTTTGAGCACAGAAGCCTTTGGGACATCTAGATGTAAACCCTGACACTTGTCATCCAGTTAGAGGTGTCAAGAAAGGATTCCCTGGGATGATACAGGTGGCCCTGTGGAATCTCATGGGCCCTCAGTATTACTGACAGCTAAATTCGATAGAAATCAGTGTACAGTCAGAGAGAAACTGGGCTGTCAAGGAAGCTAGCACAAAAATAAAGGCATCAGAATCATGGTTGGAGGCACATCTGAAGAAGGCCAGGCCTCAAGATAAAGATATAATGACAAGGCCTGTGTGTCTCCTTAAGGGATAAACAGTAAGGTGAGATTATATTATAATTAGTACCACTTGGTCCAGTAAGTCCAGCTAGGCATCAGTCACCCACATGGGTGACCAGAGCGACCGGACCCATCCCTTCCCCAAGATTCCTTTGTTCTTTCTATGTACCCCAGCTGTGTGACGCGTGTCCCTAGTGGATCAGTATTAGCTGAGCAGCTATACTCGTAATTCCATAGGTTGATGGTAGTTGGACCCGCATTGTACACACGTTGTGACTTTGCTGTATACATTACTCCCGACAAAGGGTCGTGGCGGCCATCCCATTTGGGATTCCAGAGCTCTTCTCATTTCCAATAAAACGCTCCTAACTTCTTCCTTTGGTTTGTGACTTTATTCTTCAATGTTGTGGGACTACGAACTCGGCACATCTGACATCCAACAGGTCGAGAGTTATATTTCTCCTGTATTGATAGAGGGCAGGCAGGAAGAATCAGTGACAGACAAAGGGAAAGATGTAGCGAAGGAGGAAGAGACTAGGGAGAGACAGTGAAGGACCGTGAGTCTGGGCATGCAGGAGGCCACTGGTAGCTGGAAGTTCCACAGAGCCTGCGGAAGTGAAGAGAGCTTCCTTAGAGTGTCCGGAAGACAGCAGCCTTGCTGAACATTGGCTGCTGCCCAGGGAAACTGATTTCAGACTCTGGCCTCTAGAAATGCAAGAATAATTCCATGCAGATTCAGCCCACAACTTCATTCCATTTTCATACACTATCCCTAAGAATATACTACATTACCTGCCATTGGGAGTGTTTTCATATTGCTAACATATGCATTTGCTTCTTTAGTGAACTTAGTTTCAGGTTGAGCTTCCAGGCCAGTTTTGTTTGTTTTGGTACTGGGGATCGAACTCAGGACCGTGTGCTTGTGAGGCAGGTGGTGGAACCACTAATTCTTTTGTTGAGAAAATGTAAATTGAAGTGCTCCACAAGGAACACAGAGGGTTCTTGGCTCCATCCACAAAGATTTGCTCCTTGGAGAGTAGGAACTGAATTACACCCAAGGAGAGTTTTATTGCCATTTTGTATTTCATTTGTCTGATGACTAGTGCTGGCTATGGTCCTTAGAGCTTCACACATCTGAGCTTTCTTATTTTACAGAAAGTTTAGACTAATCTATTTATTTCTGTACCAGGAATCAAAGTCAGGACCTTGCACTTGGTGAGGCAGGCAGTGGCACCACTGAGCTAAATCTCTGGCCCTTAGATTATTCTATTTTAAAGATAAAGAAAGGTAAAAAGATTTGAAGTCATTTAGGCAGATATTTGGCCCTTCTAGTTGAAAAAAAATCACCAATGAACCTATTTTTAAATTGCATCCAAATGGGAGTCAGAAGCACAGATTTGCTCAAATTGATGTACAGGGGTGGGTCATCTTATTTCAGAAGGACAAGCAGAGCTGGATTGGAAGTAAGATATAAATTTTAGCTGGCATCCATACTTAAGCTCAAAACCAAAAACATCCTATCCTTAGAGCATTGGGAGAAAATACCAAGAGTGATCAAACTTAATTTTTTGAAAATTAACTATACAATTAGAGCAGATTATTGGCATTTTGATGTAAAAGGCATTGAATCTATACATCACTTTGGATGGTATGATCATTTCAGCAATGATATTTTTTTCCTACCAAATGGGTTTTCTAATTTTTTGTATCTTTACAATTTCTCTCAATTGTTGCATAGTTTTTTTTTAGGGATTTCTTTTCTTTTTTTTTTTTTTTTTTTTTGAGACAGGGTCTCACTATGTAGTTGAGACTGACCTGGAACTCACTATGTAGCCCAGGCTGGTCTTGAACTCATAGAGATCCTCCTACTTCAGCCTCCTGAGTGCTGGGATTACAACGCCCAGCTTAGAGATCTTTAAAAACTTTTTTGTACTATTGCTCATGGGATTTGTTTCTTAATTATGTACAGCAACTTCATTATTTGTGTATAGAAATGCTTCTAGTTTATATGTAGGGGTTTTGCATTGCCATTTTACTGAATTTGATTAGGTTCCAACAATTTTTGATGGAATAATTGGGCTTTATTTTTAATATGTAGAGGTATCCAGAAAAGTGAGTAATTAAATTATTTTACTCTTTCCAATTTGTGTGCTCTTTATTCATTTCTCTTGCTTAATCGATCTTGCTAAGTCTCCCAGTATTTTATTTTATTTATTTTTTGAGACAGGGTCTTGCCGTGCATTTCAGGCTGGCTTTGAACTCTCCATAATCTTCCTGCCTCAGCGTCCCTGGGTCTTGAGATTATAGGTATGCCCCACCACACCCAGTCTTCCCAGTATTTTAAAATTGTGAAAATGTATTTAATTGTTTTTTTTTCCTGGATCTTAGAGGAAATGAATTCAGTTTTTTCCTACTTAGCATTACATTGACCTATACCTTCTTATATAGCCTTTGAAATTTTTTCTATATCTACTTTTTTGAGTAAATATGAAATGGAGTGGAATCTTAATCACATTATTTCTCACATTTATTCATATAATTATCCTTCATTTTATTATGTTGTGACTTGTTTATTGATTTTCACGTTGACACATCCTTGTGTTCCTGTGATGAATCCCACTATGCTGTTGAATTGGCTGTTGAATTGAGTTTGCTAGTGTTTTATTAAAATTTTTTTCCATCTCTCCAGTTTTTATCTATCAAAGTAGTACACAGTCTCTTTTGAAAATTAACTGGATATTTATTGATATTAAAGAATTGTTTATGTGTCATATGTGGGTAGTATGGTTATATACATATTTTATCATTGAGTTTATTGGTACATTTTAGGTATACAGTACAGTTACACTGACCATTGGGATCTTGTACTTTACATGACAGGTCTTGGTTCTCATTTTTTCCCCATAGCCCTGCCCTCCCTTCACCCCCTCTACCCTTCCCTATTTACAACTTTGTTTCCATATTTTCATTTTCTCATATTTTTTCTTTTCCCATATTTCCTTTCCCCTACCCTTCCCACTTCCCCTACACCTTTAGCCCGTTTCTTCCTATTTCACATTGTCAGTTATAGCATTAGGATCTTATTTACACTTTTAGTTTTTCACACCAGAGAAACTATTTGGTATTTACACATGTGACTTATTTATTTCACTTAGGAGTATGGCTGCAATATGCATCCATTTTCCTATGAATGACTCGTTTCTCATTCTTTATGGCTGAGTAGTACTCCATTAATAATTCATTAGAAACACTTTTTCTTCCTTTGTTCTGCTTATGGATTTCTTTTTTAATAAGTTATGTTTTAGCTCTGCTCCTTATCTCTTCAATTTGAGACTGTGGTTTTCTTGTCCTTTGTGCTGGGATTTTGTGGAAAAATTTCCATCTGTTTCTGCATTCTCATCATCATTGGGTGTTTTATATGATTCCATTTTCATTGCTCTGTTAGGATATCAAGTAAACTTGTTTCCTGAGTTATTGATGATTTCCCAGAGGTTAGCAATATATATTTTTAATGGATGTAAATCCAGTTTGAAATAACACTGTACTTTCCCAAGGGCCTTGTAAGTACTTTAGAGTAATCATAACTTCTTTTTCCTCTCCTATATGTAGTTACTTCAGAAGTAAGATGCCATTTGGCCTCTCAGTAGACATACACTACCTGAGTATAGTATTGTCAGTTTGAACATTTATCTCCTAATGCAGGTAGAATAAGTCAAATATTTTGTTGTACTTCCATGTAATTATTTTCTAACAGTGATTAAAAAATAGGATCAGATTTAACAACTCAAAGTTTGTGGCATTTCACTGAAGATGTTTTTACAATTCTAGTAGCCTATGCACATGTGTGACACATTCTTCAGTTATTTTGTTTTCTTTGCATCTTTCAGTCACATAATTTCAGTGATTTTTTTTCTCAGCTTAATTGTACACACATGATTTCTATACGATTCTTTTATGTTTTCTGCTTTTTTAATGGTTTAAAATGTACCCCCAATGGCTCATGTGTTCAGAGGTGGGGCTTTTCGAAGATGATTGGATGATGGGGGTGCTATACTCATTAGTGCATTGATTTATTGATAAATTCGTAAGAAAGTTTGTATTGGGGGTTGGGCCTGGTCGAATGCCGTATGTCACTGTAGTGTTCTTTCGGAAGGTACATTTACACCTGGCTCCCCCCTTCATTTTTCTGCCCCCTACCTGCTGTGGTTTGAGCACCTTTCCTCCTCCAGGCGCTTACGCCACGCCATTTCTGCCTGGAAGCCAGCCAGCTGTGGAATGGAACTTTCGAGCATGTGAGCCAAATTCAAACTCCTGTGGTATTTTCTTTACCTAGGTATGTTACAGACATGCCAGTGTCTGAGGCAGGGGCCACTTAGTTTATTCTTTCATGTGATTATGGTATGCGGATTTTTTAGATTGATTTTTACCCTTGGGGAGAATACTTTATCAGTTTAGTATTTTGCTCCAGATGCAAATATACAGTACATTCTTGAGGGAAATGACTGGGCTCTCGATTGGTGTGAAATTCAGCGATTGTGTAGTATTACGGCAAGTTGAGCTCTTCTAAGGTTGATCCCATTTACATTCCCAGATAACAGTAAAGGAAAAGAACGAGCATTTCTAGAGGAGAAAGTCTTTTTGCTGGAATGATAGGGCTTTCTGAGGTCCTAGACCCACTGTAGAAAGAGGGATACTTAACATACTGGAAGTCACCAGTGAGACAGGTTCTGTATGAAAGTGTTGAAATATAGCATCAGCAAAACTGAGCAGTTGTCAGGGTGGGAAGAAAGTACACCAACCACATGTGGTAAATGTTCAGAATTCACATCATGTGAACTCATGAGTTTAGTACAGATTCCCTGGGTGCTGCCAGTCTTACCATTCTCTCTGAAAATATATTTGGCATATTTTAGGAGTCAGTGACCTTTGAGGATGTGGTTGTGAACTTCACTCTGGAGGAGTGGGTTTTGCTGGATCCTGCCCAGAAGAATCTGTACAGAGCAGTGATGCAGGAAACCTTCAGGAACCTGGCATACATAGGTAAGGAAGACATCATTCCATCATTTAGTCAGAGGGCAAGTACTTCATCAGTGCTGTTCAGAGATTTGAAATATTGAAAAAGAATCACTTTGGCAAAGAAATTCAACATATGTGAACCTAGAATGTTACAGGTTTTCTAAATGTAGTGACTTATAGTGATTTTTCTGTGTCTATATTTTAGAACAGAAATATGGAGACCAGACTAATGAAGATGTGGACCAAAACTGCAGGAAAAATTTCAGGTAATTTGCTGTTTCAAGAGAAAGCAGTGTTCCTTGCTAAATTTGGCATGACATTTAAAGAAAGCAGACAATAGTGGCTCAATGTCAAAAATGATTTTCTGTGAGAACATTTTCTCCAAAACTAAATATGGGTTGAGCGTCCTTATCCCAAAGATTCAGAATCCTAATTGCTTCAGTATCCTGAACTTCCTGAATATCATTGTAACACTACAAGACACTTTTTTTTCCTGATGGTTAAAGGCACACAAAATTTCTTTTCATTCAAAGCTATTAAAAATGTATGAAATTACCTTTATAATTTGGCTAAAGGAATATAATATTAATTTCATGTTTCCCCTTAAGTTCTGTGTCCAAGACATTTATTGTGTATATGCAAATATTTCAAAAATCTGAATTCCAAAACACCTGTTTGTAAGTATTTTTTGGCAAGAAATACTGATCCTGTACTTACACGTGACCTATGTGTTCACTGTTTGCAAAACTAACTTGCACACAGTCTTAAGAAAGTCCATGTGAATATGACTACTTTGAAAATACCTGCAGGACAGGCATGTTGCTAAACCTTTAGTACAATCTTGTTCACACAATTTATACAGGATATAAAGCCTGTAATTTTCTTACAATGTTAAAATGTAATTCTAAAAACCATTAATAACCCCATTATGATTAACTCTTCCTTGTGACAGAAGTTACATGTTGGAGAGGCCCTGTGAACATGAGGAAGATCACCAGTGTGGAGAAGTCTCCAGATCTGCAGATCTTCAGACTTCAGTTCATATACTGAACAACAAAACTCCTGGAGTGACATTATGTGAAAACTGCATGTGTAGAGAAGTCTTCACTGACCAGTTACCCCAAAATATGCCCCGTAGAGATCATACTGTACACAAACCGTATGAGACTCTGGAATGTGAAGAGAAGTCATGCAAATGTAAGGAACTCGGAAAAGCCTTCACTTATGCGTTGCTTCAGAAGCGTAAAGAGTCATGTGCTGGAGAGAAACCCTATGAATGTAAGCAAGGTAGGAAAGCCTGCAGATGCTTCCATTGCCTTCAGAAAGCTGAAAAAATCCACACTGGAGAGAAACCTTACGTATGCAAGTTCTGTGCAAAAGCTGTCACTCATGACAGTACTCTTTTAAAACATGAAAGAAATCATGCTCTTGAAAAACGTTATGTGTGTACGACATGTGGTAAGGTCTTCAGTTTTTCTAGTAATCTTCGTGTGCATGAAAGAATTCACAATGGAGAGAAACCCTATTTGTGTAAGCAGTGTGGGAAAGCCTTCAGGCGCTCAAGTGCTCTTGAAGTACATGAAAGAACTCACACGGGTGAGAAACCTTATGTATGTAAGCAGTGTGGGAAGGCTTTCACATATTCTACTTCCCTTCAGAAGCATAGAAGAATTCACACAGGAGAGAAGCCCTATGAATGTAAGCAGTGTGAGAAAGCCTTCGTATGTTCCAGTGACCTTCACAAACATGAAAGAACTCACACTGGAGAGAAACCCTGTGTGTGTAAGCAGTGTGGGAAGGCCTTCAGTCATTCCAGTGCTCTTAAAGTGCATGAAAGAACTCACACTGGTGAGAGACCTTATGTGTGTAAGCAATGTGGGAAAGCCTTCATATGTTCCAGTTCCCTTCAGCTGCACAGAAGAATTCATACTGGAGAGAGACCTTATGAATGTAAGCTTTGTGGGAAAGACTTTGTATGTTCCAGTTCCCTTCGACGACATGAAAGGACTCATAGTGGAGAAAAAACCTATCTGTCCAAACAACGTGGGAAAGCCTTTCATTCTGTGGGTTCCATTCAACTTCATGAAAGAACTCAGACTGGAGAGGGGATACAACTTGAGACCATAATATTAAGTGAAATAAATCATACACATAAGCTTAAATACTGCATGGCTTCTCTTATATGAGAAATTCAGTATAAATAATTTAAATGTCAATGTAAGACAGATAGTAGAGTTCAGGGGGATAGAGCTTTTACAAATGGACAGCAAATCTAGAGATGGAGGAGAAAGGGCAGAGGAAAGGGAAACAATTAAGATATAGATAACTCCACAATAAATAATGTACTTCAAACATGTACTAATAAAAACTATAGAAGGAACTCAGTGGAGAGAAACTGTGTATGTAACCAATGTGGGAAAGCTTTCCATGGTTCCAAAACTATTCGATATCATGAAACAACTCACACATAAGAGAAACTGAAACTGTGGAAGGAACGTGGGAAAAGTTTCTTTTGTTCCACTACTTTTTGCAGACATAAAATAACTCATATTGAAGAGGTACTCTGTATTCAAACAATGTGGAAAAGCTTCCCTAGTTACAGATCATTTCAAAGATATTTTTAAAAGTTACACTGGAAAGAAATCTTTTGCATGTAAGGAATGTTGGAAAATTTCCAGTTCTGTTCCTGTGGAAGACATGAAGGAACCCAGTGCTGAGAAACCCTATGTATTGTATCCCAGCTATGTGGGAAAGCATTCGGTTTCACTCCTTTTTGAATACATAAGAGGTTTCACATTGAAGACAAACCATATATGTGTAAAAAATAAGGGAGTATTTTCACATATATGAAATAATTTGCCCTGTAGAGAAACTTTGTAAGCAATGCAGGAAAGCATTCAGTTCTTACTTGAATGCATGAAAGAATTCATAGTAGTGAAAAACCCATTTGGTTGAGACCACACAGCCATACAGTGGTAAATAAAAAAGTGCCTGTTGTATGGGTCTACTCTCCACTGTTCATGTTATATAAGGTCTAACACATATACTTGAGCTCTTTTTCTTGGCACTTTAACAAATTGCTAACAACTAGGTGGCTTAAAATAGCACAGTTATGTTCCCTGATGTTACTTTAACCCAGGTGTTTGAAATCAAGTTTTCACCAGATTCTTGCTTCCTTTGATGCTCTAAATCTTATCTGATCACATGTGTTCTTAGCTTTGGGTCGTTGCCATCAATTCCTGTCAGTACTTGGTTTGCAGTGGAATCCACTCTATCACTCTCATCGTGTGATATTTTCCTCTGCGTATAATTATGCCAGTTTGGTTGTGGCTGCCCTAACAGACTCATTTTAACACAACTGCATGTTTGAAGATGCCATATTTAAAAATCAGGTCATATTACACGTACATAGTTTAAAGGACAGACAATTCAAAACAACAGCCTGGCTCCAAATTTGAGGAGATAGTTTCACTGTAGGATAACAAAAATTTATGTAGTGGCCTCAGCTATCCTTTGTGTGTCAGTGTGTGCCTGCACACGTGTGAGTGTGGCAGGGTGTGCATTTAGCTATGTTTAGGTGGATATTTAAACCCTTCATTGAAAAAAATCTTAATTATATAGCATTTATACCAATAGATACAGTGTATTATCTTGACATATTTATATCAGAAGCATTATTCAGAAGTCATGCATTCATTTTAGAAAGTTTTATTGATACTTATGTTTTCTGTACTTACATTAATACTTAGAATAACTAGTTTTCAAACAGTTGTGACATGGGATAACATCTATGAAATTTGGAAATGTTTCCCTACAATTTAATGACTTTATTTTTCAAAATTTTGAGTTTTCAATAATTAAATTGAAAACAGAATTTTCTTTGTGCCTTATTCTCATCCCTTAACTAATTCTTTTATTATTTATATATCACAATTAATAAGCCAGTCTTGACATATAGCCATTAAAGTCCAAGTTTAGGGGCCGGGGATTTAGCTCAGCGGTTCAGTGGCCTGCCTTGCAAGCACAAGGACCCAAGTTCAATCCCTGGTACCAAAAAAAAAAAAAAAAAAAAAAAAAAAAAAAAAGTGCAAGTTTACATTAGCCTTCATTATTACTGTTGAACATTACACTGATTCTGATGCATTCAGAATGGCATGTTTTTAACCACTGCAGAGTCACGAATAACTTCTCTCTTTGAGAAGTTCTCTGAAGTCCAGTGCTGTAAGGTCTATGTGTGATTTTCACTGTTAGTGTCTTGTATGGTGAAAAATATAGAAATACTTTCCAGCTTTGCTCCTTTTGTTTAGGGTGAGAAAAGAGAGGCATTTCCCACATGTCCCCACATTGTCATAGAGCATAAGTAATGTGCTTCCCATGTTTCTGTAAGTGTACAGAACAATAATCGCAGTATATGAACCAAGGAATTAGCCTGGAGGAGAGAACTGGCAGAAAGAAATCACAGTCTAGACTTCAGAAATCCAACTTATTTCTGTACTGACCCTGAGTTTCTGATTCCGAATTCCTGAGTTTCGGGTCACTCTGGCTCTCCAGGCACTGGGGAGCCTGTGTGGCTGGGAGACTTTGAGCTCCTGTGACCGATACACATGCAAGCATGCACAATGCAGGGGAGGTTCTGCCTCTGCCCTGCATGCCTTGTGTGTGAGGCTGTCGGCCCCTAATGTGGCCTTGGCAGCACGTGGGGCCTACACGTCCTCCACTGAGCACAGGCTGTCCTGGCCATTTCAGAAGCACCCGCCATTTCAGTGACACCGCCGCTGCCATCCTTGTGTTTCATCCCAAATGACTCACGTAGTTAGTCTTTGTGGTTCAGTGGTAGACTTCTTGCCTGCCAGCTGACATCGTGCAATTAGCCTGTTGACATGGGATTCGGACAAAATGTGCTCAAGAGGTCCAGGCTCCTGGGGACTCATTATAAGCAGACTCGGATGAAGTAATGCTGCCTGAGGTGCAGAAGCTGATCTCCAAACTTTCCAACTTGTTTTTCACCTGAACCCAGGCATCAGATGCAGAGCTTCAGTGGGAAATAACTCCAGGGGCTTGGAGGAGGTTTGGCCGAGAGAAGTCAAGATCATGAAAGCACTGCTCCGATCCAAACAATACCCCCCCCCACTGTACCCATCAACTGGTGCGACGTGCTA
>NW_022900949.1:1237189-1252860 GCF_012274545.1 Fukomys damarensis
CCCCCCCCCCACTGTACACATCAATTGGTGGACGTCGTGAGATTCGCGTTCATTCAAACTTAATCTGTGGTAGACACGAAGAAGATGCTCCTTTTGAGTTTAGTCTCCCTCCTGCAGCTTCCTCTCCTAGTGTGTCCTTTGGCTAACGATGACTGCCTTTTCAGAAGCAAAACCAGTGTGCACAAGGGTGGAGATGTGGTCATTGGGGGTTTCTTATCCCTTTATACCTATTTTTACTTTTCTGAGGTTGCTGATCTGAAGCCCAACAGAGATGTGATTATCCTGCAGTAAGTAGTCTTTAGATTCATTCATTTTCTGTGTGGTCATCAGGATTGATGAGGCCTGGTGGGGTCTGTGACTGCACAGACCAGTACTCTGTGTATCCCTCCCCTGTCCTGCCCAAGCACCTTCCACAGAACTGTTGAGAATTTATTTTCCTTTTCCAGTTCTCTTTTTCATCTTTTGAATTTGGCAAAAGGTATGTCTTTCTTTTATAATTTTAGCATTGCTTTTTCAAAGTTAAAACCAGAGGTATACACAGCTTTCCACCTTGTGGTGCTCCTACTGCTTGTGCCTCACTGCCCGTGCACGACAGCAAATGGTGTCCGGTAGAAACTCGGCCCAAACCATTGCCTTTATTTATGTCCTAGGATGCTAAAGTAAAATATCCCTGTGAAAATTTCACGGTCTGATAATATGTCCTTAACTGTGCCTAAAATGACTAATTTGCCTACTGCTATTTATGTGCCACTTGTGTGGGCAGCTTCTCAGTGCAGATGTTCACTACATGTTCAAATAATCTGTATGACATGCTTTCATGCCAGGGATAATTCATGACCCCTGGCACTGCAAGCTGGGCCAGGAAAAAGGGACCAATATTCTATGAAATTCTTATCATGGAATTTCTATCTGCTTCCTGTGCACATTCTCTATTTTCTGATATTAAAACTACTGTATTGCTTACATTCGTTCTTTGAGCAGATTAGTATGTGCATTTTTCACAGTGTCAGAGGATTCTGACTTCTGGGGTTGCATCTTCATGTAGAGTAACATTAAATCTGAGCACTGTATAATAACAGTCCACAACCACATGTCTAAAACAAGAATTAAATATATTTAAACATTTTTCAGGCTATGAAATTAAGAGAGCATCTATTTTCTGGGTGATGACTGGTAGACGTGCCAATATGTCCTCATATGCCAGAAGGATCAAGCAAGATAATTCCGATTCATTGTAAGCACATTAAACTCCATGAGAAATCCATACTCATAACTTTACTTAATATTAGTTTACTCACTAAATCAACATTATAATGGCACTACATGTAGGTTTAGGAACTTAGGATATGAAAATGTCGGAAGGTTAAAGCATTTCTTTCATAAATGGCACTGTACTGTAGTGGACTGGGATATAATCACTGGCTCATGTCTCTAAGGATCTTTCTGCTTTCTGTGCAGGCTTCTCCCCAACAACTACCACACTGTTCTAGCCTTCATTTTTGCCATTGAAGGGATCAACAGGAATCCTCACCTTTTACCCAACGTATCTCTGGGATATGAGTTCCATAACTTACTTTACAGTTATTGGAGGCTACTGCAGAGTTTCTTTATTTTGCACACAGGACAGGATGAGATGCCTAACTATACTTGCAGGAGAGAAAGCAAGTCTGTAGCAGTACTAACAGGAACATCTGGGCATACATCGGTAAAACTGCTACACTGCTAGAGCTCTATAAATTCCCACAGGTGACAGTGAGTGTGATAAAGAGGGATAAAATTGTGTCACATTTGTTGACTATTTTAGTTTCCTTATATTGGAGAAAAGCCTGGGTTTATGCATCACTGAGGTTCTATAATTGCAGAGTATAATACACAAAGACTGGTGAATTGCCCAAATTTTCTTTGTCTGCAGTAATGTAATACACTATATCAACAGAGTCAAGGGGAAAAATCACATGATAATCTCAATAGAGACAGAAAAAGCATTTGACAAAATTCAACACCCATTCATGATAAAAAACCCTGCACAAAATTAAAATAGTCTTTATCTCAACCTGATAAAGGCAATCTATGGAAAACCAACAGCCAATATCATTCCAAATGGTTAAAAACTGACAATCTTCACGCTAAAATCAGGAACCAGACAAGAATGTCAACTATTACCACTCCTCTTCAATATAGTTCTGGAAACATTAGACACAGCAATTAGACAAGAGAAAGAAATTAAACAATAATAGGAAAGGAAGAAGTTAAACTGTCATTATTTTCTAATGATATGATACTCTACATTGAAGACCCAAAAAATTCCACCAAAAGAGTTCTAGTCTTAATTGACACTTTCAGCAGAGTAGCTGGATACAAGGTCAAAAATCAATAGCCTTCTTGTACACAACAGACTCACAGAGAGAAATTAGGGAAGGAATTCCTTTCACAGTAGTATCAAAAAAAATGAAGCATCTAGGAATAAATCTAATGAAAGAAGCAAAAGACCTCTACACTGAAAACTACAGCACTCTGAAAAAAGAGATCGAAGAGGATATAAGAAAATGGAAAGATATCCCCTGCTCCTGGGTAGGAAGAATCAACATAGTGAAAATGGCCATACTACCAAAACTGCTATACAGATTCAATGTAATGCCAATTGAAATTCCAACACTATTTCACAGAAACAGAAAAAATAATCCAAAAATTCATTTGGAACCATAAGAGACCTAGAATAGCAAAAGCCATCTAGGCATCAGAGACATGGTAGTGGTTATAACAATTCCCAATTTGAAACTGTTCTACAAAGCCACTGTGATAAAAACAGCATGGTACTGGCAAAGAAACAGATCTGAGGATCAGTGGAACAGATTGGAAGACACAAAAACAAACCCAGATGTACTTGGCTACCTCGTCTTTGACAAAGGAGCTGACCTTCCTCAGTGGAGGAAAGATAGCCTCTTTAATAAATGGTGTTGGCAAAACTGGATTTCAACCTGCCAAAGATTAAAACTAGACCCTTATCTTTCACCATGCACTAAACTAAAATCAAAGTGGATGAAAGATCTAAATATTAAAACAAAAACACTAAACTTGCTGGAAGATAAGTTGGGCAGAACTCTTGAAGACACTGGCATAGGAAAAGATTTTATGAACAAATCCTCAGTAGCATGAGAACTAGCAGAAAGAATCAATAACTGAGATCTCATCTTATTAAAAAGCTTCTGCACTGCAAAAGAAACCATCAACAGAACTAAGTGACAACCTACAATGTGGGAAAAAATTTTTACCAGCTGCTCCTCAGACAAAGAACTATTATCTAGAATATATAAAGAACTCAAAACAATCAGCCCCCCTAAATATAAAGACCCAATTCAAAAATGGGCATCTGAAATGAACAGACATTTTTCAGACAAAGAAGTAAAAGCAGCAAGTACATATATGAAAAAGTGTTCCACATCACTGGTCATTCAAGAGATGCAGATGAAAACAACACTGAGATTCCACCTCACCCCACAAAGAATGGCTGCTTTCAAGAAATCACACAATAACAAATGTTGGTGGGGTTGTGGGGGAGAAAGGAACCCTTCTCCATTGTTGGTGGGAGTGCAGACTAGTGCAACCACGATGGAAATCAATATGGAGATACCTCAAAGAGCTGGGACTAGAGGTTCCATTTGACCCAGCCATCCCTCTGCTGGGTATCTTTCCAAAGGAACTAAAAGAATCATATTACAGTGATATATGCATACCTATGTTTATAGCAGCACAGTTTGTAATAGCTAAAACTTGGAAACAGCCCATTTGCCCATAAGTTGGAAACTGGATAAAGAAGACATGGTTTTTCTATAAAATGGAATATTACTCAGCCATAAAGAATGAGGAATTAGATTCATTCATAGGAAAATGGATACATATTGAGGATATACTCCTAAGTGAAATAAATAAGTCACATATTTGTAAATACCAAATAGTTTCTCTCGTCTGAATAAACCGTAATAGTACATAAGATCCTCATGAGATAACTGACACTGTGAAATGGGAAGAAAAGGGCTAAAGGTGTAGGGAAGGTGGGATGGGTAGGGGTAGGGTAATAAGGGAAAATAAAAAAATGTGAGAAAATGAAAAGACGGAAATAAAGTGTTTGTAAATGGGGAGGGGATGAGGAGGTGAAGGGAGGGCAAGGACAAGGGGAAAAATGAGAACCCAGACCTGTCATGTAGAGGTACAAGATCCCAATGATGAATGTAACTGTACTATATACCTAAAATGTACCAATAAACTCAATTAAAAAAATGAAAATGTGTTCCCTCCTCGTGGATAGGAAGAACCATTATTGTGACAATGGCCATACTCTGAAAATTGTTATACAGATTCAATGCAGTCCCAATCAAAATATGAACAGCAGACTTCACAGATGTAATGAAAAAAACCCTGAAATTCATTCTCTCTCCAGGAGAGACCCAGAAGAGCAAAAGCAATGTTGTGGCTCAAGAGCAAAGCTGGAAGCCTCACAATATCTGAGCTCAAATCTGTAGTACAAAGCAGTGGTAGTAAAACAGGGTACAGTACTAGAACAAAAACAGACTTTGAATTTTACATAGTGGTTTTGGTTGAGACTCTGGATTTTTGTTTTTGTTTATTTTGGTTTTTGGTTTTTGAGACAGGGTCTCACTGTGTAGTTGAGACTGACCTGGAACTCACTATGTAGCCCAGGCTGGTCTTGAACTCACAGCGATCCTCCTGCCTCAGCCTTGCGAGTGCTGGGATTACAGGCGTGTGCCACCACGTCCAGTGAGACTCTGGATTTTTGGATTCATTTACTTCTAGGTAAGTAAGTTTTCAGACATAATTTTCTGAAATGTTCATTCCTTCCCTACTTACTCTCTATTTATTTTTATTTTTTATTTTTTTGGTACCGGGGATTGAATTAGGGTCCTTGCATTTGCAAGGCAGGCCACCGAACTGCTGAGCTAAATCCCCGGCCCTCTCTATTTATTTTTAACAGTTAACATCTGCATAAATGCCTCAGTTTGCTGGCATTTTACTGGTATTTTGAATTCTTTCCATTTTTCTTCATCATATTCCCTTACTGTTCGAAGTTTAATAATTTCAATAACTGCACCTTCAAGTTCACTATTTTTCTCATGTGTTGACTCTGCTATAATCCCTTGCAGCGAATTTCTCACAATAGTTATACTTATCTGACCACAATTTCCCTTTAGTTTCATTCATAATTTACATATTTACATTTTCATTTTGACCAAAAATTTTCACTGTTTTTGGCCATGCATTCTTTTGTCACTTTCAAGAGTTTATAGCAGATGTTTTGGAATTTTTTCTAGTACATGTAGCAACTGGGATTTTCCAGGGAGGGTTTCTATGAACTTACTCTGTTTTTTTGAATGAACCATATTTCTATTTGTTTGATAGCATTGTGCTAATCTCTGGAAAAGCAAAACTCCAAGTATTAGAATGTGGTTATCCTGGAAACCAGGTTGCTTGGTTTTATTCATTTCTCAAATTGCTTTAGGTATCTCTGAGCCTCTGGACAGCCTGATCAGGAATGTACTGATTTTTCTGAATTCTTCTTAGTTGTGCCTTTCTTGCATATTTATGCTGATTTTTTCATTTTCTCTATTTATGTAATTAGTTTTGCATTAACTCATTTTTTTTTTGAGACAGGGTCTCATTATGCAGCTCAGACTGCCCTGGAACTTACCATGTAGCCCAGGCTAGTCTTGAACTTACAGCAATCCTGGTGCCTCAGCCTCCTGAGTGCTGGGATTACAGGCATATACCACCACACCCAGCTTGCATTAACTCTTTTTTGATGCTTTATACCTAGGAGAAAAACAGAAAATGAAGGGGTAAATGAAAGCAATCAGCCTTTTTAGTGCACTGGAAATCACATTAGATAGTGGGACAGAAACCTTCTGGCAATAGTGTAAGGTGCATTAACCATGCTCCTCACCATTACAAATTAGAAAGGAGAGCAAAGACCTCAGTAATGCAGGGAAGAGTTCTCTTTTTCACTCTGGCTCCTCTCACTGCCCGTGAGCTGATCCTTTAAATCACATGCAGTTGCCTTCTACGGAGTGGGTACTGGGGCATGGGAAATTCCTATTTCCCTAAGAGTAAAATGGACTAAAATTGAGCCCAAATTATGTCTAATTCCTTTTTTATAAATTTTATTGGTACACTTCTGACATATATAATGATCACAAATTACATCTAATTCTTTCTGTGGAAATTAGAGCTTTAGTAGGCTTCACAGTCCCAAAACACACACATCCAAAGTATTCTGCTGCTGAAATTGTATCTGGGTGGGGAGGCAGACTCCTTATGATTCCTATCCTGCCATCTTCCTTGAATGTTATTCACTGCAATTTAAAATTAACCTAATACTTGGGTCTCATGACACCAAGTCTCCTTGTTCCATTTCAGTTAGCCGTACTGCTTTCTCCATGTAATTTCTTTCATTGCATTTTTCAGAACTGAGGCTGTACAAGATTGCTTTACTGCTTTTGTTACAACCTACAAGAGGTTGTAACAGAGATAGCCGCCGGGGATTGGTGGCGCACGCCTGTCATCCCAGCACTGGGGAGGCTGAGGCAGGAGGATCGCTGTGAGTTCGAGACCAGCCTGGGCTACATAGTGAGTTCCAGGGCAGTCTCAACTACACAGTGAGACCCAGTCTCAAAAAACAACAACAAAAAATCTAATCCAGAGAAAAAGAAAACAAATTAAACAGTGTTGTCTTCACTTCGATCAACTCTTATTGTTTAAATACTAGCTGTCACCCTGACTGCACTCACTCTGTGCTGTGTACATACAGAGGAAACCTGTGGAGGCCAGGCTAAGCACTCCTGTGGGTCATCTCCTGGGGAAAGGCTTTATAAAATTTTCAGATTCTTCAGGGGAGTAACTTAAATTACGCATTTCCCTCAGAGAATATTAAGGTGAAGAAGGAGTTTCCACCTTGGGAAGGGGGAACTCAGGGCATAGTAAGCTCTGATTTAAATTCCTCTGTGCCTGAGCTGCAGCACCAGGGATGGATGCTGCAGGAAGCTCCATCTCAGCAGTCAGGCTGGCTGTGGAGCTTGGCAGGAGATCCATTCCTTGAACCTTCTGAATGTATGTTTTTGTTTTGACACTGGATAAAGGACACTGAGTGTCTCAGGAGGATCAAATATATATATACCTGTCGACCATTTCGATTGCTTTGCAGGGTATTTCTTTCAAATATCCAGTTTCTATTAACAACCACAAACATTACTGAAGTCCTTTCATTTTCTTCTCTGAAAATGGGTCAGTTAATAGCTGAGGCCATGAAGCCAACACCCTGAACACAAGATGGAGACGCATGACATCCGACAGTCCGGTACCTTTCCTGTCCTGCCTGAGGACAGGACTTGTCTCTATGGGACAGGGAGTTAGGAATTCCCTGGACTTACTTTGTCATCGTTGGAAGGGTCCACTGAGTACAGGAAGAAGGCAGCGCCCACTCTGGACAGCCAGGAGGAGTTCAGCTTCAGCACAACTCGCCCAGAGGCGGTGACGGTCCCAGCTCTGTAAGGAGTCCTGAACTGGGAGGGGCTGCGGGCCGGAAACTGCGCTTCAGCTTCCTTCCGGCCAGGAAGGTAGTCCCTTTCCTGTCACTCAGGGCTCAGGGGGCGGGGTTTGCCGCACTAGCCAATCCGAGGTGAGCGCCATTGTGGAGCTCTGTCCAATCAGGCTCACTGGCGGGAGGAGCGTCCCAGTGAACGTACTGTTAGCTCCGCGTTAGGGTGTTGCGGTTCCTTGGCTTCGCGCAGACGAGTGGTGTCAACAGGCCCGGCGCCCTGTGGGGAGCCCCGGAGACCAGCAGCGCAAGATGGTGAGTCGCGAGTCGGACCTCCCCGTGGCCCGCGTTCGAGCCGGGCTCGGTCTTGTCCCCTGGGGGGGCGCCAGGCGTGGGCACTGCCGAAAACCGATGTCCCGCCGGGAGCTTGACCCAGCGTCCGCAGGACCCGGGGCGGCCGGAAGCCGAGAGCCCCGGGTCTAGGAAGGTGGGCGGGCCACTTCCACTGGGCAGGAGCAGGGGTCCCCTAGGCCGAGGTGAGCCTGTCTTAGGGTGACCCCCGAGAAGGGATTTGGGGCAGGGGCGCCAGGCGTGGGCACTGCCGAAAACCGATGTCCCGCCGGGAGCTTGACCCAGCGTCCGCAGGACCCGGGGCGGCCGGAAGCCGAGAGCCCCGGGTCTAGGAAGGTGGGCGGGCCACTTCCACTGGGCAGGAGCAGGGGTCCCCTAGGCCGAGGTGAGCCTGTCTTAGGGTGACCCCCGAGAAGGGATTTGGGGCAGGGGGAACAGGGCGGGGGACAGGAGAGGTTTGAGGTGAGTTTGCTTCAACAAGTGTATTGTTTCTACTGATTACCTCTTCCTAATTACCAAGAATGGGAAACTGGGAAATGAGTGTGTGTGTGAATTTGACCACGGTAAAAATGGGCCATCGTCTAAGGGTAATGAGAACGGCGTTTCTTTTTCTTTTTCTTTTTTTTTAAATTAATATTATCGGTACATTTAAGGTATACAACATAATGACATTCATCATTGGAAATTTGCACCTTTACGTAATCCATCTTGGTTCTTATTTTTTACCCATTTGAATCCTTGCTCTCCTTTCAACCCCTCCATCCCTCCCTATCTACAAAGACTTTGTTTCCATTTTTTTCATTTTCTTATTAATTCCATTCCCCTTTTCTTTCCCCTACCCTCCCACTTCTCCTTCTCCTTTGCCCCTTTTCTATTTCACATTGTCTGTTACACCTTTTAGTCCTTATTTACACTTTCAGTTTCTTACACTAGAGAAACTTTAGGATTTACATGTGTGTCCTATTTATTTCACTTGAATATTGCTTCAATGTGCATCCGTTTAGCTATAAATGTCTCTAATTTTTCATTCTTTTTTTTTTTTTGGTTTTTTGAGACATGGTCTCACTGTGTAGTTGAGACTGATCTGGAACTCACTGTGTAGCCCAGGCTGGTCTTGAACTCACAGCGATCCTCCTGCCTCAGCCTCAAGAGTGCTGGGATTACAGGCGTGCACCACCACGCCCGGCTAAGTTCACATTCTTTATGGCTGAGTAGTACTCCATTTTATTTTATTTTTTTCTCATTGAGTTTATTGGTACTTTTTTAGGTGTACAGTACAGTTACATTCATCATTGGGATCGTGTACCTTTACATGACAGGTCTTGCTTCTCATTATCCCCCCATACCCCTGCCCTCCCTTCACTCCCTCTTCCCTTCCCTATTTACAAAAACTTTATTTCCATTTTTTCATTTTCTCATATTTTTTCTTTTCCCTTATTTCCTTTCCCCTACCCTTCCAAATTCCCCAATGCCTTTAGCCCTTTTCTTCGATTTCACATTGTCAATTATACCATTTGGATCTTATTTACACTTTTAGTTTTTCACACTAGAGAAACTATTTGGTATTTACACATGTGTGACTTATTTATTTCACTTAAGAGTATGGCATCAATATGTATCCATTTCCTATGAATGACTCTAATTTCTCATTCTTTATGGCTGAGTAGTATTCCATTTTATAGAAAAACCACATCTTTGTTATCCAGTCTCCAAAGGTTGGGCAATTAGGCTGTATCCAAATTTTAGCTATTACAAACTGTGCCACTATAAACATGGGTGAGCATATATCACTGTGGTATGATTCTTTTAATTCTTTTGGAAAGATACCCAGCAGAGGGATGGCTGGGTCAAATGGAACCTCTAATCCTAGTTCTATGAGGTATCTCTGTACTGATTTCCACAGTGGTTGCACCAGTCTGTACTCCCACCAACAATGGAGAAGGGTTCCTTTCTCCCCACAACCCCACCAACATTTGTTACTGTTCGATTTCTTGATAGCACCCCTTGATAGCAGGGGTGAGGTGGAATCTCAGTGCTGTTTTCATCTGCATCTCTCGAATGACCAGTGACGTGGAACACTTTTTCACGTATTTATTTGATGCTTTTACTTCTTTGTCTGAGAAATGTCTGTTCATTTCAGATTCCCCTTTTTTTCTGTTGTTTTTTGAGACAGGGTTTCACTATGTAGTTGAGACTGACCTGGAACTCACTATGTAGCCCAGGCTGGTCTCAAACTCACAGTGATCCTCCTGCCTCAGCCTCTTGAGTGCTGGGATTGTAGGCAGGTGCCACCACGCTGGCCAGATGCCCATTTTTGAATCGGGTCTTTATATTTGGGGGGCCTGTTTTTTTTGAGTTCTTTATATATTCTAGACAATAGTCCTTTGTCAGAGGAACAGCTGGTAAAATTTTTTTCCTACATTGTAGGTTGTCTCAGCTCTGTTGGTGGTTTCTTTTGCAGTGCAGAAGCTTTTTAATAAGATGAGATCTCAGTTGTTGATTCTTTGTGGTAGTTCCTGTGCTACTGAGGATTTGTTCATAGCCTTTTCCTATGCCAGTGTCTTCAAGAGTTCTGCCTAACTTATCTTCCAGCAAATTTAGTGTCTATTTTTTAATATTTAGATCTTTAATCTGTTTGGATTTTAGTTTAGTGCATGGTGAAAGATTAGGGTCTAGTTTTAATCTTTGGCAGGTTGAAATCCAGTTTTTCCAACACCATTTATTAAAGAGGCTGTCTTCCCTCTAGTGGGGATGGTTGGTTCCTTTGTCAAAGATGAGGTAGCTGAGTACATCTGGTGGTGTTTCTGTATCTTCCAATCTATTTCACTGATCCTCAGATCTGTTTCTTTGCCAGTACTATGCTGTTTTTATCACAGTGGCTTTGTAGTATAGTTTCAAATTGGGAAGTATTATACCCACTATCATGTCTATGTTCCCTAGGATGGCTTTTCCTATTCTAGGTCTCTTCTGGTTCCAAATGAATTTTTGGGTTCTTTTTTCTAGTTCTGTGATATGCAGCGTTGGAATTCAATTGGCATTGCATTGAATCTGTATAGCAGTTTTGGTAGTATCGCCATTTTCACTATGTTGATTCTTCCTACACAGGAGCTGGGGATATCTTTCCATTTTCTTATATCCTCTTCTAGCTCTTTTTTTCAGAGTGCTGTAGGTTTTAGTGTAGAGGTCTTTTGCTTCTTTCATTAGATTGATTCCTAGATACTTCATTTTTTGGGATGCTATTGTGAAAGGTACTGTTCCTCTAATTTCTCTCTCAGTGAGTCTGTTATTTGTGTATAAGAAGGCTGTTGATTTTTGAGTGTTGACTTTATATCCATTTGCTCTGCTAAATATGTCAATTAAGTCTAGAAGTCTTTTGGTGGAATTTTTGGGGTCTTCAATGTAGAGTATCATATCATTAGAAAATAATGACAGTTTAACTTCTTCCTTTCCTATCTTTATTGTTTTAATTTCTTTCTCTTGTCTAATTGCTGTGGCTAATGTTTCCAGAACTATATTGAAGAGGAGTGGTGATAGTGGGCTTCCTTGTCTTGTTTCTGCTTTTAACATGATGGTTTTCAGTTTCTGGTCATTTAATATGATGTTTGCTTTTGGTTTTTCATAGATAGCCTTTATTATGTTGAGATATAGACCATCTATTCCAATTTTTCCAGGGTTTTTATCATGAATGAGTGTTGAATTTTGTTGACTGCTTTTTTCTGTATCTATTGAGATGGTCATATGGTTTTTGTCCTTGACTCTCTTAATTGGTTTACTTATGTTGAACCATCCTTGCATCCCTGGAATAAATCCAACTTGGTCAGGGGGTTTGATCTTCTTGATGACCCGCTGTATTCTGTTTGCCAGTATCTTATTAAGGATTTTTGCATCTGTGTTCATGGAGGAGATTGGCTCATAGTTCTCTTTTTTAGTTTGGTCTTTCCCTGGTTTGGGAATCAAAGTAGCACTTGCTTCCAGGAATGAATTTGGAAGTACTGCTTCCATTTCAATTTCACTGAAAAGTTTGAAGAGTAAAGGCAGTAGTTCTTCTCTAAATGTCTTGTAAAATTCATCAGTGAATCCATCAGGACCTGGGCTTTTCTTTGTTGGTAAACTTTTAATTATGTTTTCAATTTCACTGAGTATAATTGGGGTGTGTAGAATTTTTTTTATCTTTGTTCAGTTTTGGTAATGGATAAGTATGGAGAAATCCGTCCATTTCTTCTGTGTTTTCCATTTTATTAGAGTACAGGTTCTCAAAGAAGGTATTAATGATCCTCTGGATTTCTGCTGGGTCTATTGGGACCTTTTTCGTTCCTAATTGCATGGATCTGAGCCTTTTCTTTCCTTTTTTTCCACGAGGTTAGTTAAGGGTTTATCGATTTTATTTATTCTTTCAAAAACCCTACTCTTTGATTCATGGATTTTTTGGTATTGTTTTCTTAGTTTCCATTGCATTGATTTCTGCTCTAATCTTTATAATTTCCTCCTTTGTATGAGCTTTGGGTTTTTCTTGCTCTTCTTTTTCTAGGAGTGTAATATTCATCATTAGGTTGTTTATTTGAGCTCATTCTGTTTTCCTAGTGTGGGCATTCACTGCTATGAATTTCCCTCATAGAACTACTTTCATTGTATCCTATAGATGCCTGTGTTGTTTTGACGTTATTATTTATTTATAAAAACTGTCTAATTTCTTCTGTGAGTCATTGATTGTTCAGGAGAGTGTTGCTCAATTTCCATGTGTTTGTGAAGTTCGTACGGTTTCTTATGCTATTGATCTCCAGCTTAATTGCACTATGATATGATAATATACAGGGATAACTTCGATTCTTTTGCATTTATTTAAACCAGTTTTTTGAGCTAGTATGTGGTCTGTCTTGGAGAAATACCCAGGTGAAAAGAATGTATATACTGATTTTGTGGGGTGGAACACTCTGTAAACATCTTTTAAGTTCATTTGTTTGGGGTGAGGTGGAATCTCAGTGTTGTTTTCATTTCCATCTCTGTAATGACCAGTGATGTTGAACATTTTTTTCATATGTTTATTTGCTATTTCTACTTCTTTGAGAAATGTCTGTTCATTTCAGATGGGGAACAGCATTTCTTTACTCTCATACATTTCTCTGGAATAGATAGTGTTGTGAAGCAACAGTTCCATAAAATAACCATTGTTTAGGAACTGGGTGTGGTTGCACACGCCTGTAATCCCAGCACTGCAGAGGCTGAGGCAGGAGGATCACAGTAAGCTCGACGCCAGCCTGGTCGACATAGCAAGATTCTGTCTCAAAAACCAAAAAATAAAAAATAAAAAAATAAAAACCTGTGCTGTTTATCAGCTGTACAGCACTTGAGTAAAATTGAAACTTTTCAGGTGGTTGTTTTTCATCCACAATTTGATGAAGTCATTGTAGTTTGTGCCAATTGAGAACGCTACTGAGCATCTGACTCAGAAAAAGGGACATCAGTTGTTCTCTGTTGGAAAAAGGTCCCATGTTGAGAAATTATTTGGTCATTGCCCACAGTTCCTTGCATTGGATCCTAAAACACTGACTGTCTTTGGTTGGTATAGCATCTCCTTTCACATAATCTGAGTGTAACGTGATGAGGCAACTCAAGCTGTGAAAGGTTGTCGATGTTGCAGTTTGGGTATTGGTGAGGAGACAGAACAAGCATTTGCTTTGTACAGGCAGCTGCAGTAGGTTCCTTATGATGGGACCTGGTTCTGAACCTGTGTGATCTGTCCTTACTCAGAGTGGTCACAATTGAGTTGTTGGACACCCAGTTGGTGCTGGGGATTTGGTTGATATTCAGCACATCACGCATTTTGTGTCAGCAGTGATGTCAGAGAAAGACACCACAGCTGAGGCCCTTAAAGTGACTCTAGCAACACTTTGATGAATACTGAGAAAGGAGGTTCTGGAGGAAGGAACCTCTCACACTGAGAAGGGAAGGCCAGGGATGTGTAGCAGCCAGCCAACTGTTTGTTATCACTCAAATCCCTGAAAGGTTTGCTGTCAATGACGTGATCACTTCAGGTGTTACTTCTTGATCTAGCTGCCCTGAGATACACCTGATTTCACTTACATAATAGTGTTTTTTTAAAAAAAAACTCAAATCCAATTTATCATTAGTAATATAATAGAAAAATGAGGACATTTGTAGATTGACTTAGTGTTATATGAAATCACCACCATATCTCACTGCTGTCAGGACATTTTGTTCTTTGGAATTTCTGTAAATTGTCATGTCCTCTGTGCAAAAAGATAGTTCCATTTTCTCTTTTTCAATTTCAATAGCTTTTGTTCTCTTGTTTGCCTTAGTGTTTTTCTGCATCTGTTGACTTGACTATAGGTGGTTTTTAAAAATCTGGTAGAAGTGAGAGAGGATATCAATTGCCTTTTAAATCTTTAAAAAATTTTTCTTTTTTTTGGTACTGGGGATCGAACTCCTGACCTTGCACTTGTGAGGCAGGTGGCAGAACCACGGAGCCAGATCCCCAGCTGCCTTCTTAGGTACAGACAGTAAATACTACTTAGTTTTGGTGTATAATCCTTCATGGAGATTGTTAAATGGAAATTGATATTATTAGTGAGTTTTGGTGTTTTCAGTAGTACTTACAATGCTTTTGTGTCTTGTAAGGCCTGTATTCAGTTGTTTTTTTTTTGGTAGTGGGGATCCAACTTGGGACCTTGTGCTTGCAAGGCAAACAGTGAAGCCACTAAGCTAAATCCCTGGCAGCCTGTGTTCAGTTTTGGCATTATGGAAGTATTGCTTCATGGCACAAAATTTTTAGTATTTCTTCTGCTTTTATTTTGCATTGCAAACAGTTGGTTTCATTTCTTCCTTAAATGTTTTTTCAGACTAAACCATTGAGACCGTGTGTTCCTGGCCATTCCTGTCTTTTAAAATTAATTTATTTTTGGTACCAGGAATCAAACTCGGGGCTTTGTGCTTTTGAGTGAAGTAGGTGGCAGAACCACTGAGCTAACTCCCTGGGCCCATTCCTATTTTAAATAGTTACTGCTTCTTGACTTAATTTCTTAAGTGCATTTCATTCTGTTTCTGTTACCTCTCCTGGTATCTCTTTTGGAAGGTGGTTTCTTCCTAGGAATTGCTTCATTTCATGCAGGACATTAAAAAATGGAAAGGTATATAATTTTTTGTAGTAATTCTTGTGGTTCTTTTAATATCCATATGGTTAGTTCCAACCTTGCTTTACTGACATTGGGAATTTGTGTGTTTTCTCATTTTCTGTCATCTTACCTAATTGAGACTCATCAATGCTATTGATCTTTTCAGGGCACTAGGCTTTCATTTGTTGATTTACTTTATAATTATTTTGTCTGTAATTTCACTGATATTTTTTGCTAACATTACTACCCTCTATTTGTTTTTGGAGTCACCTTGCTCTTCTCTCCCTGCTTTTCTAAAGTAGAAAAGTAAACTGGGCCTGGTAGTGTACACCTTTAATGCCAGCACTCTGGAGACTGTGGCAAAAGGATTGCAAATATAAGCTGTTAAGAAGTAGATGTTGGGGCCCGATCCACCGCGGGAAGGAGAACCACACCTGCTCCCAACCCAGCAGCCATCACTCAAGCGCCAGGAAGGTAGGCCGGGCCCGATCCACCACAGGAAGGAGAACCACACCTGCTCCTGACCCAGCAGCCATCGCTCAAGTGCCGGGAAGGTAGGCCGGGCCCCAATCCACGACAGGAAGGAGAACCACGCCTGCTCCTGACCCAGCAGCCATCGCTCAAGTGCCGGGAAGGTAGCCGTG
>NW_022900949.1:1254467-1254765 GCF_012274545.1 Fukomys damarensis
CCACGACAAAGAACACCTGAGAAACTACACGAATACCAAACCAGCACTACAAGGAATTCTAAACAAGAGCCTAGAAAAAGACAATGAAGGCAACAACACCATGAGGCCCAACAGAGCAAATCAAATTGAAAAGGCAAGAAATTAAAAGGAGAAGGGGAAACAGTAAAGAGTCAACAAAAGGCCAATAACATGTCAATAATAAGTCAGTACATATCAGTTATAACCAGCATTGTCAATGGCCTCAACTCACCAATCAAGAGAAATAGACTGGCAAAATGGAATAAGAAGCAAAATCCAA
>NW_022900949.1:1255620-1299513 GCF_012274545.1 Fukomys damarensis
GCTGCTATCGATGCATAACATACTATTATTAGTCTATACACACACACACACACACACATATATAAATTGAATTTTGGGAAACTTTAACGGTGCTGCCAACTTTGGAAAAAGTCATCCCATTTTACTGTGTTGACTTGGCATTGTACAGAAATGGACAACCATTTTGGTCTAGAAATGTTAATTTATTTATTTTTTCCATGTGTGCAGGGGTAACACATCATACTAAATATGTAAGGTCATATCTACGTGGGTTTGATTACAGAAACTAATAAAGTATTCTAAAAATAATGAAAAAAAGGAATAAGATAAGACTATAAGAGCAAGAAGCAATTTAAATATGTTCAGGGACCATTTTCATCTCCAGAATTAAGGATTATTTTGATGTTACATCATTGCCTTTTCTCTTTTACTTTTTTTTAGTTTTTTTTTGACAAACTATAATAGTACACAGGATCCTAATGAGATAATTAGTAATGCGAAATAGGAAGTAAAGGGCTAAAGGTGTAGGGAAAGTAGGAAGGGTGGTGGAAAGATAATAAGGGAGAGGAAAAAATATGAGAAACTGAAAAAATGGAAATAAAGTGTTTGTAAATGGGGAGGGGAGGAGGGGGTGAAGGGAGGGCAGGGACAAGGGAAAAAATGAGAATCAAGACCTATTATGTAAAGGTACAGAATCCCAATGATGAATGTAATTGTATTGAATACCTAGATTGTACCAATAACCTCAATAAAAAGAAAAGAAAAGAAAAAGAAGTAGATGCTTAGGTAGATTTAAAGCTTTCTTTTCTTCTAAATACCCATTACTTGTTTTAAATTCTGCTAAATCACTGTGTGTTCTGTATCCCAGGTATTTTGAAAGATGTACATTTATTTTCAATTATTTTGAAGTACTTCATTTTATCCTCAATCTTCTCTCTGACGCATATGTAATTTAGAAGTTTTTGATTTTTATCTCCTAGTTTTGTGGAAGCTTTTCAGCTCCTAAATTCCACTCAAATTCTAATAGGGCCTGAGCATACTTTGTATGATTTTTATTCCTTTACATTTGTTAAGGTGTATATCAAACTCAGAATCTGATTTGTGTTGGTCAATATTCCATGTGATCTTAAGAATATGTACTACACTGTTGCTGGATGGAGTATTCTCCAATATTAGATGACTTCAGTTGGTGGAAGATTTTTTTTTTTTGGTTTTTTGAGACAGGGTCTCACTATGTAGTTGAGACTGACCTGGAACTCACTATGTAGCCCAGGCTGGTCTTCAACTCACAGCGATCCTCCTAGCCTCCCGAGTGCTGGGATTACAGGTGTGGTGTGCCACCACGCCCGGCTTGGTGGAGGATTTTGTTGTTTTCTTGCCTTTATTTGTCAGTTTCTGATGCAAGAGTGTAATTTCTATACATAGTTTTAGATTTATAATTTTTCTTTTAGTTTTATATTTTTTCATGCAGTTTAAAGCTATATTTAATAGAATGAACATTAAGGATTATTGTGTGTTCATGAGAACTGGCTATTTCATCATTAGTTTATCCTTGTCTGTACAATTTTCCATGAGCTCCCGAAATTGTGATTAGTCTGAAATTGGTATAGTCTAGTTCTGAACCTGGAGGATGCCAAGAGGGCTGTCCTCTGCCAGGTGGGCCAGTGAATGCCTCACTCAAGCTTTATGGCTGGGCCTTCTCTCTGTCATCCTCTTATACAACATGTACAGTGGTGGCAGTTGTGAGAGTTTGAGTTCTAGGGTTTGGAGGAGGTCAAGACTTAGTACCTTTTTTTTAAAGCAGAGGAGTCACTTTTAGATCAAATCTTTAAGTAGATTTAAAGCTTTTAGTCACCAAGGATGTCTCATACATTTAGGTCTACAGTCTGTGGTTTTATTGGACTTGTTTGAACTTACTTTATACCCACAGTATTAAGTTTTTTGCCCACATCAGGAAGTTGATATCGAAGTTGTGAAACGCTTCTTTGGATTGCCTTTCTGACTCCCTCTAGTGTTCAAAGTTCCTGTCTTGTACTTTATTGATTTCATAGATCTTTCTCTCTCTTTCCTTAAAATATAGCTTCTTCATTTTCCCCCGAGTCTTAGGTAAAGTGATTGTTGATATAGTTGGGCAACTATATCCCATACTGGAACTGTTTAGTCATTTTTGTGTGGTCTGCACTATGAGAACTTGGCAGGGTTTATGCAGGTAAAACTATCACATATATGAGATCCTCAAAAGCTGGCCTCCATAGTGTTTATCTCTTAAAGTACCCCACACTTAGCCATCAGAAATTCATCAGGGACCCTGGAGGTTTTCCTTCCCTGTACTGTTTGAAGTTATTCTTTAGGTCTGCTCATTTCTTTGTTCTGAATTTTCTAATGTATATACAATATATAATTTCTCATTTAGTGATCAGTTCAGTGCATGACCTAGTTTCAGGAAGAGAACTTGGTCGTTAAATAAGGAGTGTGTATAGAGCACATATATAGATAATGAACCTTTTAGAGCTTTCAATGATACAAGTAGCCCACTGTGGCACATATGCCATAGGTTCACCAACACTGCTGTTGGGATTTTGAGGATTTTTTTTTCACTCGTGGAGAAAAATACTTCTATCAGTTTGGATCTTTCTCAAGATGCAAGTGCACAGTGTATTTTTGAGGAGTATAACTGGGCTGGAAGTTGTACTCAGATTCAGGAATTTGAACTCTTGAAGGCAAATTGAGCTTTTGTTCACTAAATTAGTGAGGTGTATCCCATTTCCACCCTTGGATGCAAATAGAGGCAATAGAATGAGTGGATAAATTTGTGAAAGGATGAAGATTCTCAGGAGGTAGTAGGGCTTGGGAGGTGTTAGAAAGCAATTCAGAATATCCTAGCAGCACATGTGAATGTGAGTTGAGACAGAAAGAAAATACCAATCAAATCTTAAAGTAAAAGTTTGGAGTACACAGTATTATGTGAACTCATTATAAATTGATTAAAGATACCCTGATGATGTCAGTCTCATCCTTTTGAAAATCTGGGATATTTTAGGGGTCAGTGACCTTTGAGGATGTGGCTGTGAACTTCACCCAGGAGGAGTGGGATTTTCTGGATCTTTCCCAGAAGAATCTCTACAAAGCTGTCATGCAGGAAACCTTCAGGAACCTGGCCTTTGTAGGTAAGGGGGATATCATTCCTCGAATCAGGCACTTTACGAACAAATATTCTTTGTTCATCAATGCTTTTGAGAGATTTTTCAGTATTAAAAATATTTTGGCAAATAAAATGGAGCAAGTCCATACTGCAGTGTTAATTTAGAATGTTATAGTACTTTATTTTTTGAGACAGGTTCTCAGTATGTAGCCAAGGTTGGCCTGGAACTTGTGGCAGTCCTCCTGCCTTAGCCTCCCAAGTGCTAAGATTATAGGCATTTACCACTATATCTGGTGTTTTGCAATAATTGATGATGCAATTAATAATGATTTTTCTGGATCTATATTTTAGGATACAAATGGGGAGAGCAAGCAAATGAAGATGTGTACAAAAGTCCTGGAAAATTTTTACGGTAACTTCTACCTACAAGAGAAAGCACTGCCCCTAATAAAATTTGGCATGGTATCAAATATTTGAAGAAAACAATACAAACCTCTCTTGAAAAGAAGTGAGAAAATGATCTAAATTAAATATAAGTTGAGCATCCTTGTTCTACAACTTTAAAATCTTAATTGCTCTAATATGGTAAATTTCTTGGGCACTAACTGATTCAGTTAATAGAGTTATGTGAAATAATTCATATTTAAACTTTGGTCACATCTCTAAGATTTCTCATTATGTATATGCAGATATTTCAGAATCCAAAACCCAAAACGTGTTTGCAGGAATGTTGGGTAAAGAATACTTACTCTCTATTTAAGTGTGACCTAGACAATCATTGTTGGCAAAATAATTAGCTTGCAGTCTTCTAAACCTTGTGTGCATATCACTCCTTTGAAATCAGCTGTGTCCAGGCATGGTGATAAGCATTCAGTATTGGCCTGCTCTTACAAATTATTCAGATTGTAAAGCTTGTACTTTTTGTCCCAGTGTTAAAATATAACTCTAATAATTACTAATAATTATAAAATCATTAATTCATGATCAGTATGCTTCTTTGTTACAGAAATCAGATTGTGAAGAGTGAATATAAAGAGGAAGGTAGTCAGTGTGGAAAAATCTTCAGATCCCTGAATCTTCAGTATCCGGATCAGACTAAGAAAACTGGACTATATCCATGTGGCAGCCATGTGTATATGGAAGTCCTCATTGGCCATTTATCCCAAAATGTGCCCCTCAGACCTCACAATGGATACAAACCATATGAGAAGCAAGAACATGTAGAGAGGCCTTGTGAATACAAGCAACATGAAGCACCCTTCCCCCCTACCCAGTCCTTTCAGAATTTTGAAAAGACATACATTGGAGAGAAACTACATGAATGTAAGCAACGTGAGAAAGCCTTCAGGTATTGCAGTTACCTAAAAAAACATGAAAAAATTCACACTGGAGACAAACCCTCTGGTGTAAGCACTATGTGTAAGCAGTGTGGGAAAGCCCTCAGTCACTTCCATGCTCTTTGTGTACATGAAAGAACTCACACTGGTGAGAAGCCCTACCTGTGCCAGGAATGTGGAAAAACATTTGCATGTTGTACATCCCTTCGACTGCACAGAAGAATTCATACTGGAGAGAAACCTTATGAATGTAAAATATGTGGGAAGGCCTTCAGGTCCTCAGGTGCTCTTCATGTACATGAAAGAACTCACACTGGTGAGAAGCCCTACATATGCCAGGAATGTGGAAAAACATTTGCATGTTGTACTTCCCTTCAACTGCACAGAAGAATTCATACTGGAGAGAAACCTTATGAATGTAAAATATGTGGGAAGGCCTTCAGGTCCTCAGGTGCTCTTCATGTACATGAAAGAACTCACACTGGTGAGAAGCCCTACATATGCCAGGAATGTGGAAAAACATTTGCATGTTGTACTTCCCTTCAACTGCACAGAAGAATTCATACTGGAGAGAAACCTTATGAATGTAAAATATGTGGGAAGGCCTTCAGGTCCTCAAGTGCTCTTCATGTACATGAAAGAACTCACACTGGTGAGAAGCCCTACATATGCCAGGAATGTGGAAAAACATTTGCATGTTGTACTTCCCTTCAACTGCACAGAAGAATTCATACTGGAGAGAAACCTTATGAATGTAAAATATGTGGGAAGGCCTTCAGGTCCTCAAGTGCTCTTCATGTACATGAAAGAACTCACACTGGTGAGAAGCCCTACATGTGCCAGGAATGTGGAAAAAAATTTGTATGTTTTACTTCTCTTCGACTGCACAGAAGAATTCATACTGGAGAGAAATCATATGAATGTAAAAGCCTTCAGAAGCACCAGTAGCTTGCAGAAACAAAAGAACTCATGGTAGAGAGCAACCTTCTGAATGTAATCAATGTGGGAAAGCCTTCAGATGTCCCATGTACCTTAAAGTACATGAGAAAATTCATATTGGAGAGAAACCTTATGTATGTTCCTACTGTGGGAAAACCTTTACTTCAGTTCCTTTATATTGCACAAACGAATTCACACCGTAGACAGTCCTTATAAATACAAGCAATGTGAGAAAGCCTTCAGATGTTCCAGACATCTTAACAGACATGACTGGCTCACTAGAGAGGAACCCTATGTATTTAAATAAAGAGGCAAAGCCTTCATTCCTAAACCCTTCAAATGCATGAAAGAGTCCACACTTAGGAGAAGGCGCATAAAGCTAAGCAAGGTGTGAGAACTATTCGTATGTTCTAGTTCCCTTCAAGTACATATAGGAGGGACCTTTATAAGCAGTGTCCTAGTTGTAACAGAGGCAGGAAAAGAGCAGCGGCCTTAGATAGCAGCTGGTGCGAATAGGGGGACTGTTTATTCATTTGCATGTGAGACACAAAGGGGCTGGGTCTAGAAAGGTAGTTCAGCAGGGAGTAAGGTGAGAACAAAACTTTAAATAAGAGGCAGGAAAATTTGCTCTGAGGAATTTGGAGGTGGACAGAGTAAGGTCACATCTTGGGAAAGATGGTGGTTGTAAATGTCATCAGGCTTCCTGGAACTGAAGTTGCTGGAACAGGATTTACTGTCTTCATTCAAATTTGCCACTGAGGCTTGATTATGCCCAGGATGCTCTTGGAGCTGTACTCTGGCCAAGAGTTGCCTTACCCTCTGGGTGTGATAGTGGTGTTCAATTTTTCTAGTACTCTTCCAGTAATTTAAAAGATTCATACTGGGCACAAACGCCACATGTGTGAGCAATGTGGAAAAGCCTTCATTTGATCCTCTAAGCATTGAAGACAAATTCATTTTTGTATGTAAGCAATAAGGAAAATTCTTCACATGTTCTAGTTTCCTTTAAAGAAATGAAAAAAGTTGGGTGAGAATATGTTAGGTATGCAAAGCAAAGCCTTAACTCCTCTTTGAATACATTCCACTTGTGCTCAATACATGAAAAACACTAAAAATAGAATGGCAAAGACTTCCTTATATCATCTGTCTAAAATGCATAATGCATTGTAGAGAGGATTGGCATCATTTTAGGGTATGGGAAATGTATCATCTTGGTTTTATTTACAGATTTAAATGCATAGAGTATGTAGAAGATTCCCTTAAGTATAATACTTGTTCAAAAGACTTCAGTTGGCCCATGTGGAAGAATTAACTCTGGATAAAATCCTCTGTAAAAAATATAAGTTGGCAGTTACAACAAAGACTTTGAAAGACTATTGAAAATTCTTTGTCCTATGAAATCCTATGATTATAAATAATACAGTATGAAGAGACTGATGAAAACTTAGATAAATTGAACCAGAAGATAACCCATCGGAAGGAAATGTAAAAGACAAAACGTTGTCTTTGTCAGTGGCTTATTGTTAAAAGTTCTTCTCTGGACCATGGGTGTTTCACTCTTGAAAACAAACATAGTATATCTTCCCAAGTGTGTGTATTTTTCCCCTTGACTGAGGATTGAACCGAAGGTGCTTCTGTCACTCAGTATATATTTCTATTAATATATGTTGATCTGTGTATTTGTGTATCATTGTTTATGTAAAGGTATGTATACTTTTTTGGGGGGTGCTTACTGTGGATTGAACTTGAGTTCTTGTACTTGTGGGTCAGGTGGTGGCACCACTGATCTAAATCCCTGGCCCTGTATATATACTTTTGACACAGGATCTAGCTAAGTTGACCAAGATGGCCCAATACTTTTTTGCTTTTATATTTATTTTATTCTAATACAGTGCAAGTATATATTAATAAAGAAAATATAAAAGCTGTTCTGTGAAAAAATGTCTTAAAATTATTAGAGAATAACTGGTAAATAAACTATCATAACCTTAATATATTTTGATTTGATAATCTCAGCTCATTTAATAATACTGTGCCTTTTTTCCGTGAAACTTTCAGTATCTTACATGGTATAATTTTGAATAATTTCTGCATAGTTTACAATATCTATTATGGTTTTTTGTCCTTATTTACACTTTTAAGTTTCACCAGAGAGATGATAGGATATTAATATGTGTGTTTGATTTATTTCACTTGAGTATGTTTTCAAGGTGTATGCATTTACCTAGAAATATCTCAACTTCGTCCTTTATGGCTGAGTAGTACTCCATCTTATTAAAAAAAAGACTCAGTCACCAGTTGATGGGAATTTGGGTTTTCCAAGATTTAGCTATTACAAATTGTGTCACTATAAACATGGGTGTGTATATATTGCTGTGGTATGATACTTTTAATTCTATGTGGAAGATTCCCAGAAGGGGACTAGCTGGGTCAAATGGAATCTCTCACTCTATTTTTTTTTTTTGGTGGAATTTCCTTACTGATTTCCACAGCAGTTGGTTTTCCATACTATTTTATACTCCCAATAGTGGACAAGTGTTCCTTTTTCCCCATAGCCCTGCTGCTATTGCTGTTTGACTTCTTGGTTTGTTGTAGCCATTCTTTCTGGAGTGAGATGGAATCTCAGCATTTTAATTTCCACCTCTCAAATGACCAGTGATGTTGAACATTTTTTCTACTTGCTGTTTCTATTTCATCTGAGCACTGTGTATTCAATGCCCATTTAAAAAAACAGTTTTATTGATACATTTTAGGTATGCAATATGACATTCATCATTGGAAATTTGCACCTTTACATAATCCATCTTGGTTCTCATTTTTTCCCCAATCCCCTACCCTCCCTTCAACCCCCCCAACCCAGCAACAAATACTTTGCATTTTTTTCTTTTTCTCATTTCCATTCCCTTTTCTTTCCCCTATCCCTCCTACTTCCCCTTCCCCTTTGCCCCTTTTCTTCCTATTTCACATTATCTGTTACACATTTTAGTCCTTACTTGCACTATCAGTTTCTCACGCCAAAGAAACTTTGGTATTTACACTTGTGTCCTATTTCACTGGAGTATCGCCTCAATGTGTATCCATTTAGCTATAATGTCTAACTTCTCATTCACTACACATACTAAAAAATGCTTGTGTGATTCTTACCAAAGACCACTAGGACCATCCCGTACGATGGAATGAACTATATTTATAAATCTACACACAAAGCAAAACTGACGTCACACAGAATTCTCCATTGAATTTTTGTGCCTTTGGCATTGGTTTTAGGGAGGTTTACTTTTTAGTGTAGTGAGTTGTGTCCTGTTGGATGCACAGAGAGTTGGAGTGCAATCCTATCATTGTTAATTGTACTAGATCTGAATGGAAGGCTACACTAGTGTAGGGAAACAATTCATTTGTCACAGTGCAGACAGGAAATTTGCTCATTTGTATGATTCACAGTGTTTTGGCTTACTAGTTTTAGGACATATTTACAGGATGCCTTTGTGTTGATCCATCCTAATCACCGAGGAACATATCCCATGTTGGATGTGAGTGATAAGTATGACTTACCATTATAATGAGTATTGTGGTGACCTGCTTTTAACTTTCTTATATTGGACATTATTGTCAATAAATACATATGCTGTTCAGCTTAGGATGCTGTTCAGCTTACACTTCCATGAACTCATGGTGAGAGGATATTACTATAAGTTCTAAATACTCTTTTATTATACCTAAACCAATTAAGTCAAACTGAGCCTTCACGTATACTCAGATCACTTACATTAGCTTACCATTGAACAAAATCCTCCAACAGTGCTTATTACATAATAATGAATTTATATGTAATTCATTGTAAGTGCTACACCATATGCTATCAGATACTAATCTTCATGATATGTCAGTCTGATATCACTACTGCCCAGCATCATGAAAATATTAAAATAACATCTGTCACACTGAAACATCTTTGAAATTCAAAGGCTTTTCCTGCTGGATGCATATCATTTTCTTATCATTGTAACATCAAAAAAAAAAATCAAACCATCAAGCCAGGCATGGTGGTGCATGCCTGTAATCCCAGCACTTGGGAGGCTGAGGCAGGAGGTTCACTATGAGTTTGAGACCAGCCTGGGCTACATAGTTCAAGGTCAGTCTCAACTACATAGACCTTGTCTCAGCAACCCCCCCATTCAAATAATCAGAAATTGATCTTTGTCCTTAGCAAAATATCTAATACTTTGAAAATCTCTGTGTATCTATTGAGTGTACTATCTTTAGGTAAACTCAGAGTAGAGGCCTAGGATGAGGTGGAGTAACATGCCCATTGCATTTAAGCTTTTGGTGCTCAGATGATAAGATTCTGATGGTAATTTTGGAATGCCATTATACCAGCATGGTAAACTGGATATGTACAGAATTTAGTTTGAATGATCTTAGTACCATGTGCTCTGAATCTCAAGTTGTGAATCTGAAGTTGAGTTTTGGTAATGCTGGTCCCTATAATATTTTTAGAAGGAAATAGGTTATTAACAACTGATGTTTATAAGGTAAAAGCTGGGAGCCGGGTATGTTGGTGCTCACCTGTAATCCCAGCACTTGGGAGGCTGAGGCAGGAGGATTGCTGTGAGTTCAAGACCAGCTTGGACTATTTAGTGAGTTCCAGGTCAGTCTCAACTATAACTACATAGTGAGACCCTGTCTCAAAAAAAAAAAAAAAAAAAGCTGGGCTGTCTTCACTTTGGAAAGTCATTTTGTGAGTTATGGTGTCTCCTTGTGTGGGGGCCAGTCATGGCCCACTGGCGTTTGACATTTGAAAGATAACTTCTTTCTCTACAATCAAGGCATTGACACAACGTGTGGTCAGGATGTTCCTAATTAACATCTGTTAACATTTGTTCCTTTTCAAGGGCTCTGCTTGTTAAACTTGTTTTTTGACCCTGTGATGGGAGAAACTTGAAGAGATAGTCAAACATCTGATGGTATCTGTAGGAGTCAGGTGCTTCCTGTTGATGTGCCTTTAAAAGGAGCTGTTTCTGTGAAATAAATCAGACTTCTCTTGGTCTCCACCCAGTCTTGAGTGTTCTTTACTTTCTTAATCCTCACTCCCCAACTCAGGCGTGTTGGTGATGTGACAGCAGGACTGACACATCTTGCCCATTTCTGTATTCATATCCAATGAGACTTAGTATCTATGAGATGTGATGATCTAAGACTGAGATAACCCTGGGATTTAAGACAGTTCGATGTGCAACACTCTATCTGGTACCAGAATGACACAGCCATCTATAAAATCCTTAAGTAATTTAAGCAAAAACTTCAGACGTGTGTGCCAAATTAACTAGAAGTCTCCGGTCCCGTGGTGTTATGATTAGGATATAAAATACCCTTTGAAGTCTATATTCAAAGGTGAGGCTTTTGGAGGGTGATTGGTGGATTGATCCACTGAGAAGTTCATAAACACAACGTTAGGAAGTTGTGCCTTGTTGGAAGTGGTGTCACTTTTTGTCGCGAGCCGCGACGTCGGGGTCCTGCCAGCAGGCCCCAAACCTGAGGATTCACTGAGTAAGCACACTGAGTCATGCTCAGGTTCAAACAGGATTCTTCTTTATTGCAAGATGGCTCTCATATTTATATCAGGCAATAGTATGAAAGTAAAAACAATTTCAAGGATGAAAAACAATCTCAAGGATGACCATACAAGGCCACAATTATGGCTCCACAGAGTACACATGATGTACAAGAAACAGGTGTTTTTTCTGGAAAGTGAAACTCAGCTCTACAAAATGGCTATTGTAAATAATGCCATAAAATGGCGGCCAATCACGGCCAATCAGAACTTACAACATAGCAACTCCTTCGCTCAGGGAACTGCAATGCAAGCAGCCAGCTGTCTTGCAGGCAGTCTCCCACACTTTTGATGTAAGGCTGTGCCCTGCACCCTTGCTTCTTCCTGCTGCAACAGGATGAGCAACTTTCCTAGGTCATGCCCTTTTCCATGCCACTTCTGCTGACTGTAGACTAAAAGGTGATTTAAACCTCTTAAATTTTGTGTGTGTGTGTCAAGGATAATGTGGCAGTGATGATAAATCTGAAATACATGTAACCCTCAAGTGGGAATTAGAGATAACAAGTGTTTACTGTGAAACTGAGCACATCCATTATGGTTACTCCTTGAAACACCAGGGAAAGTATGGATGGTTCAAGATTAGCTATGACAGTGCTGATTGAGATGAGTTGCTCTTTGAATGGACCACAATGCCCAAGCAAGACTATGGGTAAATTGCTGCAAAGATTTCCAGAGGTTTTCAAACACCACAATTACAATTTACTCTTGACAACCATGGTAAGATGCATATAGGGTGTCCACAGGAAGGAAAGCTGTCAATTTGTCAAAAAATCAGATGGCAGAGATTAAATAGGGACCTCTGCCATAGGCATCTGTTGATGAGAAACATACACTCTCTAAGCAGGTTCAGAGTTCATGTACAAAACTGCCTCAGATCTGAGGAAACCATACTTTGTTTGCTGGTGAGAGTCCATTATGTTGCTTATTCCAGTATAGTTTCTTGCAGCAGCCCCTCAGGCATATTTTGTTGAAAAAAGAAATGTATTCAGGTATTCTTTCATATAAGGTAGGTTAGTTGAAGTTTAATTGAAAGGATGTGTACAGATAGTCCCATCCCAACCAATTCTCTAATGCATCTCCCCATTACTCATCATGGTATCCCTAAAAATACTCAAATTAGCTTTTATTATATGATTTACTAAGGTAATTTTATGTCCCATGGCTCTCAAACACCCCCCTTTAAGCTACTTTATGCCTGAAATCTTGTATTGCTCTTGGAACCATCTGATTTTTTGAGGACCTAATAGGCTTATGTTCTACTTTGGTAAGCCAGACAAACAAGAGCAAGTAAATCTTTAATTCAGCAAAAGAAAATAACAACTATAGAAGATATGAAATTACAAACAAGGCATCAACAATAAAGCAACAAAATCAAGCATTAGTTCTTTGAAAATATAAGAATTGATAAATGTTAGATATTCAAACTACACACAAATTATTAACAATGGTAATAAAAGAGATGCCAATCCCGTGGACATTATATAGACCACTCAGGAATACTATGAACAATTCTATGTCTTTAAATTTAATAATGTGGTTGAAATAACCCTACCCGCATTAGCTTGCACTAGGTGTGTTTCTTGTATACAACATACTGTTGGATTTTGCTTCTTAATCCATTCTGCCAGTCCATTTCTCTTGATTGGGGAATTGAGGCCAATGACATTGATAGTTATGACTGATATGTACTGACTTATTATTGTCATGTTATTGTCCTTTTGTTGACTCTTTACTTTTCCCCCCTCTCCTTTTAGTTTCTTGCCTTGCCTATTTGATTTGCTCTGTTGAGCCTTATGGTGTTGTGACCTTCATTGTCTTTTTCTAGGGTATTGTTTAGAATTCCTTGTAGTGCTGGTTTGGTGTTCATGAAGTTTCTCAGGTATTCTTTGTCATGGAAGTATCTTATTTCCCCATCCACTTTGTTGTTGTTGCTTTTGTTTTGTTTTGTTTGGTACTGGGGATTGAACTCAGGTCCTTGCGCTTGCAAGGCAGGCCACTGAACCACTGAGCTAAATCCCCAGCCCTCCTCATCCATTTTGAAACAGAGTTTTGCAGGATACATCAGTCTAGTTTGGAGGTTGTTTTCTTTTAGGACTTGAAATACCTCACTCCAGGCTCTTCTTGACCTGAGGGGTTGTGTTGAAAAGTCTGCTGTGATTCTGATGGGCTTTCCTTTGCATGTGATTTGTTTATTTTCTCTTACTGTTTGTAGTATTTTGTTCTTCTGTTGGGTTTCTGGGAGCTTGATTATTGTATGTCTAGGTGTAGATTATTTTGATTATGGCTAGTTGGGGTCCTATATGCCTCACTTATCTGTATGTCTAATTCTTCCTTTCTGTTTGGGAAGTTTTCTGTCATTAATTCCATGAACAGCTTTTTTAAGTCATTTGTATTTTCTCCTGCTACTTCATGGATTCCTCTCAGTCTTATGTTATTCTTCTTTGCATCATCTAGGAGTTGCTGGATCGATTTCTCATGATCCCCTACTGTTTTTAAGAGACCTGTCTTCTATATCTGCAATCCTATCTTCTATATCTGAGATTCTATCTTCACATTCTTTTATTCTGTTGTGTACACTTTCAGTAGAGTTTTTAATCTGGATATCTGTTTGAATCTGTTTTATGGATTCCATTTCTTTCCTATGTTGCGCGTTTATTTTTTCCATTTCTTTCTTATGCTGGGCCTTCATGGCTTCTATCATGGTCCTGAGTTCATCTATTTTTTTGTCAGTTTCTGCTCTACAGTCTTGAATCACGACTTCCATTTTGCTCACTATCTCTATGGTTATCTGGGAAATTATTTCTGTTTTGAACTTTTCTAGAGCCTGATTGATCTGTTTTGTTAGTTCCTGTGCTTTGAGTTCAGGGTGTCCTGGTGGTTCACTATCAGCCTTTTCATCCTCATTTGCCCTACTGTTTGCCATTGGTGAACTGGAGGTCTGTCTTTGTGTCTTGCTTAAGTGTTTTCTCATTTTTATTTTTGTTGTTGGGTTGTCCTTAGTTTAATTTGTGGGTTATTACTTAAATCTTCCTGATATAGTTGCGCTTTAGCTTTTGAGTCTCTAATGACTCATAGACATTCTCACTTGCATAATGTTGGAGAAAACAACTCATTAAATGAATCACAATCCTTCATCCCAATTGATACAATCAGCAACACAATAGGACCACTTGTAGTCATTAATCTATCACCTTTAAACCATATGAATTAAATTAAAATCATAAATCTTCCTGATATAGTTGCGCTTTAGCTTTTGAGTCTCTAATGACTCATAGACATTCTCACTTGCATAATGTTGGAGAAAACAACTCATTAAATGAATCACAATCCTTCATCCCAATTGATACAATCAGCAACACAATAGGACCACTTGTAGTCATTAATCTATCACCTTTAAACCATATGAATTAAATTAAAATCAAGAAGCAGCCCAAAATATGTTTGCAGTGAATACACTTTTCAGTATAACATCTTCACCATTTAGGATGGGGGCTTAGACAGAGGTAGGATGAAAGGAGTAGGTAAGTGAAAGAATTGGAGAAGGTTTTAAGGAAGCCAGAGGACATAGAATGATCATACAATCTTTACAAAACTATTAACTTCAAAAGGGATAGACAGTGCAAAAATAAGGACAAGAATATATCCCCTTAACAGTAATAGGGGCTCACTTCTTGAAACTACTAAAGAAAAAATGATAAAAGAAGAAGTCTGAGATAGGGCAGGAGCAGGAACAGAAAGGGAGATGAGGGATAATACGGTGGAGCAAAAGACTCAGTTGGAGAAAGAGGACAGAAAAAACAAAGAATTTGCAGAGTGGAATGAAGAAAAGAAAGAAAAATGAATTTGAAGGGCCTCTTTCAGAGTATATCTGTGCTGTCATAATATACCACGTGCACAGCCATGATCAGAACCAAGTCCCCTGATCTCAGCTAGCTGATGGCAGATTGCCCCGACTCAGACTGACCTCAGGCCGAAAGGCCCAGATTGAGTTCCATGATCTCCTGCAGGGTTGAACTCCACACAGTTCTACTACAGGTTTCCCTGCCCTTTCTTTAAAGATGTTCAAAGTTGGGAGCTCAGAAAGATAGCCTTTATGACCACCTATGCCTTTCAAGAATGGTCCAAGGACTGGCCCAATCAGGAGGTCTGAGAGTGGGGGTGGGTGTTTCAGAGGCGCCTGTGTGGCTATCTTACTTGCTGGGGATGGTGGTGGTGCAGGCAGGGGAGAGTGCAGCTACCTGGCCCCGCTGAATGGGCCCAAGCAGTCCGGAGGGAGAGCAGATCTCAGACGGGCCTTCCCAAATCTCACCTTCCTTGCTGGAGCTGGTGGCATGCAGGCAGGGGAGGGCACCAAATACTGATCAACTTTAAATAAAACTGCCAAAGTGCTCTCTGACACAGGTGTTGTATTTTCTCTTCTTTCAGGAATGTTCCAATTAATGCACATCAGCAAGAGTTGGAGTTGTCATTTGTTAGCAATTCAAGTGGGTTAATGGAAGTTTCTCTGTGTTTAATGATGTTGTGTGTATTTATTGTCCATTTGTTTATCATATCTTATAAAATGTTTGATTGTAGAATTAATTTTATTTCTACTCTTTATTAGAATCCAATATATATGGTGTATACATATTTTTTCCTCATATATGCATATTGATGGTATTTTCTCAACTTCAGACAACCTTATATTTTATGCAGTCTGTTTTAGTTTATTTTTAACAGCAATGGGGACTTATCACTAAAGTTACAAAGCACACACAACATCTCTACACTACTGTCTTTTCAGTTGATTCGAATCACTTGTATATGGCAAACTCAGGCATAAAGGATGAGCATATGAGACAGTCTGGGAAACGAAAGAGGGAAAGTTCCGTGACTTGTACAGTGTGTGTGTGTGTGTGTGTGTGTGTGTGTGATAATTTATATGTGTCGAGATATACCTGCTTTCACTGCACCAAATTCAGTTTGGTTTTTCTGTTACTTGTAACCAAAATAAATACAAACTATGCCTAAATGAATTCAGTCGGGGCTTCCAGGGTCCATGAGCCCCTGGTAACCCCATGTACTGTGATCCCTAGCTAGCTTGTCAGCCTGTGAGCTTGGAAAGTGCCCTTTTTCTCCAGAGGCCTCCTTCCTGGCTGTGCCAACAGTTCAAGCTCAGGTGTGTCACTGATCACTTTGACAAGTGAGGACAGCAAAGAAAACAGCTCCATGTTAGATGGAGGCAATGGGGGGTGGATCCCCGCATTCCACTGGACTGAACGCCCACACTTTCAGACCCAGTCTGTTCTGAAAAGCACACATGACTGGACTGGCTTTTCACTGCATAGGACAGGACCACCATGTACTACTGGGGATGGCTGAGAAACCTGCACCATCTCCAGGATGGTCTCTTGTAGACCTGTCTACAACAGTCACTGTGGCACAGTGGCCCTAGAAACCCTGAAGTGCAAGTCTTCTGTGGCTTTTGATTCCTCTTGTAGCTTTATTTTAAATAATTAACCCCCACCCCAAACAACTTCCATTTATTTCATCTTAAATATGGTGGGTGCTACAAGCAGGAGTCACTTTCAGAGTAAAACGTCACAGTGTATTAGCAACTTACATTAAACCATGGGATTTTCTTGAGGGTAACACTGAGAGCGCAGTCCATTGATTTTCTCTATGCTTACTTTGTGTTTCCAAAGGAAGATGTGTGTGTGTGTGTGTGTGTGTGTGTGTGTGTGTGTGTGTTCATTCATCCATCTGTCTGTCTGTCTGTGTCTGTCTCTGAATGACTCTGTTTCTGCGTATGCCCCACCAGGGAGGTAAATATAGCAACCTATTTCCTTCTTTTCTTTGTGCTGTCTTCACTTTCTGCCATTTCTCTGTATTTTCTAGCTTTCTTGTTGGCTCTTTCTTTGTCCCCTGAACTTCAATTGCTTCTTCCTTTCCTAAGTTGTTTCTTCCAAGTGTTAAGAATCCCGGTCCTGAAAAGGATGTGACATGCTGGCAGGTTTTATGACACTGAAGATTATTTATTATAACATACTACCAGGCAGTCACACAAGGGCAGAAAGGTCTGCATAGCTTCAATACATTGACTGTCAACGTGAGGAGAGAAATAAACAATGAGTTTTGAAGATAGTAAAACAAGCATTATAAACTCATGTTACTTGTTGAAGAGAAAACACAATAAATTTATTTGGTAATTCAGAAATATAGTGGTCTACAGTCAAAGATTAGCATATAGAACTACTAAAAATGATTGAGAAAACCAAAGGAAACACACAAAAGTGAGAAATAAAGCAAAATTTGGCACAAATATTGATGTTGACTGCAGATTTAATGAGAAGAAAAAATTCAAGAATAAAAGTCATTGTGCAAAGATAATTGCTTTAGATGGTAGAAACTTTACAACTGTCAGAGACTAACAGTCAAATGTTCATTGAAGTAAATTCCATCTTCTATTCTGATATCTGACTATAAAAATGGTGCAAATTTCCATCAGATACTGTATGTATTTGGGAAAAACATATTTTTAACTTAAATTCTTTTTCTCCCAGAATGTGCTCTGTACCTGAATTCACACAGAACATTTTTCTCTGGCTTCAACAAAATAACATAGCACTTGGGTGCAAAGATGCAGCCCAGCAGCCCCGCACTGGAGGCCAAGATGGAGAAGACCTCCATGGCCACCGTGACCTTCCCCTTGGTGCTGTGGTACACGGGGAGGAAGGTGACCCACACACTGCAGAACACCAGCATACTGAAGGTCAGGAACTTGGCTTCATTGAAGGTGTCAGGCAGGTTCCTGGCCAGGAAATAGTGTGAGGGAGCCCTTGTTGCACACGATGATGATGTGGCCATGTTCCGAGTGTGCATCTGTGTCTACGAAGGGTGGATTCGTCCCCATCCAGATTCCACAGAGAGTGAGTTGGATCAGGGAGCAGATGGGGATGCTGGAGTTAGATACCCCTGACACCAGCCACTGCCTCATCCTCCTGCCTGGAGCGGTGACCTTAAAGGCCAGAGGGAGCCCTTGTTGCACACGATGATGATGTGGCCATGTTCCGAGTGTGCATCTGTGTCTACGAAGGGTGGATTCGTCCCCATCCAGATTCCACAGAGAGTGAGTTGGATCAGGGAGCAGATGGGGATGCTGGAGTTAGGTGCCCCTGACACCAGCCACTGCCTCATCCTCCTGCCTGGAGCGGTGACCTTAAAGGCCAGCACCACGGTGATCGTTTTGGCCAGGATGGTGGAAACAGCCACAGTGAACACAACTCCAAATGTGGTCTGCCTAGGATGCAGGTGGCTGTGTTGGGCCGGCCAATGAAGAGCAAGGAGCAGAGGAAACAGAAGGTGAGGGAGATGAGCAGGGTGTAGCTGAGAGCCCTGTTGTTGGCCTTGACAATGGGAGTGTCTCTGTGCTTCACAAAGAGCCCAAGAACAGCAGCTGTGAGGACAGTGAGACTCAGGGCTGAGCGAGCTAAAGTTTTCCCCAAGAGGTCTTCATAACCCAGGAAAGTCATAACTTCTGGAAGGCATTGATTTTGGTGAATGTTGGCATAGTATTGATCCTCACACTTCACACACTGCTCCATGTATAGTGAAAAATGCAAATACTCATTAGGTCAAGTTTACTATTTCTCCCTTATTCACAGACCCAGGCTCAGAAGCTTATTGGACTTGTTGACCCATCTGCCCTCCTTGGTTTTTCTTTTTTCCCTCTCTCTCCCTCACTTGTTCCTTCCTTTCTTCCTTTTTCTCTCCCTTCATCCTGGGGAATGAACTCTTTACAATGAGTTCATTTTGAGAAGGCATTTTTTTGTATAGGGGATCATACTCAGGACCTTGCACTTGCCAAGCAGATGTGACACCATTCGGCTAAGTCCCTGATGACAGGGTCTTTTAAAGTTAATAGATTCCCCAGGCTGCACTCCAGTTTGTATTCCTGCCTCTGGTCCCCGGATTGCTGGGATTGCGGGAATGGACCCATATACCTGGCTCTTCCTTTGTCTTTCTAGACACAATGGAAAAGCATATAGAGAATAACTGACAATAATACGATGCTTTATGTTGTAGTGAACAGCATTATTTATTCTCTATCTGGCATATTCATGACGGCATTTTTTTTCAGAAAACAATAAAATACTACCTATCTAGTTCAAACTTCAGTGATGCCCACCAAACAAATAACTCTGTTCACACCAAACATTATCTCTCTGAGCACCTTCTTTGTGTCAAAACCTGTGCTATGCACTGGGAAAGTGAATATGTGCTAGATAATTCTCTTCCATATGATGTATCTTTAGTTTCAGAGAACAGAAACAATGAGTACTAATAATACTTTGCATTAACTTTCATAATAGAGATAAAACTTAGAAACTATGGCTTGGGTCAAATGGGAATTTATTGAGGAAATACTGCATTCAATGGGATTAGAAAAATAAATCAAATTGGGCAGGTGTGGTGGCTTATATCAGCAATGCCAAGTTATCTGTAGGCTGAGATAGGACGATCACAAATTTCAGGCCAGCCTGAGGCAACTTAGTGAGACTGTCTAAAAATAGGTAAGTAAAAATGGCTCAGATGCAGCTCAGTGATAGCCTACTTCCTTTTAAATCCTGAGCATTGCCAAGTGGAAGGAGAAGAAAAAGGAGGAGAAAGGGAAGGACAGGAGGAAGAAGAGGAGGAGGAGGAGGAAACAATAGAAGATAGTTAAAAAAATTAAGAAAAGTATAGTTCAAGAGACAGTGTATTTAAGATGTAATTGTACTGAGTAAAAGGAACACATTTCTGAAGGAAGAAAGAATTTCATTACATTCTCTACATGGATTTTTTCCATTTCCTGGGTGCTTGGAGTAACTATACAATAGAGGTAGAGAATCTGCCCACTGGGCAAGGTCTTACCTGTGTCATTGGTGATCTCATTCTCTGGGCAAGTGGTGCAATCAAAGCAACAGGTCGGTTTTCCCTCCTGAGGAGATTTCTGAAACCCAGGACCGCAACTCTCACTGCATACAGAGTGGGGAGTCTGAGGACAATCAGATAGCTTGGTAACTTCCTAGATTGTTATTACTCCTTCAGAACTCAATGGATAAATTAATTTGTATACACAGTGGACCTGTGAGAGACAACTGGCCTGACATGCAACTATGAGTTATGACCAGAATTTTGATTTTAACTTACTCAGATGTCAGCCAATTGTGCTTTCAGATGATCTCAGATACAGATTTCACCTTAATGAATCCAGAAGGAACATTAAAACATCCTTTCTGGTATGGGGCTAACTGAGAATTATTGGGCCATTGTTTCTCTAAGGACACTGAGATCTGCCTGTGTGTAGAAGAGAGACTTTAACAAGATAGGCAGCAGAGTCTGAGCCTTCACTGATGAACATGAGTTACAACCAACCCTCGGGAATGAATTGAGTTTGTAAGTCAAGGACAACTGTATAAAGAAATAAAATGTTATGATTTAGTAGAATATTTATTTACTAAAATGAAACATCATTTTAATAAAAGCATAAATTTATACATGGGTTCCTTTCCCATCGATCAATAGATAGTGCTTTGAATTGGAATTTAAAACATTCAAATTCCATATAAGGCTGTTTCATCACCAAAATTGTAGGCACAAACACTTCAACAATATTTTAGCTATTTGCAGTGAATAAAATTCATTATGACTCCTGGTAGCTCCCATGCACCTCTGTAATCCCTGTGGCCCACTCCACCATCTCCTCAGAGAAAGACATTTGTTGGTCAAGTGGAGCTCATGGGGAAAATGTTCCTACTTTGACCTTAAGTCTAAGGCCTTCTGGAATGTTCCAGAAGTTGAGAATGTCGTACTCAGCATGCTCCTGGGTTATGTCATCCAAAGTCACTTGGTCTCCAGCAGGATTGTTAAAGTGGACTTTCTTAAGAAAGTGATGCAGCTGAAAGAGACAAATCCTGAGGTGAATCGAGCTTCATAATTAATGTAGAAAATAGGAACGATAGAAAATTTCATTGTCCTTAATTCTTTTTCATTATGTAAACACTGGCATTATGTTAACACTGGCATCAAACGAAGTATAAGATATAAAAGCTTATGAAGAACTAAAGTATCATAATGTTCCTGAAATATCATTTGGTTTCATGAGAAACTACTCCATCCAACTCTACTTAATCAGTTTACATATGTTTTAAACGCAAGTCAACTGTTGAATCACTGCTTCCAACACTCATTTTCTCTCTGCTTCTTTTCACAGCACCTATCTAGAAAATAAAGCTACAAAGACCAAAAGTGAGACAATTCATATAATGTATCCACTATAGACTTTAGCACGATTGAGATTTTTAAAGAGTGACTAAAGTGTACCCTGATATCCTTTAAGAACTCAGAAGAAATACATAGATTTTTCAAAAAATGAAATCACTAGCTGAGCATGGGATTGTTATTGTTGGCAGGCAAAGCAAAATCTTGCCTAATATCTAGTTCCTAATATCCACCTGCCAGTAGATTCTTAGCTGATGATGATTTCTGCTCACTTCAGCATTTGTCTTCTTAACAGTGAGTATGGTGCAAAATCTTTTATCTTTTAGAGAAAATATCCTAAACTTCTCCTATACAGAACCTGTGGAATAAATTAAGACATGTTGATGACAGCCTGTGCCAACCAATGGAAGACTCATTACCTGCCAGGAGAAAAACGCCGTCGGTTCTCCACTCCCAGATGGTTGCATTTGATCTTGTTGAATAAGCATCTCATGGAGGGCGTGGGCCACAGCGAACACAGCATTGTACACATTGTGACTCTCATCGCTCATGGCCATGTCAAAATGGTTCACAGGCAGCCATGCCAAAGAGGCATTGGGCGTACAGTTCTCCAGTGCACAGTCAGAGTCAGAAAAAGAGCAATGAAAGTTCTGGAACCAATACATAGTAAGGTAAGTGTCTTCTGGGTATTTGGAAGGGTTGGCTGCCTGGATAAAATTTTTAAAGCCAGAAACCTCTTCATGATGTATTGAAAAGATGAGGGTCCCTTGGAATGAGCCCAGTATGAAGTTTCTTCCAGTAACATCAGCCTGCCACTGTGAGTTTGTCACCCAGACTTTTCATGTCACTACATACTGTCCTATGTTATATATTACATCATTTAGACCATCAGTATCATAGTAAATGACAACCACGTTTACTGACAATGTCTCCCTGGTCAGGATAAATTGATTGCTGTCCAAATGAGGCATGGGACGCAAGAGGAGTTGAGAACATTTTCACAAACGCTACACAGATTGCGCTCCTGTCCATCTCTGCTCTCACCTCTAAGAGGAACTGAAGCCCTTTTGGACCTTCTGTGATGACCAGTCCTACCCAGGTCCAGCTGAAATGAAGCATCAGGGAGACCATACCAAGGGCCAAAGATGTGTCCTTTTGGGCCACCTGATAGAGAGAAGGAAACTGGCCACTGTCACTCAGCATGGGATCAAACCAACTATATGTAACCTAAAAGGAAAGACAGGGAAGCAATATAAGGAGGTGCTCATATAAAGCAAAACTTCAAACCTGAAGATTAGTAAATAACAGCAGGAAGTTGTCAAAAGAGATACTCATTATTTCATCTTTCTAACCAACTATATGCTTAAATGATTTACTTTTAGGAAACAACTTCTCAGATGTAGACTTCCAAGAAATCACTATTTTTTCTCCCCCTCTTCTTTGCAGCAGGGAATGGAATTGTGGCTAACCCACAGTATGGGTCCTGTAGTCTTTAAAATAAATTCTAATAGACGAATAACCAAATGAGTTAGTTACTTTTTTCTTGCTGCTCAGTCAAAATACCAGTGTCCGAATTTAAACGGGGAAAGGTTTATTTAGCTAACCGTTTGTACAGGTTGCAGTCCTTAACTGGCTGGTACCAAGGCAGTGTGGCTTGACATAAGGTTTCACAGAGAAGAAAGTTTCACGGCAGCTATGAGGTAGCAAAAGCACCAAGGGATCTTAACAGCATCTTTCTGCCCCCTTTATCTCATCCTGACTTTTCAGATTAGGGCGGTGCCAAACCAATCATCAGTGGACTGATTTTGTAATCACACACTAAATCTCAGCATCACACACTCTCGATTCAGCATCTTTTGATAAAGCTCTATAAGCACATGAGGCTTTGTGGAGACATCTAGACACAAACCATAACTTTACACCTCTGTCCTTCCCCCAAAGACTCTTGCCCATACCTTTATGCAAAAGGCATTGAGTTCCTCTTGTCTGAGATTTATGAGCAAACTCTTAGCTGCAACCCCCTATACAGATGAAAAGACAGTTAAACATCCAGTATTCAATGGTACCAGATAGACATTTCCATTACAGAGTTACAAACAGGGGATACAAAGGAATGGGAAAAAAGCACATCCAAGATCCCACAGGGCACACATTAAACCCCACAGTTCCACTTCCAGCATCCGAGGCAACTTGTGGCCAACTGTGAACTCCAAAGGGCTTCAGGAGCTCCCCCCCCCCGTGGCACTTCTCATGGTGGTAGCTGCCATGGCTTCTTTCCTGGGCTGGCTCTACTCTCTCTTTGCACTTTCCTCAGATGACCCGCATTCCTGGCTTTTCCAGACTTGGCTTCCTTCTCAGGAGCATGCTACTTGGCCTCCCGGGTTTTCTTCTGAGACCTGGGTGGAAGACTTCCTGACACCAAAACTCATGCATTCCACATGCTCCTGACACTGGCACCATGTGGATGAAGCTAAGGTTCATTGCCACCTGGGGCAGTAGCCAGGCTTCCTTCTCTTTGGGATATGGAGACCCCATGAACCTCCTGAGGAACAACTTCCTCATGCAGCTGGCATTGTGGAACATGGTGCTCTGGGGCTCACGTCCCCAAGAAATGTCATTCATGTTTTAAATTTTGAGGCTGCACACTGATAAAAACAGCATGGTACTGGCATAGAAACAGACCTGAGAATCAGTGGAACAGATGGGAAGACACAAAAACAACTGCAGATATACTCAGCTATGTCATCTTTGACAAAGGAGCTGACCATCCCCAATGGAGGAAAAATAGCCTCTTTAATAAATGGTGTTGGAAAAACTGGATCTCAACTGTCAAAGATCAAAACTAGGCTTATCTTTCATCATGCACTAAATTAAAATCCAAGTGGATTAAAGATCTACATATTAAAACAGAAACACTGAACTTGCTGGAAGATAAGTTAGGCAGAACTCTTGAAGACATTGGCATAGGAAAAGATTTCATGAACAAGTCCTCAGTAGCATGGGAACTAGCAGAAAGAATCAACAACTGGGATCTCATCTTATTGAAAAGCTTCTGCACTGCAAAAGAAACCATCAACAGAACTAAGAGACAACCTACAATGTGGGAAAAAAATTTTACCAGCTGCTTCTCAGACAAAGGTGTATTATCTAGAATATAAAAAGAACTCAAAACAATCATCCCCCCAAATATAAAGACCCAATTCAAAAATGGGCATCTGAAATGAACAGACATTTCTCAGACAAAGAAGTAAAAGCAGCAAGTACATATATGAAAAAATGTTCCACATCACTGGTCATTGGAGAGATGCAGATGGAAACAACAGTGAGATTCCAACTCACCCCACAAAGAATGGCTGCTATCAAGAAATCACTCAATAACAAATGTTGGTGGGGCTGTGGGGAGAAAGGAACCCTTCTCCATTGTTGGTGGGAGTTCAGAATGGTGCAACCACTGTGGAAATCCATGTGTGGATACCTCAAAGACCTGGGACTGGAGGCTCCATTTGACCCAGCCATCCCTCTGCTGGGTATCTTTCCAAAATAACTAAAAGAATCATATCACAGTGACATATGCACACCTATGTTTGTAGCAGCACAGTTCGTTACAGCTAAAACCTGGAAACAGCCTATTTGCCCATCAGTTGGAAACTGGATAAAGAAGATGTGGTTTTTCTATAAAATGGAATACTACTCAGCCATAAAGAAAGAGAAATTAGATTCATTCATAGGAAAATGGATACATATTGAGGATATACTCCTAAGTGAAATAAGTCACACATGTACAAATACTGAATAGTTTCTCTGGTGCAAAAACTATAATAGTAATAAGATCCTAATGAGATAATTGACAATGTGAAATATGAAGAAATGGGCTAAAGGTGTAGGGAAAGTGGGAAGGGTAGCGGAAAGGTAATAAGGGAAGAGAAAGAAACATGAGAAAATGAAAACATAGAAATAAAGTGTTTGTAAATGTGGAGGCAGGAGGGGGTGAAGGGAGGGCAGGGACAAGGGGGAAAAGTGAGAACCAAGACCTGTCAAGTAAAGTTACAAGATCCCAGTGATGAATGTAACTGTACTGTATACCTGAAATGTACCAATAAACAATGAGAGAAAAACAATAAAATTTTCAGGCTGCAAAGGGGGCAGTTCTGTTGCTTTTTGGGATGACCCCGGGCCATTTTTCTATTGTCCTGTTCCATCTCAACAATTGAGATCTCTGTTCTACCTTTCCAGGCAACATCATTACCGGAGCTTTCTTTCTGACCAACATTTGAAATTATTTTGCTGGTCTCTTTGCTCTTGACTATCAACATAAATATGGCTAATAGCTCCTGACGGTAACCATGCCACAGCATCAGCATTAGACTGCCTGGAAATTTCTTCTGCCGGATTAATTAGTCCTTTGCTCTTAATCTCAGTCTCAGGCAAAGTATCTGAGCATGAGCAAAATGCAGGCAAACTTTCTGACAAGCCATAACACACATCATCTGGAGGCTAACAGCCAATGCAATTCTTTCCACCAGAAACTTCCAGAGCCTGGTCTTTACCAGGTTCCTGGTCTTCTGAGCTCTGATCACAACGTCCCATATGGTACAGGCTAAGGCATTCCAGCTCTACTTTTTCATCCAGTATCTCTGAATCTTTCCTAACTCTTCCCTTTCCACAAGCCCTTTCCAGAGGCTCTTGAGTTATGCGGCCAGGTAACATCACAGCAATGATCCCACTTCTGTACCAAATTCTGAGGTACTTGTTTCTGAGACAAAATCAGAGGAAAGGTTTGTTTAGCTCCGTTTGTAGAGGTTGCAGTCCATAACTGGTTGGCTCCAAGGCAGGGTGCCACGGCATCAGGCTTTACAGAGAACAGCCCATGGCAGCCACAAGATTGCAAAAGCAACAAGGGAGCTTGACAGCATCTTTCTGCCCCTTTTATCTTTTCAATACTGCAGGGATGAGGGCAGTGTGAAACCAATCAATGGACTGATTTAGTAATCACATGCCCTTAACCTCAGGGTGACACACTCTAGATTTGGGTACCTCTGCAGTGGTCCTATGACTGCAAGAGGCTTTGGGGTTCAGGCAGACATAAACCACAACACTGAGTCTTTTTGTTTAAACCCATCAAAGCCACTGGAAAATGGCACCAACTAAGACATACTGTTATTGTTCCAATCTCATCCACCCTCACCTGAGGAAATTTGTAGAGTTCCAGCAGTGGTCCAATTTGAGGAGATGTCCCCCACGAGATTCCTGTTACCACTGCAAGAGACTTGGTCTCTCTTCTACAGGTGTAGTTTGGGATTTCATCCTGTCCTGTGAGTAAAATGAGGGTACTCTCCGGTATCCTCCAGTGACTGTAAAGGAAATTATGGGACTCATATCCCAGAGACAGGTTGGGTAAAAGATGAGGATTCCTGTTGATCTTTTCTATGGTAAAAATGAAGGCTAGAACAGTCTGGTAGTTGTTAGGCACAAGCCTGTATGGAAGACACAATGTTCTTTATGGAAAAGGCCCAACGTGTAATTATTTTGCAACGCAGTGCAGTTATCATTTACGAGATGATATCACACAAATAAAACCACATCATGTTCGTGCTTCTCTATCATAATCGCATATACACCTATATCTGAATGAGGTATTAGAAATTGGATGTTAGAAAGTCATGATGGTGGATTTCTCATGAATGATGTTAGTGTTCTGAAAACCATCAATAGCATCTTCATAACTGCTCTGTGAGGACAGTCTGACCAGATGGTCATCAAGAAACTAGGAAGTAACTGCTGTCTTAATCTCAGCCTATACAATGGCTAAACATTATTTTTGTTTAGACAGGGAGTTGGTTGTACATTTTCATATAGTGGTCTGATCTAAGATGACATTTTGACTAGATGATAAACAATCATGAAATCTAATCTATTTTTTAACATGAACTAGCCCCCATAGCGTTTTAGAAATTGAAAACATGTAACATAACTGTTATTCTAGAGGACTTTACTAACTTCCACACAAGTATCTCATGGCTTATGTGAGAAAACCAACGTGTAAATTTATAGAGCCAAATAAAGGATGACAGGAAATAGGGTGACAGAGTTTGTGGCATTGAGAAGAAGATCTGAAAATGGAAGGAGATGGGAAGGAGGTGAGGGGAGGGGAAATAGAAAGGAAGGTGTGAGGTGTGTATCACCTCTATCTATATGTGTATCTATGTATCTATCTATGTATCTATATATCTATCTTCCAATTCCTGCAATGAATGTATATATTATGTATCACAAACAGATAGTAGTGCAAATTTTAAAAAGTATAAAAAACAGATTCCATTCACAGTGGGGTTTTGTTAATGGACCTATGTATCAAGAAGTAAAATATACCGAATAGTTTCTCTGGTGTAAATAAACTGTCATAGTACATAAGATCCTAATGAGATAACTGACATTGTGAAATGGGAAGAAAGGGGCTAAAGGTGTAGGGAAGGTGGGATGTGTAGGGCAAGGGTAATAAGGGAAAAGAAAAATGTGAGAAAATGAAAATATGGGGAAAAAGTGTGTGTAAATGTGGAGGGGAGGAGTGGGTGAAGGCAGGGAAGGGACAAGGGGAAAAATGAGAACCAAGGCCTGTCATGTAGAGGTACAAGATCCCCATGATGAATGTTAACTGTACTTTATACCTAAAATGTACCAATAAACTCAATTTCAAAAAAGAAGTAAAATAATAGCCCATGTTACGCACCACTAAATGCTTCATGTCACAGCAAGGATATCCACGTGAATTCAGAAATGCCAGTGAAGGGAAAGAATAATTCGAAATCAAATCTCTGTGGCAAGCAGAAAACATGACATCTATGGGATGATTGTGGTGCTGCACAATGTCTGAAATGAAATCGCCCAAAACTCAGCCCCTCCTAGTCATGCATCTGCCACCAATACAATCCAGGAAACTTACATCAACTACAAAGTCCAGGAGGGAGCAGAAATCATGAAAATAAAGAGACAAATTGAAAGAAATAGAAAGTGTTGTCAGGACTGGAAAGTCTTAGGAACCTAAAAACATAGCATTGGAATATTGAAGATTAGCAAACATTTTTTTTAAAAGTTGCAAAGAAAAATTAACATTTTAGCAGTGCTTTTTCCAAATAGCCTTATTCTCTTCACCTTTCCTAAAGTTTGGAGAACAAAGAGGCTCCATGCCAATAATGAGTTCTTACATTTTTATTTCCTGATATCTGAAAATTCAACAAGAATAAAATACACTACTTTCTTCTGCTATGTGTTGAGTCTTGTTTTTTTTAAGATTTTTTTTGTACTGGGGATTGAACTTGGGTCTTTGCACTTGTGAGGCAGGCAGCAGAACCACTGAGCTAAACTCCTGGCACTTATGTGTTGATTCTTAATCCAGAGTTTAATTGATGTTTGCATCTTGTAAATTCTTCCTGTGAGTGAGTGAGAGAAACAGATATTTTCCCCCTGATTATGCAGTGGCATATATCAAAAGCTGGGCCCCCCACAAACTCAGAAAGTGCTCTCTTTCTGACCTGTGTCTCAAGCCCAGAATGTACATTCTCAGTTGTTATGTAGAGCTCTCTATATGCATTTACTAAATTAGACTTACCAATTTACTTTGTAAGTATCTTATTAATACACAAATCTTAACAAATATGTCTTTGAGAACAGGAACCTTGAAATCCCACAATATAATGCCATATATTTTTGGTTTGTATTACTTCTCCACTTAATCAACAGAAATTTCACTTTCATTTTTTTAACTTCTGAAGCTATATTAAAATATTATCATATATATATATATAACTCAATTAGTACTTATCTGTGATAATTTAAACCTCTATGCCATTATGAATGGAGATGCATTTTTCGTGTTTTATGCTTAGCACGTTGCATCAGAAACATAAGACTAGAAGCTGGGCATATTGATGCACAACTATAATCCCAGCTGTCAGGGAGGCGGAGGAAGAGGAGGGCAGCCAGTACAGCTTAATGACTTAGCAAGCACCTGTCTCAAACCAAAATATATAAAAAGTCTGGGGATGTCGTTCAGTGGGAAGGCTGAATTCAACCTCCAGTACTCCAAAAATCTCTCTTGCTAGATGTTTCTTAGAGAAAATGAAATATAGAAAACAAAATCAAAGTGTTTTTCTATACTACAAAGCCACTGTGATAAAAACAGCGTGGTACTGGCAAAGAAATAGGCCTGAGGATCAGTGGAACAGACTGGAAGACACAAAAACAAATGCAGATGTACTCAGCTACCTCATCTTTGACAAAGGAGCTGACCGTCCCCACTGGAGGAAAGATAGCCTCTTTAATAAATGGTGTTGGAAAAACTGGATGTCAACCTGCCACAGATTAAAATTAGACCCTTATCTTTTGCCATGCACTAAATTAAAATCCAAATGGATTAAAGATCTAAATATTAAAACAGAAACATTAAACTTGCTGGAAGGTAAGTTAGGCAGAACTCTGGAAGACATTGGTATAGGAAAAGACTTTATGAACAAATCCTCAGTAGCACGGGAACTAGCAGATAGAATCAACAACTGGGATCTCATCTTACTAAAACGCTTCTGTACTTCAAAAGAAACCATCAGCAGAACTAAGAGACAATCTATAATGTGGGAAAAAATTTTTACCAGCTGTACCTCAGACAAAGGACTATTATCAAGGATATATAAAGAACTCAATACAATCAGTCCCCCCAAATATAAAGACCCGATTCAAAAATGGGCATCCGAAATGAACAGACATTTTTCAGACAAAGAAGTAAAAGCAGCAAGAAAATATATGAAAAAATGTTCCACATCACTGGTCATTTGAGAGATGCAGATGAAAACAACACTGAAATTCCACCTCACCCCACAAAGAATGGCTGCTATCAAGAAATCACACAATAACAAATGTTGGCGGGGTTGTGGGGAGAAAGGAACCCTTCTCCATTGTTAGTGGGAGTGCAGACTGGTGCAACCACTATGGAAATCAATATGGAGATACCTCAAAGAGCTTGGACTGGAAGTTCCATTTGACCCAGCCATCCCTCTGCTGGGTATCTTTCCAAGAGAACTAAAAGAATCATATCACAGAGAAGTATGTGCAGCCATGTTTATAGAGGCACAGTTTGTAATAGCTAAATCTTGGAAACAGCCTATTTGCCCATCCGTTGGAAACTGGATAAAGAAGTTGTGGTTTTTCTATAAAATGGAATATTACTCAGCCATAAAGAGCGAGAGAATAGATTCATTCATAGGAAAATGGATACCTATTGAAGATATACTCCTAAGTGAAATAAATAAGTCACACATGTGTAAATACCGAATAGTTTCCCTGGTGTGAATATTCTGCAACAATGCATAAGATTCTAATAAGATTACTGACATTTAGAAATTTGAAGAAAGGAGCTAAAGGTGTACGGAAGGTGTGATGTGTAGGGGAAGAACAAAAAGGGAAAAGAAAAAAATGTGAGAGAATGAAAAGATGATAATAAAGTGTTTGTAGATGGGGAGGGGAGGAGGGGGTGAAGGGAGGGCAGAAGTAAGGGGAAAAATGAGAATCAAGACTTGCCATGTAGAGGTACATGATCCCAACAATGAATGTAACTGTACTGTATCCCTAAAATGTACCAATAAACTCAATAAATTTAAAAAAAATCAAAGTGTTTTTTATGAAGTTAACATGAGCTTTTTATAAATACCTTAGAAAATTTACACAAATCATTATCTTATATAGGTCATTAATTTGATGATCTTTAAAATTCTCATTTCTGCAAAGAGAAAAGCAATATATTTAGTCCAGTCATATACAGCATTTGATACCTACATGCATCTGTTTCTTGTTGAATGCATTAGTTTATGAGAAGGATATTTCCTCAATTTTGTTATTTGAATGTAACTTAACAGAATCTCCCCGCACATTCGTCCATGTGGAGAGTTGAGAGGTGATGGGTAAGTTACTTTGCTTGGTTCAATCATTCTGTAGTGTAAATATATATCAGTACATAACCTGTAGCAGACGTCCCTGTCCAGTACTAGGAGGTTATAAGTGGTACATGCTTCTTGCTTTCCATAATTCAGCTATATTGTTTTATATTAGGAGTCAGATTGAAGCCCTATGAGGCTCAAATATTTGTGATAGATGGTACACTGGGTGACGGCCAAGGAGACCTAAGTCCTGGTCTGTGAAGAGGCAGGGCTCTGCTGAGTGATTTGAAGCTAAGGTCAGCGTGGCCTGAGTTCAAATCTCTCCCCGTGAATTACGGTTTCTCACTGGCCCAATGGGTGGCTGGTGAATTGTGACCCAGTCCCAGTCCGTTCGTGCTCTCCAAGCAGGATAAGCAGTGGCTCCTCCCTTCCTCCAGCCTTACTCAGCGCCATCACGCCAGGTTGCAGCACTGTATCCCTATATGTTTTCAAATCACATCCTGCTCACCTTCTATCCATGCTTGTGATAAATAAACACTGGGCAACCTTGCTGCTCTTTGTCTTTGGCTGTGCAGAGCAGCATCGACTAAATATGTAAAATACTTTAAAAAGTGAAAATACCAAAAGCAAGATAAAAATGAAAAAGGAAATCCAATAAAATAAAATACCCTTAAAATAATACATTAAAATATAATAAAGGACACTAACAATATAAGAGATGCCGTTTTCATCATGATACCGTTTGCGCGACATTTAACCCAGCGGTGTGATCTGAGATGAAGGATAAATTACTCTCCCGCGTGGGTGGCGACATGGTCCATTGTTATGTTTCCAGAAGGTTGTGTGATAATAGATACGACAGTGATCTACAGAGAGATTCGAACCCAGTCATTTCACTTCTCAGAGTTCTCTGGTTTTAATCAAAGAGCGCACATCCGGGCAGTACAGCCTCATGCACCAGAGATCTACCCACTACCTCATTATAGAAACACGGGAGTGCAAATCAGCTAGGAATATAGGAACATCCAAAACTGATGGGAATTAAATCATGCAGCCTGACAAGATGTAATATTGTGAAGGCAATACAACAATTATAAAGGTTTGATGTATATATAAATATGTATATCATGTTTCCTTTTGTAAGAAAAAGAGGCTGACTCATGGTAGACACATATGATCCTACTTTGTGTTTATTTATACTGATGTGCAGAAATTCCATGATATTTTCATGATTATATTGTAATTGCTATGGCCATCACAGCTATGCATATGTGTGCCATAATTTTTTTTCAAATATTAAAATTTCTTTTGCAGTAAGATATTGATATAAAACATATCAACTATATACATGTCAATATTTCATGTTCCCAAAGATCTTTTTCCCTTTCTCCTGATTTTAGGTGAACTGATGATTTTCTCATTAACCCCTACCGTCTTATTCCTAGTAGGTAAATCAACCCTGAGAGGCAAAGTTCTTAGAGCTGCCCGTGTGTTCTTTTCAGTCACAGACAGGGCTCACTGGACAGAGGTGGGCCAGGGGGGACTGCAATCGCAGACTGTTCCCAGAGCCAGTGAGAGCAGGGAGCAGAGGACGAAGGGGAGGGCAGCCAGCTTCTCCTCTCCTGCAGGAACAGAAACATAGTGGCACTCTGCACCCACGTTGGTGCTGAACTCAGACCTCTGCAGCCACTGAGAACAGGCACCAATGTGCATTTCCAGCCTGTGTGACTCAGGCTGAGCCTGGCTTCCAACCTGGAGCCCAGTCCTTGATCACCCGCCCTAGCTCAACTAAAATTACTATTTTTATGAGTCAGGGATCATGAATTTATTTCCAATTGTGGATTTATCGATTTTTTATTATCAACTTCAACTTCGCTTTCCTATAGAATTTTTGGCTATGAGGTAAAAAATTGACTGATTTATATTTTATGAAAAAAAGTTACTATGCAAAAAAAATCATAATAGAGGCAATTAATGAGTAAAAATATAACAACACTGTGGCAGATTTTATGAATTCAAGATTTTAGGGAGAAATCCTCACATGATTGAGAAAGTGGCGGAAATACCGCATGAAAGAAGATACATATCATGAGATCCTTGCAGCCAGGGAATTGAGGACGGGCCGGGGTTAGCTGAGCCGCCCTGGAGAGGGCTGTGAAAGGGAAAACATTCAGTCTTGAGCGCACTGTCATTAACATCATGACCTCCACTTTCCTACAATGTTAAAATCGTGGCAAATAATTTTTTGTTAAATTTGTATAGAGTTTATTGGTACAATCTAGATATACAGTACAATTACACTCATTATTGGGATCCTGTACCTTTACATGACGGGTTTTGATTCTCATGTTTTCCCCTGTCCCTGCCATCTCTTCACCCCCTCCTCCCTTCCCCATTTACAAACACTTTAGTTCCATTTTTTGTTTTTCTCATATTTTTTTGCCCTCTCTTATTATCTTTCCCCCACCCTTCCCACTTTCCCTACACCTTCAACCATTTACTTCCTATTTCACATTATTAATTATCTCATTAGGGTCTTGTATACTATTATAGTTTTTCACACCAGAGAAACTACTCGGTATTTCATTTAAAGAAATCTCTATATGAATATGACACATAGGGAATCTAAAATGAATCTAAAAAGGAAAGTAAAAGAGAAAAGACAATGTTGTAAAATTAAAATCATCCTTAATTCTGCAGATGAAAATGGTCCTTGAACATATTTAATTTCTTCTTGCTCTTGTCGTCTTATATTATTCTCTTCTTTTCATTTTTTAGAGAATACATTATTAGTTCTTGTAATCAAATCCACGTAGATATGACCTCACATATTTAATACAGTGCATTACCCCTGTAGAAATGGAAAAAAATTAACTTTTTAGACCAATATGGCTGTTAATTTCTGTACAATGCCAACTCAACACAGTAAATTGAGAGAAATTTTTGCAAAGTCAACAGCACAGTTAAACTTTCCAAAAATTCAAATTATACATATATATATGTATATATATATATTTATTTATTTAGATTTATATATAAAGACCAATAATAGCAGTGCATTATGCATTAACAGCTTCTCCGAGTTCTGCCGTTATCTGAACAAAATTATACATTCAGCACACTCCATTAAAAAAACAAAAAAATAAAACAAAGAAAAGAATAATACCCAGAAAAAAGCAAAGTTCTTTTGCTGTTGTGGTACCTGGCACCATTTTTTTTTATTAGCGTCTTGATCATCATCTGGAGAGAGAACATTCTAGAGTAGCATCATTAAAAATAGCTCTGATAAAGCTACTACAGTCACTTCCATCTCTATAGTTATCTGGGAAATTATTTCTGTTTTGAATTTTCCTAGAGCCTGATTGATCTGTTTTGTTACTTCCTGTGCCTTGAGTTCAGGAAGTTCTGGTGGTTCACTATTGGCCTTTCCATCCTCATTTGTCCTACTGTTTGCCATGGGTGAACTGGAAGTCTGTCTTTCTTTCTTACTTAGCTGTTTTCTTATTTTTATTTTTGTTGTCCATGTGTCCTTGGTTTAATCTCTGGGTTATCACCCAAATCTTCCTGATAGAGTTGCACCCTAGCTTCTGGGTCTCTAATGACCCACAGATATTTTCATCTCCATAACATCAGAGAAAACCACTTATAGAATGAACCACAATCCTTTATCACAACCAGCAACACAATATGATCAAGCAAAACTTGGAAAGTGACTACCTGTGGTAGTCACTAGTCTATCAGCCTTAAATCATTTGAATTAAATTGAAATCAAGAAGCAGTCCAGATCATGTCTGCAGTGAACAAAATTTCAATATAGTATATTTACCATTTAGGATGGGGGCTCAGACAATGCTAGGACTCAAGACCCCTGATCTCAGTTAGCTGATGGCTGAACTGTGGCGGTCCAGCCGTCACAACACTAACATGCCTGAGTCGGGGAGTGAGGATTGAGAAAGGAAAGAACACTCAAACCTGAGCGGAGACGAAGAGAAGTCTGGTTTATTTCACAGAAACAGCTCCTTTTATAGGTTCACAGCAACAGGAAGCTTTTAAGGGCACACAACAACAAAAAACACCAAATCATTGTTTTTCATAGACCGAATTTCCTGACTCTTACTGATAACATCAGATCTATGGCTGTCTCTTTGAGTTTCTTCTTTTGCAGCAACAAGTTTAACAAGCAGAGTCCTAGAATGTTACAGATTGTATCAATGCCTTGAGTGTAGAGGTGAAGAAGTTTCCTTTTAAATATCAAACTCCTAGAGGGCCACGGCTGGGCTCCCACACTGAACCCCATGTCACAGACTGACCTCAGGCTGCAAGGCCCAGATTGAGTTCCCCAACCTTCTGAACGGTTGAACTCCACACTGTTCTACTATAGGTTTCCCATGCACTTTCTTTAAAGACATTCAACTTTGGGAACTCAGAAAATGCCCCTCTATGACCACCTCTGCCTCTGCAGAGTGGGTCCAAAGACTGGCTCAATCAGGAGGTCTGAGAATGTGGGGGGGGTGTTCAGGGGCGCCCCCGCAGCTACCTTCCTGGTGCTGGAGTGCTGGTGGCTCCCGGTGGGGGAAGGCGTGGCTATCCTTCCTGTGGTGGTTCAGGGCTCAGGCAGCCCTCCTTGGGCCTGAGCGATGGCGGCTCCCAGTGTGGGAAGCAAACAATTTTAAATGCAAGTGTATTCAACCCACAGGATTGCTTTAAATCTACAGGACTGATTTATGCAAAACAATTTTATTTTTATCTTCTTGTGTGTATGTATAGGAAATTTCAGGAGTTCATTAAAGATATCTTCTTGATGTGTTACATTGTCACCGAGAGAGTGGTCACCCTCAGCCTGTCACCTTGTCAGCTGGGGTTCAGCTCAGCAGTAGATCACATGTCTAACACGTGAAAGGCCCTGGATCCTGCTCCTAACAGCACAAAGACAAAGTGCCAGCCTTCCCAGCACTCTGTAGAGGAAGAGGTTCACTGGAAAATGCAACTCACAGTCACACTGTACCCAATGCATTTCTAAGTTATTCATAGCACTCGATGCATTGGAACTGTTAATACAACAATTGCGTTGAGTACTCATGGGGCAACAGACGCTATGGAGGGATTAGTTGCATAACTGGGTCAAAATTTAAACCACCTATCACATGATCATTTGCAGCATTCAAAGGACTCAAAACCCACTACGGTAAAGGATACCAAGGTCACTTTGAAAAAGATCTTCTATTCCTGTTACCTCTCCTTTGTTTTGCTCTTTGTATTTTGGTTTCTGTTATGTACATGTAAAAGCCCTCTCGGATCTGTGCAATCATTGTGTAATGCAAATACATACGAATAAAGACATTAATAAAAATAAAGGAATAATGGTAACAAAATATCCTTTGACATAGTATCAAGATGTAATGAATATTTTTCAAAAATTCTATAAAATCTATGCATGTCATCAAAATAGGAAAATCTCCAAACTCTGAAACATTTTACATTCCAAGCATTTCTGACAAAGGATACACAACCCCTAAAAGTTATGTGTTTATATGTAAAGCAAGAGCGTTGGGGGCAAATATTTCATCATCCCCCCATATCTCTCAGCCTTTGTGAGAATCAGTGATGTGTGTATCATGTGTGCTAATATTCTCCTATCGTCCCACGAAGGAGAACCAAAATCTGCGAAGTTGACTCAAACTGGATGGCTCCTGGTTGACTTGGTATATGGTTCACCATTTTTTTCCAAAGAAACTGAGTGGACTCTTCTATTTTAATTGCTTTTAAACATACTTAAAAGGCCATTGCTCCAGCATCCACCATTCAGACGTCTGAAAGTGAAGAATATGATACAGTGGATAAAACTCAACCATTTGATTAAACTCACATTTATCAATTACTTAATGTATGCAGGGCCTGTTGTGGGCACCTGTCCCGCTCCTTTGGCAGAGAATGGAATATGACTTGGAAAATGTCCATCTGTGGCTACCGTAGAGATGACAGCAGAAAGTTAACTTTCTCCATCATGCATTACTTTTCTCTCTCTGATCACAGTGAACGCAGCCTGCAGCCTAAATGCAATTCCAGAATTTCCACTGGGACCCAGAGCCAATGTTCATTCCCTAACCTTGCCTCAGGCCGTAAAGGTAAACTTTCTTTAATCAAAGAAGTGTAATTGCTTCCCCAGCCTCTTCTTCCTGGCAGGCATACCAATCGTGAAGTCCTAGAAGGAACAGCTCTGGTGATAATCACAGTGTGAGAAAACATCAGAGGGCTCAGCCAGTGTTTCAAAGCCATCTTGATTTTTCTCTTTTCTTTCCTATCTCTAATTGTCCCTGTAACTGTTAATGGCTGACCCATAAAATATTATTCTCTAGGTGACAGTGTGAGTGGAAAAGTTAACTTCACAAATTGTGTTTTGCTTGAGCGTTTACAGCATTGGAAGTTCTGAAACACAAAAGCAAACAGACACACTTTAAACGATGTCTTAACAGAACAGGAACTTTGACACTTGAGGAAACAGATGTTGACAGGTGGGAATTATTATGAGATCAGAAACAGAAATGACTCCAGTCTGACCACTTCCAGCCTAGTGTTTATTTTGCTATCACTACAATCACTTATCGCTGCCTCATGAGATAAACCAGCATTCTGCATGCAAAAGTTAAAACAATTACTTTTTTTGTTTTTTTCAGCTTTCATTGTGTTTATTGGTACATTTTAGGGACACAGTACAGTTACATGCATTGTCGGGATCTTGTACCTCTACATGACAAGTCTTCATTCTCATTTCTCCCCCCTTACGCCTGCCCTCCTTCCCCCCTTCCTCCCCTCTCCATCTGCAAACACTTTATTTTCATCTTTTCATTATCTCACATTTTAAAACAATTACTTGCTACATATCATAACTTAACAGAGCATTTTAACAATATCACCAGCTATGAAACTGCCCATCAGTTTGATTTTTTCCTCAAAACATTCTCCTTTCTGCTTTCTGCAGCTCTTGATCTCGTTTCTGTTCTTTGAACCACTAAAAATAGAAAAAAGCTGGCAACATACCCCATGGTAAGGAAAGTAGAGATACCAAAGCCCAATATTATAAAACACATTTAATAAGTCTACACATCACCTTTAAGTACAAATAATAGCAAAACTAGAAAAACATAGATAGGATACATATGCAAACCATAATTATAATGGTGATTATTTCCCAGGATGAAGGTTAAAGATTAGGGAGAGAAACAAATGGATTTAGTACTCTCAGCAATGGCGTCCCTTTTTTCAAGAATTAATTGTAGTGAACCCATTAAAACCAGCTCACTCTGATCGGTGGATACATAGAATGTGCTATCTTGTTCTATAGTTGTAATTCTTTCAAAAGCATAAGAAAGAGAGCACATGCAGAGGTCCAGGCTAATTTCTGTTGATAAATAACGAGCAACCTGGAGGAGAGCCGTTAATCATTCTTCTCCGTCACATTTATATGCGATGGGTAAAAGCAGAGAATGCACAGAACATCCGTGGTCTCTGTTTCCTGAGTCGGGGATGCAGAGCATTCAACAGTGGCCGTGGGGCTGCCTGGGGCGAGGGCCCGACTGAAGAGGTCCGCACCCCTCAGGAGGATCTGGTGCGGAAGCCCCACGCCCTGGACACCAGCAGTGACCCAGTCCACCTACGCTACCGCACTGATCAACGGTGTCTTTACACAGCGCCTTGCACTCCCTAGGAGCAAGTCTGCCTCACAGTGAGGACCACTGCACTACCCTTAGGTCCCAGGAGAGATGCATTGCACTCAGCCAGTCCCCCCCAGGCCCCTGCCCCAAGAGTTCACAGCGCAGCAGGGTTTGCCCAGTTTACAGCAGCAGGATTCCTGATAGCTGCGTCCTGGAAACAGCCTGCATGTCCGTCAACAGCTGCATGGACAAAGCAATGTGATGTTTCCACACAAGGGAGCACTGTTCTGCCATAAAGAAGGATAAGCTTAAGCCATTTGTAGGAAAACTGATGCACGGTGAGATCATAGTGTTAAGTGAAGTAACTTAGACAAACTTAAACATCACATGGTCTGTCTTATATCAAACCTCCATGGACACAAAGTATGAAGTCAATGACTGATAATAGGACAAAAACAAAAATGGTGTTGTAACGCTGTTATGGTTTATAAATTGACACTAGTTTGGCAATAAATAATAGCTCCAAAATTATTGCAAAAGTAAAACCACACAGGGTTTCATATCTGTTAAAGGAAGTAGGAACAACTATTTAGGAAAAGCACCCGTGTTTACGTGTCTCTGTGACGGGGACAACTGAAGGAATAATGTTACGGTGAGAGTCACAGGGGGTGGTGCCGCCAGGGACCCCATGCAAGCCCCTCACCACCGCCCCAGCCGGGGCTGCCGATGACTTCACGGAACCATGGTGCTCTCCTTCAGCCTCCTGGGTCCCAGTCTAACTAAGAACAAATGTACCCTTTACCATTCCATTGACAGGAATGAAAATTGGGACCGGAGAACTGGAGGAGGAGCAAGAGGACAGGGAGAGAGGGGAAGGAGATTTTTCCTAAAAAAGAAGTAAGTTGTGTTGTGCCCAGATTGTGATATCCCCAAAGACCACCAAGGAGTCGAGTACGATGCAACCACACGAGGAGTTTATTGGAAGCCCGAGCCTGGACCCTCGGATCTCACCGACACAGTGGTTCAGAAACAGAGCCTCGAGACTGATTTCCAACAGCCTTTTATAGTAGCAGAAGAGCAGAACTAGGGGCTTTCTAAATGGGTCAGCGCTTGATTGGTTAACATTTTGCAAGTGTGTGTTTTCGCAATGCTTAATTGGCCCAGGCCAGATGTCCCTCCTTCTCCTAACAACACTAAGAAAAGAGAACATCTGATGGCAACGTGCGGGAACAGGCATGGGCTTTCCTGAGAACTCGGTAACTGGCAAAACGGAGTCACTTTGGTCTCCACAGTTGCAATGTGTACATATAATCACTCCACAAGATGATCGTAAGTTACATAAACTGCAAACATATACAAATAAAAGTTCAAAAAATTTAAAAAGAAGTGGAGTTACTCACTGTAACTATTGGACAAAAGTTAAACTAATTCTTTTCATTTTCTGACAAATACATATTTTACCACTATTTTCATTTTCTATTTTTTAAATTTCTTTTTCTCTCATTGAGTGTATTGGTACATTTTAGGTATGCACTATAGTTACACTCATCATTGGGATGTTGTACCTTTACATGACAGGTCTTGGTTCTCATTTTTCCCCTTGTCCCTGGCCTCCCTTCAACCCCTCCTCCCTTCCCTATTTACAAAGACTTTATTTCCAGTTTTTCATGTTCTCATACTTTTTCTTTTCCCTTACTTGCTTTCCCCTGCCCTTCCCACTTCCCCGACACCTTTAGCCTACACAGGTCTTGCTCTTCTTAGAAGCTCACCAGTTACACTGGGCTGGTGCTGGACCTAGAGACCTTACCGTGGATTCACCTGACGTGGTCCTTCCGAGTGAGGCCCCATGCACAAGTGCTGGAGTTCTGGATTTCCTCAGGTGCCTGAAAGCAAAAGTATGGTGAGCAGCAGGAAGAAGGATTGGTGCATCGCACCTAAGGGTGGCAACACTGACTCCTGCGCAATCCTGGTGCAGATGTAAGAGGCTCCCAGGAAGGGCACTGTGTCCCTATCCTGGACAGTTGCAGGGGAGGTGTCTCTTTGTGATGTGCTACAGCGCAGTGGAGGAGGTAGAGCAGCATGAAGGCCAGGCCTGCAGTGTCCTCTACAGAGGCGACCTGGGAACAGTGTTGGACGTCGTCATCCGTTACTCTCAAAAGTCTCTGTCTATGTGCGGGACAGAATTTCATATTGGTGCACCAGATGTTATCGGCTCAAGGCCTTGATCTTATCACAATGCTTGGTCCAAGACACAGAGTTCATTTTTTAAGAGTTCTGCAGCTAGATATAGACACCAATGTGTTATTACCACCAGTACAGTTCCAGCTGTGATGGGCAGAGCAATGCCCAAAGGAAATAATGAAAACTATACCTGCAAGTAGTAAAGGTCCAGTAAAAAAAATTTTCTAAAAATCCAAGGTTGATGTGCAGTTTTTGAAAGAAAAATCTGCATATATTCCCAGATTTGATGACATAAACCCTCACATCCAATTAGCAGCAATATGCAATAATAGCTAAAACTTGGAAACAGCCTATTTCTGATCAACTGGAGACTGGACAAAAAAGATGTGTGGTTTTTTTTTAAATGGAGTACTACTCAGCCATAAAGAATGAGAAACTAGACATTTATAGCTACGTGGGTGCACGCTGAAACATTGCTCTGAAGTGAAATAAATCGGACACACATGTGTAAATACCGAATAGTTTCTCAGGTGTGAAAAACTAAAAGTGTAAATAAGGATCAAAGTGTAGAATTGATATTGTATAATAGGAAGAAAAGGTCTAAAGGAATAGGGGAAGAGGGAGGAGTAGGGGAAAGGTAAAAATGGAAAAGAAAAACATGAGAAAAGGAAAAACATGGAAACAAGTTTTGTAAGCAGGGAAGGGCGGAGTGGGTGAAGGGAGGGATAGGAATGGGGAAAAATAAGAAGAAAGATAAGTCAAAAATAAGTCATGTAAAGGTTCAGGATTCCAATGATGAATGTAACTGTACTGTATGCCTAATGTGAACTGATAAACAATAAAACAGCAATATCCAAGGTCTTAAGAAGTTAGAGTGAAGTCCAAGAGTTGGGCATCTCTGTGTCCATGGTGAAGCCCACAACTTGGACTTGAATGTGTCTGTGCTACAAGATCTTGTTTCCTGACAAGGTGTAGCTGTCCTTTGTTTTTGGTGGTCTGGTAGGTGTTCCCTTCAGTAGATGCAGTATTAATCTTCGGCGGGGAAGTAGTAACCTGATTTTTATGCTTTGTGTAGTAGGTGCATGGTAAAATCCTGTAAGTATCTGGAATTATTGGTATCAGTGAACAGCCAAGACAGTTCTTTATGAAGGCCCTCTTTGTGTGGAGAAGCCCGCTAAGCCTGGGGTGCAAGTGTAATCCTCGGGCTACGATATGGAATGACCATTGTGAATTCGTAGCTGTTGCATAAAATAACATGCTTTAATAGTCCATCCCATCTTGCATTCTCACCAGAATTCCCCTCCTGGTGGTCCCGGCCTGCATCCTGCCAATCTGTCACTAACACCTTTCAGCACAGTAAGAGATATGGACAGATTTGATGACTGGTTGTCTTTTGAATGCACGGCTTGGTCACATCTCAGTTCACCCAACAAACCCTTTCTCTTCAAGGCACATCCGAACAGGCACAAAGTCCTGGGTATACTCGGTCGTACAAATATGAGACCAAACTGAGTTCATGTCACTCACTGAACAGAAGTTCAGGTCCAACTCACAGCAGGCTGGGCGAGTGTACCATTGTCCCACAGAGGTCCAGCAGAGCCTCTGTCCCTGGAGATGTCAGGACCTGGTCCAGGACAGAAAATCATCTGTTCACTGAGGAATATCACAGCAGGTCCACAGCTCTGTGATTCCTCCTCCTGTGTGGCTTTTGTGGCAAACATCTTGTGTCTTTTCTTAGAGGTCCAGCAGAGCCTCTGTCCCTGGAGATGTCAGGACCTGGTCCAGGACAGAAAATCATCTGTTCACTGAGGAATATCACAGCAGGTCCACAGCTCTGTGATTCCTCCTCCTGTGTGGCTTTTGTGGCAAACGTCTTGTGTCTTTTCTGTCCCTCCAGTTGCAGGCATTGGGTCATCCACTCTTGGGTGTAACCAGTCAGCTTCTTTGGGGGTCCCTGTCTTAGGGTTCTTGAAAACACCTCATCTCAGCTGCCAGTGCACTGTGATGTCTTCACGTACTTGATATGATCAATATGATGTTCCTTACAATTCCTTATATCAGTCTGTTGATTAATTCTCTGATCACCATGTTCAGAGCTGGTTAGGAGGTTTGCACTGTAAATCCAGTGTATATAATTTATTGCAGCCAGGGTGTATTTGATTTTTGTAATTTCTGATTTCAATATGTCACAGTAAATTTATCATCTAAAATCAAATATTGATTCACCATTACTGGAGTTCATGCTAAGTTCAGCATTAACTTTTTATACTAAATATTATATCAATTTCAAGAAATCCCATGAGTTCACAGCTGCAGTGTCTTATTAAGTATCTTCCCTGTCCTGAGGAATCTCCAGAGATCAGGGATACCTAGGTCTGCCTGTTTGTCCTGATCCTCAATATGTTGTGTGGTGAAGACTACAGTGAGAATGGAGAGGTTTCTGCATAGCCCTATCATCTCAGAAAAGCTTAAATACTGGAGGGACCCAAGAGCAGAGTGTAGGTGTATTAAACAGTAGGAAAAACATTTCAAAGAGTGAGCTATGGGAAAATGAGTGGAATTTTAAAACCCCAAAACGCAACTCCATTCTGCATAGATCTGGGGTTACTAATTTTGAGTTTATCGAAGTGGCACAACTACTAGTCCCACAGCTCATGCAGAGCACATGTGGCTGCCAGTTTTTCAGCACACATTACATGCAGAGGTAAGCGGGCCGTGTGGGGAGTGTTTTGTGGCTGAAATGAACCCTGGGTTATGATGCCTGAACTCTCTATATTGAGATTTTAAGGGCAGAGTGGCAAGATGTTCTTGGTGGTGCACAGGTCCTTTCAGAACTTTTCGCCAAACACATAACCTCGAATCCTCTGTTACAAATCATTTGCATCAC
>NW_022900949.1:1300013-1343795 GCF_012274545.1 Fukomys damarensis
AATTAACATTTTAGCAGTGCTTATTCCAAATAGCCTTATTCTCTTCACCTTTCCTAAAGTTTGAAGAACAAAGCGGCTCCATGCCAATGATAAGGTCTTACATTTTTATTCCCTGATATCTGAAAATTCAACAAGAGTAAAATACACTACTTTCTTGTTCTATGTGCTGAGTCTGTTTTTTTAAAGATTTTTTTTTGTACTGGGAGTTGAACTTGGGTCTTTGCACTTGTGAGGCAGGCAGCAGAACCACTGAGCTAAACTCCTGGCAGTTATGTGTTGATTCTTAATCCAGAGTTTAATGATGTTTGCATCTTGTAAATTCTACATGTGAGTGATTGAGAGAAACAGATATTTTCCCCCCTGACTTTGCAGAGGCATATATCAAAAGCTGGGCCCCCCACAAGCTCAGAATGTGCTCTCTTTCTGACGTGTGTCTCAAGCCCAGAATGTACATTCTCAATTGTTATGTAGAGTGACCTATATGCATCTACTAAATTAGACTTACTAATTTACTTTGCAAATATCTTATTAATATGCAAATCTTAACAAATATGTCTTTGAGAACAGGAACCTCGAAATCCCATAATATAATGCCATATATTTTTGGTTTGTATTACTTCTCCTTCTTCTTAGTCTTCCTACTCTTTTTACTTCTCCACTTAATCAACCAATATTTCACTTTCAGTTTTTTCTTAACTTCTGAAGCTATTTTAAAATATTATCATATATATATGTAAAACTCAATTAGTACTTACCTGTGATAATTTAAACCTCTATGCCATTATGAATGGAGATGCATTTTTCATGTTTTATTCTTAGCCGGTTGCATCATAAACATAAGACTAGAAGCTGGGCATATTGATGCACAACTGTAATCCTAGCCGTCAGGGAGGCGGAGGAAGAGGAGGGCAGCCAGCACAGCTTAATGACTTATCAAGCACCTGTCTCAAACCAGAATATGTAAAAAGTCTGGGGATGTCGTTCAGTGGGAAGGCTGAGTTCAATCTCCAGTACTGCAAAGAACTCTCTTGCTAGATGTTTCTCAGAGAAAATAAAATATGGAAAACAAAATCAAAGTTTTTTTTATGAAGTTAACATGAGCTTTTTATAAATACCCTAGAAAATCTACACAAATAATTATCCTACATAGGTCATTAATTTGATGATCTTTAAAATTCTCATTTCTGCAAGGAGAAAAGCAATATATTTAGTCCAGTGTTATACAGCATTTGATACCTACATGTGTCTGATTCTTGTTGAATGCATTAGTTTATGAGAAGGATATTTCCTCAATTTTGTTATTTGAATGTAACTTAACAGAATCTCCCCGCACATTCGTCCATGTGGAGAGTTGAGAGGTGATGGGTAAGTTACTTTGCTTGGTTCAATCATTCTGTAGTGTAAATATATATCAGTACATAACCTGTAGCAGACGTCCCTGTCCAGTACTAGGAGGTTATAAGTGGTACATGCTTCTTGCTTTCCATAATTCAGCTATATTGTTTTATAATAGGAGTCAGATTGAAGCCCTATGAGGCTCAAATGTGTGTGTTAGATGGTGCACTGGGTGACGGCCAAGGAGACCTAAGTCCTGGTCTGTGAAGAGGCAGGGCTCTGCTGAGTGATTTGAAGCTAAGGTCAGCGTGGCCTGAGTTCAAATCTCTCCCCGTGAATTACGGTTTCTCACTGGCCCAATGGGTGGCTGGTGAATTGTGACCCAGTCCCAGTCCGTCCGCGCTCTCCAAGCAGGATAAGCAGTGGCTCCTCCCTTCCTCCAGCCTTACTCAGCGCCATCACGCCAGGTTGCAGCACTGTATCCCTATATGTTTTCAAATCACATCCTGCTCACCTTCTATCCATGCTTGTGATAAATAAACACTGGGCAACCTTGCTGCTCTTTGTCTTTGGCTGTGCAGAGCAGCATCGACTAAATATGTAAAATACTTTAAAAAGTGAAAATACCAAAAGCAAGATAAAAATGAAAAAGGAAATCCAATAAAATAAAATACCCTTAAAATAATACATTAAAATATAATAAAGGACACTAACAATATAAGAGATGCCGTTTTCATCATGATACCGTTTGCGCAACATTTAACCCAGCGGTGTGATGTAAGATGAAGGATGAATTACTCTCCCGCGTGGGTGGCGACATGGTCCATTGTTATGTTTCCAGAAGGTTGTGTGATAATAGATACGACAGTGATCTACAGAGAGATTCGAACCCAGTCATTTCACTTCTCAGAGTTCTCTGGTTTTAATCAGAGAGCGCACATCAGGGCAGTACAGCCTCATGCACCAGAGATCTACCCACTACCTCATTATAGAAACACGGGAGTGCAAATCAACTAGGAATATAGGAACATCCAAAACTGATGAGAATTAAATCATGCAGCCTGACAAGATGTAATATTGTGAAGGCAATACAACAATTAAAAAGGTTTGATGTATATATAAATATGTATATCATGTTTCCTTTTGTAAGAAAAAGAGGCTGACTCATGGTAGACACATATGATCCTACTTTGTGTTTATTTATATTCATGTGTAGAAATTCCACGACATTTTCATGATTATATTGTAATTGCTATGGCCATCACAGCTATGCGAATGTGTGCCATAATTTGTTTTCAAATATTAAAATTTCTTTTGCAGTAAGATATTGATATAAAACATATCAACTATATGCATGTCAATATTTCATGTTCCCAAAGATCTTTTCCCCTTCCTCCTGATTTTAGGTGAACTGATGACTTTCTCATGAACCCCTACCATCTTGTTCCTAGTAGGTAAATCAACCCCGAGAGGCAAAGCTCTTGGAGCTGTCCGTGTGTTCTTCTCAGTCACAGACAGGGCTCACTGGGCAGAGGTGGGCCAGGGGGTACTGCAATCGCAGACTGTTCCCAGAGCCGGTGAGAGCAGGGAGCAGAGGACAAAGGGGAGGGCAGCCAGCTTCTCCTCTCCTGCAGGAGCAGAAACATAGTGGCTCTCTGCAACCACTTTGGTGCTGAACTCAGACCGCTGCAGCCACTGAGAACAGGCACCAATGTGCATTTCCAGCCTGTGTGACTCAGGCTGAGCCTGGCCTCCCACCTGGAGCCCAGTCCTTGATCACCAGCCCTAGCTCAGGAGTGGTCGCCCCACAGCCCCCTTTCCAGGGTCTCCAGGGATTGTCCTTCACCCATCCATTCCGGGGACTTGAGGGCATGGAGCACGACCAGAGCCAAGTGGCCACGCTGGGACCCAGGCTCAGAATTCCCCACAATAATGTCCCTGCGAGCTCTCCCACCATGGTGGTGGTTCAGGCACTGTACGGGGTTCATTCCTCCACTGTTGAGAGTAGAAGCCACTCCGGAAGCAGCATTCCAAGTTTTCCTTCCCAGTTCCTGTTGCTGCAGATCCTCTCAATCCCGATGTGGGTATCTGTTTCATGAGTGGAAATACACAGTTTCATTTTGTCTTCCAGCTGGCAGCGAGCCTGGTGGTAGGGATTGCAAGATGGACTTGCTCTGCCGTATCAACTAACCATTTTTCTCTCTTTGGTCCATTCCCTCCTGTTTCAGAGTAACCGCCTCTCCCGGATAACTCTCTAAACTACTGCTTTCCAGACTCTAGACACTTTGTCCATGAGAAGCTGAGTTGCTGAACCTCATAGTTCTGCCAAACTTTTTCTAGGGATCTATTTCTTAAAGCTAGCTTACAAAAGAAAACAAAACAAAAATATGTAAATGATTTTCCATTAATACTCTGCGCTTTCCACCAAAATTTTACAGTTCAGTCAGTGTGTTTTGAAATTGGATATAAAATAACCATATGATTTAGAATATCACCTAAAAGGGTTAATTTCAGTAAGGCAGACCATGCCAATCAGACAGTGAACCTGTAGAGTCCAACTTATTTAAAATTAAACAGAACATTTATGTTGTTAAAAAATAATTTCATGTTTTTGTAAAATATATGTAAAGAATTAAACTATCCATTATATCCTCTAGTCTCTACAACTGCCATTTAAATAATTAATCATGAAGCATGAGTAGTGGTGCAGGCCTGTAATCACAGAATGCTGGAGGCTGAGGCCGGAAGATCACCACAAGTTCAAGGCCATCCTGGGCTACAGAGTGAGTACAGGGCCAGCCTGAACTCTAAAGTGAGACCTGTCTCAAAAAGAAAGAAAGAAAGAAACAAACAAACAAAGAAAAAACAAAGAAAAATAATAGACTTAAGAACAAATTTTGGTTTTAGGAATAAAATATTTTCACTGTATTCTTGAATAGATGCTTAACATCCTTTTCATTAGAGGATTGCGAATCACAATCACACTATCACTTTACATATACTAGGATGATTGTGTACTGGGAATTTGGAACAAGAATTACTGAGCATATCTGTGAAAGAGAGCACTCTTACATTGATAGTGAGAATGTAAACTAGTGCAGGCACCTGGAACATTGGTTTGAGTGTTCCTTAAAATGTTAACATAGTTTTATTACACTGCCCAGATATCCCACAACTAACTCTACACTAAACACAAATGAAAATATACAGTGACACAAAACCTTTTATTCAATATTGATAGAAGCCTATTAATAATATTCAGAACTAAGTGGGATATCTATACAGTGGAGTACTACTTTGCTGTAAAGAAGGATAAACTTGAATCATCTACAGGAAAATGCATGAGACTGGAGTGCCTAATATTAAGTGAAATAAACCAGACACACAAGCTTAAATATCACATGGATTCTCTTATGTAAGAAACCCAAAGTATAAAGAACAAAATGAGGAATAGATAACAGGAAGTAGGGAGACAGATCTTCCTCAAATGTTAAAGGGATCAAGAGATGGAGGAAGGAGGGAGGGAAAGAAAAGAGAAAAAATAAAAAAGAATGAAGATGGGTTTTGTACATGTACCAACTCCACACAAGTAGTGCAAACATTATGTAAAGCAAACACCTACAAAAAATAAAGAAAAAGAAAAGAGATGGACAGAGGGAGGAGGAAGGGAAGGTAGAGGGGATAAAAAGGAATTTGGATGTGTTATGTACCAACTTCATACACGGAATGTAAGCACTACGTACCAGCTGCATATAGAAATAAAGAATATCAAAAAATTAAACGTGGGAATAATCTCAATGTGAACCACAGGAAGCAACGTCGACAAAATAGTGCATGTATGCTTAATCTAAAGACTATTATTCTGCCCTAAAATAACAAAGTATTTACATGTGTTTCTGTTCAGTCTTCAGTGGAACACACAAAGGTAGCATTTCCTGTGAAGCCTCTTTTGGATGTGGAATTGCAGATTGAGATGAATTTCTCTAAGCACAGCACACTTGTTTGCAAGAGCCAGCAATCAATAAGCTTGGCATCGGAGAGAGAGTAGAACAGCAGCCTGTGTGACTCTGGAGAGACAATGGACTGGGGAGGAAGTGGAGACTCCTGAGAGCTGCCTCGAAGGGCTCATGGACCACAGAAAGAGCTGTGCTTGTGAAGAGCTGGGGAATGCGGGTTCTCTTTCAGGACGTGCTGTATCATGTGTCTGGGGAAACGGAAGGTGTGGCTCTTCTCTCTATGAGGACTTCCCTGTTATACATAGGAATATTTTCTCACAGATGTCAATCACAACTCTTCTTCTGTACAGTATGCTTTTGACAACTGGCGCTCCCTAATTTCTTATTCATTGCTACTATAACTTTTGTGCATTTTGTGAAAGATTTGCCTGCCTTCATGGTCTAGATGTGTCTCCAATATTTGCCTTCATAAGCTTTATGAGGAAGTCCATGATCCAACTAAAATTACTATTTTTATGAGTCAGGGATCATGAATTTATTTCCAATTGTGGATTTATCGATTTTTTATTATCAACTTCAACTTCGCTTTCCGATAGAATTTTTGGCTATGAGGTAAAAAATTGACTGATTTATATTTTATGAAAAAAGTTACTATGCAAAAAAAATCATAATAGAGGCAATTAATGAGTAAAAATATAACAACACTGTGGCAGATTTTATGAATTCAAGATTTTAGGGAGAAATCCTCACATGATTGAGAAAGTGGTGGAAATACCGCATGAAAGAAGATACATATCATGAGATCCTTGCAGCCAGGGAATTGAGGACGGGCCGGGGTTAGCTGAGCCACCCTGGAGAGCGCTGTGAAAGGGAAAACATTCAGTCTTGAGCGCACTGTCATTAACATCATGACCTCCACTTTCCTACAATGTTAAAATCGTGGCCAATAATTTTTTGTTAAATTTTTATAGAGTTTATTGGTACAATCTAGATATACAGTACAATTACATTCATTATTGGGATCCTGTACCTTTACATGACAGGTTTTGATTCTCATTTTTCCCCTGTCCCTGCCATCTCTTCACCCCCTCCTCCCTTCCCCATTTACAAACACTTTAGTTCCATTTCTTGTTTTTCTCATATTTTTTTGCCCTCTCTTATTATCTTTCCCCCACCCTTCCCACTTTCCCCACACCTTTAACCATTTACTTCCTATTTCACATTATTAATTATCTCATTAGGGTCTTGTATACTATTATAGTTTTTCACACCAGAGAAACTACTCGGTATTTCATTTAAAGAAATCTCTTTATGAATATGACAAATAGGGAATCTAAAATGAATCTAAAAAGGAAAGTAAAAGAGAAAAGGCAATGTTGTAAAATTAAAATCATCCTTAATTCTGCAGATGAAAATGGTCCTTGAACATATTTAATTTCTTCTTGTTCTTGTCGTCTTATATTATTCTCTTCTTTTCATTTTTTAGAGAATACATTATTAGTTCTTGTAATCAAATCAATGTAGATATGATCTCACATATTTAATACAGTGCATTACCCCTGTAGAAATGGAAAAAAATTAACTTTCTAGACCAATATGGCTGTTAATTACTGTACAATGCCAACTCAACACAGTAAATTGGGAGAAATTTTTGCAAAGTCAACAGCACAGTTAAACTTTCCAAAAATTCAAATTATACACATATACATGTATATGTATATATATATTTATTTATTTAGATTTATATATAAAGACCAATAATAGCAGTACATCATGCATCAACAGCTTCTCCGAGTTCTGCAGTTATCTGAACAAAATTATACATTCAGCACACTCCATTAAAAAAACAAAAAAATAAAACAAAGAAAAGAATAATACCCAGAAAAAAGCAAAGTTCTTTTGCTGTTGTGGTACCTGGCACCATTTTTTTTTTATTAGCATCTTGATCATCATCTGGAGAGAGAACATTCTAGAGTAACATCATTAAAAATAGCTCTGATAAAGCTACTACAGTCACTACTATCTATCCTAAAGCAGGTACAAGATATTTTACATTCACAGAGGTATGATACGGTACTGTCCTACACCTATATTACTAGAAGCAGTTTCGGTTTGAAATATACTTTGTCTGCAAATAAGATTGCTACTCCTGCCGTTTTGCTGGGCTCCTGTGACATGGAGAATTGTTTTCCATCTTTCACTTTCAGTCTATGGGCTTCTTTTTGCAATAGGTGTGTTTCTTGCATATAACGTATTGTTGGATTTTGCTTCTTATTCCATTCTGCCAGTCTATTTCACTTGATTGGTGAGTTGAGGCCATGGACATTGATGGTTATAACTGATATGTACTGACTTATTTTTGTCCTGTTATGGCCTTGTGCTGACTCTTTACTTTTTCACCTTCTCCTTTTAGTTTCTTGCCTTGCCTATTTGATTTGCTCTGTTGGGCCTCATGATGTTGTTACCTTAAATGTGTTTTTCTAGGATATTTTTTAGAATTGCTTGTAGTGTTGTTTTGGTATTTGTGTAGTTTCTCAGGTGTTCTTTGCCTTGCAAGTGTCTCATTTCCCCATCCATTTTGAAAGAGAGTTTTGCAGGATACATCAGTCTAGGTTGGAGGTTGTTCTCTCTTAGTACTTGAAATGTCTCACTCCTGCCTCTCCTTGCTCCAAGGGTTTGTGTTGAAAAGTCTGCTGTGATTCTGATGGGCTTTCCTTTGCATGCGATTTGTTTCTTTTCTCTTACTGCTTGTAGTATTTTATTCTTCTGTTAGATTTCTGGGATCTTGATTATTATATGTCTAGGTGTAGATTTTTTTTATTGGGGCTGGTTGGGGTTCTATATGCCTCAGTTATCTGAATGTCAAATTCTTCTCCTCTGTTTGGGAAGTTTTCTGACACTAATTCTGTGAACAGCTTTTTTAAGTCATTTGTATTTTCTCCTGCTACTTCATGGATTCCTATCAGTCTTATGTTTTTCTTCTTTGCATCATCTAGGAGTTGCTGGATTAATTGCTCATAATTGAGCATGATTGATTGTTCAATCAATCATGATTGATTGCTTACTGTTTTTAAGAGACCTAACTTTTCATGGTCACTGACTGCCGTCTTGTCTTCTATATCTGAGAGTCTATCTTCATATTCTTTCATTCTGTTGTGTACACTTTTAATGGAGTGTTTAATCTCCTGGATATCTGTTTGAATCTGTTTTATGGATTCCATTTCTTTTCTGTGTTGGGTGTTTATTGTTTCCATTTCTTTCTTATGCTGGGCCTTCACGGCTTCTATCATGGTGCTGAGCTCATCTATTTTTGGTCAGTTTCTGTTCTAGAAGTCTTGAATCCTGTCTTTCATTTTGTTCGCCATCTCTATAGTTATCTGGGAAATTATTTCTGTTTTGAATTTTCCTAGAGCCTGATTGATCTGTTTTGTTACTTCCTGTGCCTTGAGTTCAGGAAGTTCTGGTGGTTCACTATTGGCCTTTCCATCCTCATTTGTCCTACTGTTTGCCATGGGTGAACTGGAAGTCTGTCTTTCTTTCTTACTTAGCTGTTTTCTTATTTTTATTTTTGTTGTCCATGTGTCCTTGGTTTAATCTCTGGGTTATCACCCAAATCTTCCTGATAGAGTTGCACCCTAGCTTCTGGGTCTCTAATGACCCACAGATATTTTCATCTCCATAACATCAGAGAAAACCACTTATAGAATGAACCACAATCCTTTATCACAACCAACAACACAATATGATCAAGCAAAACTTGGAAAGTGACTACCTGTGGTAGTCACTAGTCTATCAGCCTTAAATCATTTGAATTAAATTGAAATCAAGAAGCAGTCCAGATCATGTCTGCAGTGAACAAAATTTCAATATAGTATATTTACCATTTAGGATGGGGGCTCAGACAATGCTAGGGCTCAAGACCCCTGATCTCAGTTAGCTGATGGCTGAACCCCATGTCGCAGACTGACCTCAGGCTGCAAGGCCCAGATTGAGTTCCCCAACCTTCTGAACGGTTGAACTCCACACTGTTCTACTATAGGTTTCCCATGCACTTTCTTTGAAGACATTCAACTTTGGGAACTCAGAAAATGCCCCTCTATGACCACCTCTGCCTCTGCAGAGTGGGTCCAAAGACTGGCTCAATCAGGAGGTCTGAGAATGTGTGTGTGGGGTGTTCAGGGGCGCCCCCGCAGCTACCTTCCTGGTGCTGGAGTGCTGGTGGCTACCGGTGGGGGAAGGCATGGCTATCCTTCCTGTGGTGGTTCAGGGCCCAGGCAGCCCTCCTCGTGCCTGAGCAATGGCGGCTCCCAGTGTGGGAAGCAAATAATTTTAAATGCAAGTGTATTCAACCCACTGGATTGCCTTTAAATCTACAGGACTGATTTATGCAAAACAATTTTATTTTTATCTTCTTGTGTGTATGTATAGGAAATTTCAGGAGTTCATTAAAGATATCTGCCTGCTGTGTTACATTGTCACCGAGAGACTGGTCACCCTCAGCCTGTCACCTTGTCATCTGGGGTTCAGCTCAGCAGTAGATCACATGTCTAACACGTGAAAGGCCCTGGATCCTGCTCCTAGCAACACGAAGCCAAGAGTGCCAGCCTTCCCATCAGTCCGTAGAGGAAGAGGTTCATTGGAAAGTGAAACTCACAGTCACTCTGTACCCAATGCATTCCCAGTTATTCACACCACCAAATGCATTGTAAACATTAATGCAACAATTGCATTAATGCAACAATTGAGTACCCATGGGCCAACAGATGCTATGGAGGGATTAGTTGCATAACTGGATCAAAATTTAAACCATATATCACATGATCATTTGCAGCATTCAAAGGACTCAATACCCACTACTGTAAAGGATACCAAGATCACTTTGAGAAATATTTCTATTACCTCTCCCTTATTTTGCTCTTTGTATTTTGGTTTCTGTTTTGTACATGTAAAAGCCCTCCCGGATCTGTGCAATCATTGTGTAATGCAAATACATACGAATAAAGACATTCATAAAAATAAAGGAATAATGGTAACAAAATATCATTTGACATACTATCAAGATGTAATTAATATTTTTCAAAAATCCTATAAAATCTATGCATGTCATCAAAATAGGAAAATCTCCAAACTCTGAAACATTTTACATTCCAAGCATTTCTGACAAAGGATACACAACCCCTAAAAGTTATGTGTTTATATGTAAAGCAAGAGCATTGGGGGCAAATATTTCATCATCCCCCCATATCTCTCAGCCTTTGTCAGAATCAGTGATGTGTATATCATGTGTGATAATATTCTCCTATCGTCCCACAAAGGAGAACCAAAAACTGCCAAGTTGACTCAAACTGGATGGCTCCTGGTTGACTTGGTACACGGTTCACCATTTTTTTCCAAAGAAACTGAGTGGACTCTTCTATTTTCATGCCTTTAAACATACTTAAGAGGCCATTGCTCCAGCATCCACCATTCAGACCTCTGAATGTGAAGAACATGACACAATGGATAAAACTCAACCATTTGATTGAGCTCATATTTATCAATTTCTTAATGTATGCAGAGCCTGTTGTGGGCACCTGTCCTGTTCCTTTGGCAGAGAATGGAATCTGACTAGGAAAATGTCCATCTGTGGCCACTGTAGAGATGACAGCAGAAAGTTAACTTTCTCCATCATGCATTACTTTTCTCTCTCTGATCACAGTGAACGCAGCCTGCAGCCTAAATGCAATTCCAGAATTTCCACTGGGACCCAGAGCCAATGTTCATTCCCTAACCTTGCCTCAGGCCGTAAAGGTAAACTTTCTTTAATCAAAGAAGTGTAATTGCTTCCCCAGCCTCTTCTTCCTGGCAGGCATACCAATCGTGAAGTCCTAGAAGGAACAGCTCTGGTGATAATCACAGTGTGAGAAAACATCAGAGGGCTCAGCCAGTGTTTCAAAGCCATCTTGATTTTTCTCTTTTCTTTCCTATCTCTAATTGTCCCTGTAACTGTTAATGGCTGACCCATAAAATATTATTCTCTAGGTGACAGTGTGAGTGGAAAAGTTAACTTCACAAATTGTGTTTTGCTTGAGCATTTACAGCATTGAAAGTTCTGAAACAGAAAAGCAAACAGACACACTTTAAACGATGTCTTAACAGAACAGAAACTTTCACACTTGAGGAAACAGATGTTGACAGGTGGGAATTATTATGAGATCAGAAACAGAAATGACTCCAGTCTGACCACTTCCAGCCTAGTGTTTATTTTGCTATCACTACAATCACTTATCGCTGCCTCATGAGATAAACCAGCATTCTGCATGCAAAAGTTAAAACAATTACTTTTTTTGTTTTTTTCAGCTTTCATTGTGTTTATTGGTACATTTTAGGGACACAGTACAGTTACATGCATTGTCGGGATCTTGTACCTCTACATGACAAGTCTTGATTCTCATTTCTACCCCCTTACGCCTGCCCTCCCTTCCCCCCTTCCTCCCCTCTCCATCTACAAACACTTTATTTTCATCTTTTCATTATCTCACATTTTAAAACAATTACTTTCTACATATCATAACTTAACAGAGCATTTCAACAATATCACCAGCTATGAAACTGCCCATCAGTTTTATTTTTTCCTCAAAACATTCTCCTTTCTGCTTTCTGCAGCTCTTGCTCTCGTTTCTCTTCTTTGAACCACTAAAAATAGAAAAAAGCTGGCAACATACCCCATGGTAGGGAAAGTAGAGATACCGAAGCCCAATATTATAAAACACATTTAATAAGTCTACACATCACCTTTAAGTACAAATAATAGCAAAACTAGAAAAACATGGATAGGATACATATGCAAACCATAATTATAATGGTGATTATTTCCCAGGATGAAGGTAGAAGATTAGGGAGAGAAACAAATGGATTTAGTACTCTCAGCAATGGCGTCCCTTTTTTCAAGAATTAATTGTAGTGAACCCATTAAAACCAGCTCACTCTGATCGGTGGATACATAGAATGTGCTATCTTGTTCTATAGTTGTAATTCTTTCAAAAGCATAAGAAAGAGAGCACATGCAGAGGTCCAGGCTAATTTCTGTTGATAAATAACGAGCAACCTGGAGGAGAGCCGTTAATCATTCTTCTCCGTCACATTTATATGCGATGGGTAAAAGCAGAGAATGCACAGAACATCCGTGGTCTCTGTTTCCTGAGTCGGGGATGCAGAGCATTCAACAGTGGCCGTGGGGCTGCCTGGGGCGAGGGCCCGACTGAAGAGGTCCGCACCCCTCAGGAGGATCTGGTGCGGAAGCCCCACGCCCTGGACACCAGCAGTGACCCAGTCCACCTACGCTACCGCACTGATCAACGGTGTCTTTACACAGCGCCTTGCACTCCCTAGGAGCAAGTCTGCCTCACAGTGAGGACCACTGCACTACCCTTAGGTCCCAGGAGAGATGCATTGCACTCAGCCAGTCCCCCCCAGGCCCCTGCCCCAAGAGTTCACAGCGCAGCAGGGTTTGCCCAGGTTACAGCAGCAGGATTCCTGATAGCTGCGTCCTGGAAACAGCCTGCATGTCCGTCAACAGCTGCATGGACAAAGCAATGTGATGTTTCCACACAAGGGAGCACTGTTCTGCCATAAAGAAGGATAAGCTTAAGCCATTTGTAGGAAAACTGATGCACGGTGAGATCATAGTGTTAAGTGAAGTAACTTAGACAAACTTAAACATCACATGGTCTGTCTTATATCAAACCTCCATGGACACAAAGTATGAAGTCAATGACTGATAATAGGACAAAAACAAAAATGGTGTTGTAACGCTGTTATGGTTTATAAATTGACACTAGTTTGGCAATAAATAATAGCTCCAAAATTATTGCAAAAGTAAAACCACACAGGGTTTCATATCTGTTAAAGGAAGTAGGAACAACTATTTAGGAAAAGCACCCGTGTTTACGTGTCTCTGTGACGGGGACAACTGAAGGAATAATGTTACGGTGAGAGTCACAGGGGGTGGTGCCGCCAGGGACCCCACGCAAGCCCCTCACCACCGCCCCAGCCGGGGCTGCCGATGACTTCATGGAACCATAGTGCTCTCCTTCAGCCTCCTGGGTCCCAGTCTAACTAAGAAAGAAATGTACCCTTTACCATTCCATTGACAGGAATGAAAATTGGGACCGGAGAACTGGAGGAGGAGCGACAGGACAGGGAGAGAGGGGAAGGAGATTTTTCCTAAAAAAGAAGTAAGTTGTGTTGTGCCCAGATTGTGATATCCCCAAAGACCACCAAGGAGTCGAGTACGATGCAACCACACGAGGAGTTTATTGGAAGCCCGAGCCTGGACCCTCGGATCTCACCGACACAGTGGTTCAGAAACAGAGCCTCGAGACTGATTTCCAACAGCCTTTTATAGTAGCAGAAGAGCAGAACTAGGGGCTTTCTAAATGGGTCAGCGCTTGATTGGTTAACATTTTGCAAGTGTGTGTTTTCTCAAAGCTTAATTGGCCCAGGCCAGATGTCCCTCCTTCTCCTAACAACACTAAGAAAAGGGAACATCTGATGGCAACGTGCGGGAACAGGCATGGGCTTTCCTGAGAACTCGGTAACTGGCAAAACGGAGTCACTTTGGTCTCCACAGTTGCAATGTGTACATATAATCACTCCACAAGATGATCGTAAGTTACATAAACTGCAAACATATACAAATAAAAGTTCAAAAAATTTAAAAAGAAGTGGAGTTACTCACTGTAACTATTGGACATAACTTAAAATAATTAATTTCCTTTTATGACAAATACATATTTGACCACTATTTTCATTTTCTATTTTTTTAAAATTTATTGTTTTGTTTTTGTTTTGTTTTGTTTTGTTTTTGGTACTGCGGATTGAACTTGGGTCCTTTCACTTGCAAGGCAGGCCACCGAACCGCTGAGCTAAATCCCTGGCTATTTTTTTAAAATTTATTTTTGTCTCATTGAGTGTATTGGTACACTTTAGGTATACAGTACAGTCACATTCATCATTGGGATCTTGTACCTTTTCATGACAGGTCTTGGTTCTCATTTTTCCCCTTGTCCCTGGCCTCCCTTCAACCCCTCCTCCCTTCCCTGTTTACTAATAATTTATTTCCATTTTTTCATGTTCTCATACTTTTTCTTTTCCCTTAGTTCCGGTCCCTAACTCTTCCCACTTCCCCTACACCTTTACCCTACACAGTGCTTGCTCTTCTTAGAAGCTCACCAGTTACACCAGGCTGGTTCTGGACCTAGCGACCTTACCGTGGATTCACCTGATGCCGTCAACCAAGTGAGGCCCCATGCACAAGTCCCAGAGTTCTGGATTTCCTCAGGTGCCTGAAAGAGTCCTCTGAGTGTCAGATAAGAGGGAAGAGGGCTTCCAGGGAGAAGGGTGGTGCAGGCACACGTAAGGAAGCCCTGCCACCAACGGGCACCCAGCTGGGGCAGCCATGGGGACTCAGCTGTGGATAGGTCATTCAGGCGACACCTGTTGTGAGGTGTTGGCCACACACGGAGACATCTAAGAGCAACTGCGGGGCATTGTGAGTGCTTCTAGTAGGTCAACACAGGTGGGCTCCAGATCCAGTCAGAGAGAGGCAGAGGCACAAGCAAGGACCCAGATATCTGAACACAGACCCGAGATATTGAGGCATTTGTATAATGGGCAGATCTGTCAGCTGCTCCATAGAACTTTGAGGGAAAAGTGAGTGAAAGGAGGAGCAGTTTTTGATGAAATTACTACTTGACGAAAGTAAGCCTGGTAGCAGATGGTGCTGCAAAAGTATGGTGAGCAGCAGGAAGGATTCATGCATCGCACCTAAAGGTGGTGACACTGACTCTTGCGCATTCCTGGTGCAGGTGTTAGAGTCTCCCAGGAGGGACCCCTTCTCCCTACCCTGGACAGTTGCAGGGGAGGTGTCTCTTTGTGATGTGCTACAGCGCACTGGAGGAGGGAGAGCAGCACGAAGGCCAGGCCTGCAGTGTCCTCTACAGAGGTGACCTGGGAACAGTGTTGGAAGATGTTATCTGTTAGTCTCAAAGGTCTATGTCTATGTGTGGGACAGAATTTCATATTGGTGCACCAGATGTTATTGGCTCAAGGCCTTGATCTTATTGCAATGCTTGGTCCAAGACACAGAGTTCATTTACTAAGAGTTCTGCAGCTGGATTTAGATACCAATGTGTTATTACCACCAGTACAGTTCCAGCTGTGATGGGCAGAGCAATGCCCAAAGGAAATAATTAAAATTATACCTGCAAGTAGTAAAGGTCCAGTAAAAAAGTTTCTAAAAATCCAAGGTTGACGTGTAGCATTTCAAAGAAAAACCTGCATATATTCCCAAATTTGATGATATACACCCTCACATCCAAGTAGCAGCAATATCCAATAATAGCTAAAACGTGAAAACAGCCTATTTCAGATCAACTTGAGAATGGACAAAGAAGATGTGTTTTTTAAAATTTTATAAAATGGAGTACTACTCAGCCATAAAGAATGAGAAATGTGACATTTATAGCTAGGTGGATGCATGCTGAAACCTTACTCTTAAGTGAAATAAATTGGATACACGTGTGTAAACACTGAATAGTTTCTTGGTTGTGAAAAACTAAAAGTATAAATAAGGATCAAAATGTAAAATTGATATTGTATAATAGGAAGAAAAGGTCTAAAGGAATAGGGGAAGAGGGAGGAGTAGGGGAAAGGTAAAAATGGAAAAGAAAAACATGAGAAAAGGAAAAACATGGAAACAATGTTTTTATAAACAGGGAAGGGTGGAGGGGGTGAAGGGAGGAATAGGAATGGGGAAAAAGTAAGAACTAAGATAAGTCATGTAAAGGTTCACGATCCCAACGATGAATGTAACTGTATTGTATCCCTAAAGTGAACCTATAAACTTAATAAAAGAGTAATATCCAAGGTCTTAGGAAGTTAGAGTGAAGTGCAAGAGTTAGGCATCTACGTGTCCATGGCGATGCCCACAAATTGGACTTGAATGTGTCTGTGTTACAAGATCTTGTCTCCTGACAAGGTGTAGCTCTCCTTTGTGTTTGGTGGTCTGCTAGGTGTTCCCTTCAGTAGATGCAGTATTAATCTTCGGTGTGGAAGTAGTAACCTGCTTTTTATGCTTCGTGTAGTAGGTGCATGGTAAATCCTGTAAGTATCTGGAATTACTGGTATCAGTGAACAGCCAAGACAGTTCTTTATGAAGGCTGTCTTCGTGTGAAGAAGCCCGCTAAGCCTGGGGTGCAAGTGTAATCCTTGGGCTACTATATGGAATGACCATTGTGAATTTGTAGCTATTGCTTAAAATAACATGCTTTAATAGTCCATCTCATCTTGCATTTTCACCAGAATTCCCCTTCCTGGTGGTCCTGGCCTGCACCCTGCCAATCCGTCACTAACACCTCCCAGCACAGTAAGAGATATGGACAGATTTGATGACTGGTTGACTTTTGAATGCATGGCTTGGTCACATCTCAGTTCACCCAACAAAACCCTTACTCGAGAAGGCAAATCCGAACAGGCACAAAGTCCTGGGTATACTTGGTCGTACAAATATGAGACCAAACTGAGTCCACATCACTCACTGAACAGAAGTTCAGGTCCAACTCACAGCAGGCTGGAAGAGTGTGCCATTGTCCCACAGAGGTCCCGCAGAGCCTCTGTCCCTGGAGACATCAGCAGCTGGCCCAGGAGAGAAAATCAGCTGTTCACTGAGGAATATCACAGGTCCACAGCTCTGTGATTCCTCCTCCTGTGCGGTTTTTGTAGCAAACGTTTCGCGTCTTGTCTGTCCCTCCAGTTGCAGGTGTTGGGTCATCCGTTCTTGGGTGTAATCAGTCAGCTTCTTTGGGGTTCCCTGTCTTAGGGTTCTTGAAAACACCTCACCTCAGCTGCCAGTGCACTGTGATGTCTTCACATACTTGATATGATCAATATCATGTTCCTTACAATTCCTTATATCAGTCTGTTGATTAATTCTCTGATCACCATGTTCAGAGCTGGTTCAGAGGTTTGCACTGTACATCCAGTGTATATAATTTATTGCAGCCAGGGTGTGTTTGATTTTTATAATTTCTCATTTCAATATGTCACAGTAAATTTACCATGTAAAATCAAATATTGATTCACCAATACTGAAGTTCATGCTAAGATCAGTATTAACTTTTTATACTAAATATTATATCAGTTTTGAGAAATCCCATGGGCTCAACAGCTGCAGTGTCTTACTAAGTATCTTCCCTGTCCTGAGGAATCTCCGGAGATCAGGGATACCTAGGTCTGCCTGTTTATCCTGGTCCTCAATATGTTGTGTGGTGAAGACTACAGTGAGAATGGAGAGGTTTCTGCATAGCCCTATCATCTCAGAAAAGCTTAAATACTGGAGGGACCCAAAAGTAGAGTGTATTAAACAGGAAAAACATTTCAAAGACTAAGTGATGAGCAAAAGAGTGGAATTTTAAAACCCCAAAATGCAACTCATTTCTGCATAGATCCGGGATTACTAATTTTGAGTTTATAGAGTTGGTACAACTACTAGTGCCACAGGTTATGCGGAGCACATATGGCTGCCAGTTTTTCAGTACACATTACATGCAGAGGTAAGCGGGCCGTGTGGGGAGTGTTTTGTGGCTGAAATGAAACCTGAGTTGTGATCCCTGAACTCCTTTCATTGAGATTTTAAGGGCAGAGTGGCAAGATGTTCTTGGTGATGCATGGGCCCTTTCAGAACTTTTCGCCAAACATCTAAGCTGGAATCCTCTGTTGCAAATCATTAGCATCACCCAAAGTGGCACTCGTGAAAATAGTTTATTGACAGAGCTCTGGGACTAAATCCGCATGAGAGGAAGAGGTCCCTGGGTCTTCTCTGTTAATGACCTCGATGAAATCATGGTGTCCAAGGCAGGGAGAATCATCTTCAAACTTGTTTTCCAACTTGCGCTTTGCACCTGGCCACCAGACCTCAGGTTAACAGTGTCAAAGGAGAAGTCATTGCTGTTTCTCTTGGGGGATAGGAGCAACTAGGCTGGGAGGGGCTGGATCAGGAGGAGGGTGTGCATTCTTGTCTGAAGGAGTTACACACACAAACACACACACACACACACACACACACACACACACACACACACACACACACCCCATAATACATGTACTTCCTGGCTAGCACTCTGGAGTTCTGTCTTCGCTCAGACTTAAGGCTTTGCACACACTTCTGAGATGCTCTTCTTGGTCCTCCTCCTCCTCTTCCTCCTCTTCCTGCAGCCTTCTCTATCAGTGGGTTCCTCAGCAAATGACGACTGCCTTCTGCAGAGGAGCACCAGAGTGCACAGGGATGGAGATGTGCTGCTTGGGGGCTTTTTCGCCCTTTATACCTATATCTATATCAATAATAATGTTGATATAAAGCCTAGCAGGGACATCTTTCTCCTACAGTAAGTGTCCACTTTCTTTCTTTGTTTTTGGCTTGATTATCATGACGCATCATACATGGGGTTCCATTCATGTAAAAGCAATATTTAGTGCATCCCTAGCCTATCCTTACCACCTAACTTTCCTCAGAACTACTCTTTTTGCTTTCTGTTTAACTTTTTTCCTTTTGAAATAGAGAAGATATTCTAGTTTCACTTCTGTAGCATTCCCTTTGAAGGGTTGAATGCTGAAGGGGAAAGCGCCTTCACCTACCCTGCTGTGTCCCTTTTCCTCCCTCAGCTGCTGTTGCATGACACTAAGAGTGGGGATTCAGGCCGGTGGATTCTGTGTAGTGCTCCAAGGCAGCAGTGAAATCTCCCTTTCAGAAAAGCCGGTGTCTGCTAAGGTTTCTTTCATTGTCCATAGCATTCCTCCGGTCCCTCCAGAGTGGCCATTGCTGTCTATACACGGCCTGCTGGACAGACTACTTCCTGCAGCTATCCAGCCACACGTTCACTAACCTGTGCAAGTGTATTTCCTCACAAGTGTGCTCCCTGCCGCCTGGAGCTGCTAAGCCGCCCAGCGGTGGGCATTCTGGATTCTGTGAAATATTTATCCTGAACACACACGGTCTGTTTTCAGATATCATCTCACTGATTCTATAGGCAAAGGTGTAAGGAATAAATGGATCTCTCCAGGTGACAGAGGACCCTGGAGCGTGGGTTGTGCCTGTGAGAAAAGGGGCTGTCTCTGAAGTGCTGACAGCTATGTCCTTAGCAGATGCTGGATCTGAAACTGTTGCCTCTGTAGCATGATTAGGAATCGGGGCCCCTTTCTGCCGATCGTGCCTGCATCTATCTGATGCTCCTTGTCTTTGTTTTCATTTTTATTTTTCAGATACTTCCCACGTTGGCATATTTTTTGAAACAGAGTCCATAAATTTTCAGGCTGGCCATACAAAACCGTTAGATCAAGTGCGGTTTCTGCCTCAGCCTTTGAGGTGCTGGGATTTCAGTGTGGGACACACAGCACACCTGGCTGAGTCATTTCCCTTTTTCTTGTCTTCATTCATTACCTGTTCGGTGCCGTTTAGGTGGACAATATGCTGGCATTCATGACTGGGAATTGGGACTCTACACGGTGTGTCTTGGTTCTTATTTTTCCCATTCCCCTGCCCTCCCTACTTACACAGACGTTTTTCCATTCCTTCCCTTCCTCATATCTGTTCCTCTCCCCGACCCCTGCCACTTCCCCTCAGCCATGAAGAATGAGAAACTAGGAAGGAAACGTCCGGAGGGGAAGGGGAAGTGGACGTGTTCGTTTTTCTTCCCGTAACTTTCAGAGCACATTGGTCGCTGTGTCTCATGCACAAACGTCGGTTCTGACTGTCCCGGGTGATTTTGTTCATCTTTGTGGTCTCAGATCGCGTCAGGGCCATAGCTTCTCTGGGCGGTCTGGGCAGGGAAAGCTGCTCCGCAATTGCACAGCCCTGGCGGAGAGCGGTGAGAGCTTTTGTTCCTCGCAGCAGGACGCTCAGGAGAGGGCCCGCGGGGTGGAGCTCTACACCGGCGAGGAGGGGCTGGGCTGGGTTCTGAACACTGCAGGCGCGGACGGGACTTTCCAGGCTGGAGGAGAGCGGAGACCGAGGCTGCGGGGAGCATTCCCGAGACACGGAGCTGGGCACAGGGATTCTGGCCGCTCTGAGCTCCGAGCGCGGGCGCTGCAGGCGGCCTAAGGGGACCACATTTCATCTGGGAGAGGGAGGGAGGAGGCACTGGAACCAAAGAGACAGCAATCGCCAATAGATTTCAAGTGCAGAACACGATTCAGGATAAAATTAGTCGGTGCCGGAGCAACAGTGCAAACCCCGAACTAAAGTCCTATCTGAAAAAGTCCAAGGAAGGGGCGGGATTTAGCTCCGTAGTTCTGCCGCCTGCCTCGCAAGCCCAAGGTTCTGAGCTCGATCCGGTACCATTTAGAAATAAAAATGCGAGGGAGCGCTGCATCCGGGGCAGGAGCAGATATCTGTGAGGGCGGAAGACAAGACCGTCACCTGCACCCGCCTCGGCGGGCGGACTCGGGTGCCCGGGAGCTTCTTTCTGTCCGGACCGAGGAGAGGCTTCCTGTCCTTCCTCTTCGGAGACTCCAGTGCAGGCGGACTTGGCCCCTAGAAACAGCAACTCGGGGCCGAGACTCCTAGCTAATTTCTCTGACAATCCGAGATGAAGGTCCTAGGAAAAGAAACATGTTTACTTAGTTAAAGTTCGTATGTTTGCCACTACAGCAACGTCCAATTGCAAACATAATTTTCATCAGCCTAATGGAAGATGCGGCCCACGTAGGCATGAATGCAAGGGTCCCAGCAACTGCGATGCTGTCTCGAGCTCGTCCTGAGCTTTTCTGCTCCTACAGTTACATCAGAGCAGGAGGAATATTCTGAACCGTCTCCCTTCACTTATTCTCACACTGCAAATACGGATATGCGCGGCTCTGCACACCTGACATCTGCATGGTACCTCTCATCGTATTGGTACACTTTCCATGCACGCAGCGATCGCAGCCATGACGGGCAAATCGTACCTGTCCGGGGTCTGTTTTTCCCATTCCCCTTCCGTCTTCAAGCCTGCTTCCCCTCCTTGTACACAAAATATTGCTTCCACTTTCCCTGAACCTCATCTTTGCTTTCTTTTCCTTCCCGTCCTTCCTCTCCCTCCCCTTTTCTCCCTCCGACTTCCACATTGTCTGGCTGCCTCCCAAGATCTATTATATATTTCGGTCCTCATTCATGGAAGAGAAGCAATGCAGTATTGAAACAGATGTGTCCGATGAGTTCACAGAAAAGTATGATCTCAAGGTGGATCCCTTTACCTAAAAATGTCTAAAGTTTACCTCCTTTAAGGCGGAGTAGACACCGCTGTGTTTAAAAATCACAGTGTCTTTATCCATGCATCTGTTCATGGTCTTCTCAGTTGTCTCCAATAATTTAGCTCTTGCAGACTGCGCTTCTACAAACACGGTGTGCATACATCACTGCGGGACCATGCTTTTAACTTTTTGAGGAAGACACCAAGGCGGGGAATAGCAGGTCCAAGGAAATCTCTAGTTTTAGACTTTCGAGGAATCTCCACACTGATTTCCGCATAGTTTGTATCAATGTACGCTCTAAGCAACAGTGCAGAGGGTCTGCTGTTTCCCCACAGCCTCATTTGCATTTGTCATTGGCTGATTTCTCCATGATTACGATTCTTTGTGGAGCGGATGGAATTTCAGTGCTGATTAAATTTGCAGTTTTGAATAACCAATGGAATCGCACATTATTTTTATATTAATTTGATGTTTGTACTTCTTCATCTGAGAAGTGTCTATTCATTTCAGACACCCATTTTTAGATTGGGTCTTTAAATTTCAGGATTCTGATCATTTCAGTTCTTTCTTTATTCTAGATATTACTCCATTGTCCAGGAATAGTTAGTAAAATGCTTTTTCCCATCATGTGGGTTGTCTCTTCAGACTGCTGGTGCTTTCCTTTGCTGTGCAAAAGTTTTTTAACACTTTGATAGTTTCCTATGTGATTGTAATATTTCCTATGTGATAGGAATTTTGTTCATAAAGTCTTTGCCTACACCTTTGTCTTCAAGAGTTTTGCCTATTTTATCTTCCAACATACTGAATGTTTCTTTTCTAATATGTACATCTTTGATCCGTTTTGATTGTAGTTAAATGTACAGTGAGAGATATGAATCGCAGCTCAATATTCAGGATAAGGAAAATCAGCTTTCATGGAACCATTTATTATAGAGGCCATTTTTCTTCCAGCGAAGGTATTTGGCCTCTTTTTCAAAGACAAGGCAACTGAATGCTCCAGGAGTCGTTTCTGTATCTTCTATCCTATTGCACTGACCTTTGGGTCGCATTCTTTTTACCAGTTCCATGCTGATTTTATCAAAGAAGCTTTGTCATTATTACTTCAAATCAGGGATTGTGATGTCCCATGCATTGCTTTGGTTGCCCAGAATTGCTTTTGCTACTTTAGGCCTCTACTAGATTCATTTGAATTCTAGGATCACTTTGTCTGGTTCTGTGAGGTATGGTACAAAATGAATAGAATAGGAAAGGAAGAAGTTAAACTGTCATTACTTGCAGGTGACATGACACTCTATATAGAAGATCCTAAAAACTCCAGCAAAAGACTTGTAGCTTTAATAACCAAAGGCAGTGGCCTAGTTGGATATAGAGTCAGCACTCAAAAATCAGTAGCCTTCCTGCACACAAATAACAAACTCACTGAGAGAGGAGTCAGGGAACACTCTACCCAGTAGCACCAGAAATAAGAAATACCTAGGAATCACTTGAGTGGAGGAAGTGAAAGACTTCCTTCTACATTGAAACTCTACATTGAAAACTACAGTGTTCTGAAAAAGGAGATCAAAGAGGATATTAGAAAATGGAACGCTCTCCCTTATTCTTGGGTAGGAAAAACAAATACAGTGAAAATGGCCATACTTCCAAAATTATTATATATATTTAGTACAGTGTTGTTCAAAATTCCAGCAGCATGTATCACAGAAGTGGAGAAAAATCCTAAAATTCATTTGAAAACAAAAGAAACAGAGAATATCAAAGGCAGTTCTTGGCAACAACAGTAAAGCAGGAAACATCATAATCTCTGACTGGAAATTACACTACAGAGCTACAATAATGAAAACAGCATGATACTGGCAAAAAAAGACCTGAATATCAATGTCTGTATATTACTGAGGAATTCTGCATCATCCATGATTTTTAGTGATATTGGCCTACACATCTTTTTGCAGGGTGCTTTGGTCTTTTTCTGGTTTTGGTAGCAGGGTACCAGGATTCCTGCTTGCTTCAAGGAATTGCTTTGGGGGCACAGCTTCCCTTTCATTTTCATTAAGAAGTAGCATCAGATCGTCTCTAAAGTTCCTATAGAATTCAGCAGCAAACCTGGCTTTTCTTTGTTGTTTTGTAAACTATAGTTTTTAAACTGTGAACTCCATTTCATTGGCTGATATTGGGTTATTTAGAATTTTCATATCTTTTTACATCAGCTTTGGGAATTCCTATGTATCTAGGAATCTGCCCATTTCCTCTGAGTTTCGCATCTTTTTAGAGAATAGGTTCTCAAAACAGGTACTGACGATCATCTGGATTTCTGCAGGATCCACTGTAATTTCACCCTTTCATCTGGAATTGCATGGATGTGAGTCTTCTCTTTCCTTTACAATAAGTTGGGCTAAGGGTTTGTGAATTTTGTTCAGTACTTTAACGAACACCGCTTCAATTCATTAATTCTATGTACTGCTTTCTTAGCCTCACTTGCATTAATTTCTGCTCTGAGCTTTATAATTTCTTCCTTCTTACAAACTTGCTCAATTTTTATGATGTGGGAATTAACTGCTGTAAATGTCCCTAGTGCGACTGCCTCATTGATTTTCTGTGCTGATGTTTCTTATTTGCCTAAGGTAGACAGCTTTTTTACTATAATGAACCCTCTTTAGGAAATATGACTTTTCAGAGATTCTGTATGTTTGCTTGAGATTCTGACCTGAGATTCTGCCTCTTCAATTTGTTAACAATTAGAGACAGTTGTCTGTTTGTCAAGCGCCACTATTTTGGTACTGGGCTACGGTATTGTTTATGACTCCCACACAATCTCGGTGTTGGCATAGAAGGGAGAACAACTGATCACAACAACCGTGCCACCCTGAGTAAAGTAGCAGGACCAGTGCCAAAAGGAGCACCAAGCAGAGCCCAGAAAATACTAAACAGTGATATCTGTTCATTTGCTACCTTTAACCATAGGTACAAGCTTTGTAGTTACACAACAAAAGCTAAAACAAATCAGAAAATTGCATACAGTTAAAATTGACTTAATAGAAATACTCTAGCCTCAGGGGAGAGAATTTAAAACAAATAAAAGAAAAATAGAGAAGAAAAGAAGAAAAAGACATTAGAAGCAAGGCTAAAGGTCAAAAGAAGATTACCTGAGGTTCAGGAAACTGGTGAAGAAGACAGGACAGAAAGAAAGGTAAAAGCCAAAACAGGGTCAAAGTAAGACCCCCCCAAAACTAAAAACAATGTTCACACTCATGATAAAAACAAAACAGAGAATGAAGAAAAGAGAAAAAAGCAGAACAGAAAAACAAAACAAACAAAAAAGAAATTGCCCTGTGACTTCAGGCCTGTCGTTTTCTTCTGATGTCCATGCTTTTGTGGCAGTGTCTACACTGGGGTCCAGATGTTTCCAGGGAAACCCCAGTCAGTCTGCAGTAGGATTAGGGTGAGGTGGTGAGTAATCCCAGCAAGCCTACAGTGGGGTTGGTGTGGAGTGCCGAGTCTGGTGCTTCCAACTCCACAGAGGTTCAGGGTGATCCAGGCCTCTTACTGTGGGGCTGGTGTCCTGGTCTTCAACGAGCCACACTCTGAAGGTCCACCCCTAAGCTATCTCGTGGCTCCGTGACCCTGGGCGTCTCCCATGGGCATCACTCACCCAGTTGCTTTGGCGACTTCAACACCGGATCCCTGAGGTGAAGCCAGGCCATGCCTGCTGTGTGTGTCGGGATCAGTTGGGCCTTCCCCAAGAGGCATCCCACTGAGGCCTCTACCAAGGACCGTGGCTGTCACCAGGGCTGCAGTCTCTCCTGGCCGCTGCAGTGCATGACATCCCTTGCTCTGCTACACTGTTGGGTTTCTCCTCGGGAGCCTCTGGACCTAGCTGTTCTACCTGAGCCCCCTTCGTCAATTCGATATTCCTCTCTTGCTCCATAAGCCGGGGGTCGCCTGTGTCCCTCCCTCGGTGCTGTCGTCTGTCTCCTCACTTTCTCCACATGTCCCACTCTTTCCTTCAGATCTTTCCTGGGTCCTGCGGACCCACTGCCTCCTTCTTCTCTTCCCCAAGTTGTTGTTCTCCAGGGTCTGGAGTCTGAATCTTGGAGAGGTGGATTTGTTGCTGCTTACCACTGCACCATCTTCCTGGGAGGTCCTCTGGCTGTATGTGAGTGGCAGAACGAGATAAGAAACTCTTCTGTGTAAGAGCACTGGTCTCATTTATAAGAAATTTTCATTCAGCATTTCATATAATACTAATTATCTACTTCAAAGCAAGATTTTCATGCCATCACATATAGTTTAGGGTCGTCGCATAAAAATTACAGAGAGGGATAAAAGCAATCACTTTATAGAAGAGAATGTGCGTACATGAGAGGTAATTGTCAAATGTGTCTCCTTCCTAAAAGCCTCTGTGTTCTCCATGCAGGTTTATACCCAACAACTACCAGACTGTTTTAGCCTTCATTTTTGCCATTGAAGAAATCAATGCGAATCCTCACCTTTTAACCAACGTGTCATTGGGATATGAGTTTCATAATTTTCTGCACGGTCATTGGAGGATACTACAGAATTTCCTCATCTTGTACGCAGGGCAGGATGAAATCCCCAATTTCAACTGTAAGAGAGAGAGCAAGTCCATCGCATTATTTACAGGAACGTCCTGGGAAACAGCTGCTCAAATTGGGGCACTGATGGAGCTCTACAAATTTCCACAGGTCTGGGAGAATGGGCTGGGGGGAGATGAAATAGAGTTGTTTAGTGTCATTCTGGGGCCCCTAAAGTTAATGAAAAGAAGAGATTTACAAGTATTTCTCCAAGGGTCTAGCCTCATGGGAGAATACCCTGAGATATGAGGAATTCTTCTTTTTTTTTTTTTCCACCAGCAGCGTCAGCATATAGGGGAGAAAGGAAGGAAAGTGGAAAAAAAGTTCCCTGAAATTCTGTGTGTCTTCAGTTGTTTTATAACAAGCATTTTGTGAGTGAGATGATTAGAGAGATAGCATTGGTAATATTGCTCTATGACTCTCCCGACTGTGCCATAATTTGGGGGGTGTGAAATTGTGTTTTATATCAAGTTTATTCATATTGTTTTTAACTTTCTTTCCTCTGTAGCTGAACTTTGGCTCTTTCGACCCCGTACTGAGTGACAGTGGCCAGTTTCCCTCTCTCTATCAGGTGGCCCCCAAGGACACGTCTCTGGCCCTTGGCATGGTCTCTTTGTTGACCCATTTCAGCTGGACCTGGGTGGGACTGATCATCACAGAAGGTCAGAAAGGTCTGCAATTTCTCTCAAATCTTAAAGGAGAGATGGACAGGAACAGAGTCTGTGTGGCATTTGTGAAAATCATTTCAAATACTATTTTGTCAGCTATATTACACCACCAGCAACATAACTTTCTAACCAGGGAAACACCACCCGTTAATGTTGTTATCATTTACTATGATAGTGACAGTGTCAATAGCATCAACTATAATATAGAGAAACCTTTAGTGACATGGAGAGTCTGGGTGACAAACTCACAATTGCAGGCTGACATGTCTGGGAAAAACTTCATACTGGGCTCATTTCATGGCGCTTTCACCTTTTCACACCACCGTGAGGAGATTTCTGGTTTCAAAAATTTTATCCGGACTGCTACCCCTTCCAAATACCCAGAAGACACGTACCTTGCTCTGCATTGGTTCAATTATTTCGACTGCTCAGTATCTGACTCTGACTGTGCACTGATGGACTGTATGCCCAATGCCTCTCTGGCGTGGCTGCCTGCAAATCGTTTTGACCCAGCCATGAGTGAAGAGAGTTACAACGTGTACAATGCGGTGTACGCGGTGGCCCACGCCCTCCAGGAGATGCTTCTGCAGCAAGTGCAGATGCAGCCAGTGGGCCGTGGAGAGCAGATGTCATTTTCATCCTGGCAGGTAATGTCTCCTCTTCTCGGTGATAGCTACTATGTTTTCTGAAGGCACTCAAGGGGTTATTCGCATACAGAGCTTAGAAGTACATCTAAAGAAAGTGTGACAAGGCCTGTACTAGCTTTACTATCAAGGTTAAACAGCTAGACTTGGTCATCAGAAATGAGTACAACTGGTAAAGACAAAATTGAATATGAGTCGAGATCAATGTTTAATTTTCCAAAGGAAATCAGCAACATCTTCCCTCAATGTTTTTCATAAGAGAGATCAAAGATTTCCCATGAAGTTTTTCAAGCATAAGGGGAAAGGATGTAGTTTTTAGGTAGCTAAATGGTGGCTACTTTGTATGAATTTTCTCATTTATTTTTGCAAGGAGTTTTGTGCCGATATTTTCATTTTGCAGGTCGGTATTCTGAGAACCATCAGAGAGACAATAGCTGTTTGGAACTTCAATTCCACGGTTGAGCTTTACATAACACTCATTGATTTGATTGATTTCCATGATATCCATTGGAATATTTTTCTTGATAGTCACTGACATTTTTGGAACACTGTGGTATTTTGATATAGACTTTTATTTGTTTTACCTCAGTGAATAAGAGTGTTAAAGTTGCACTAGAAAACGCGAATGCCAACTCTTTCCCTCATTCAGGGCTCTGGTCTCGCTACTTGGCCACAGGTCATTGGGCCATGATGCTTCTTTTTCAGCTTCACCCCTTTCTGAAGAATGTCCACTTTAACAATCCTGCTGGAGACCAAGTGAAACTGGATGACAGAAGAAAACCAGATGCACAGTACGACATTGTCAATCTTTGGAATTTTCCAGAAGGCCTTAGACTTAAGGTCAAAGTAGGAAACTTTTCCCCACATGCTCCCCAAGGGCAGCGGTTATCTTTATCTGAGGACCTAATAGAATGGGCCATGGAAATTCCAGAGGTATGTGGTGTGTAATCAGAAGGCACTGTATTAACCCAAAACGACTGCATTCCTTTGGTAGCATTTGTGCTCCCGTATTGCTCAAGAAATGGACATGTATAGAAATTAGCAAACATGCCTTTAATTTGAAATAATTATATTATTGAACTTTCCGATGAATCACACAGCAACATATGCATTCGGTTATATTTTTGTAAATGATCCTATGCTTATCACTCGGTGTACATGGCATCTCATTGCATAGCTGGATTTGTGTGTGTATAAATATTCATTGGCTCACTATAATTAGGAGGAATAAGTCAAAAGTTACAGGGGTCACCAACACATATCTGGTTTTCTTCAGACCCCACACTCGGTATGCAGTGAGAGCTGCAGTCCTGGATTTAGGAAAACCCCTCAGGAGGGAAAAGCTTCCTGTTGTTTTGGTTGCACCCCTTGCCCAGAGAATGAGATTACAAATGACACAGGTATGTGCTTGGACATTGAATTAATAATTCAGGAATCACTTAAAGATAATTGATTTCATGAGTTAGCTCAGAAGTGCATGTGAAAGAAAAGTGCAATTATAAAAAAACATAATCACATGGGACAGTAATGTTCATTCCAGCATAAAGAAGAGGTCCCAAGTTCGATCCCTGCTACAAAAAAAAAAAAAAAACATGAAGTAGAAGAAGTTGGCACTATAATTGAAACTTTTCCCTGCATAATATTTATTAATTTTCTAATAATAATTTCATAATATTTCTAATGTCTAGAAACAAAAGAAAACAAAAGACTATTTAACTCTTCCAATTAGTTTTATTGGGTCAGGATGTGAGTAAGACAAACATGAACTTGAACTAACAACATTATGCATTTCTAACTAGATATGGAAATGTGTGTGAAGTGTCCAGATCACCAATATGCCAATGTTCAAAGAAATTATTGCTTCCAAAAATCCATAACTTTTCTGGATTATGAAGACCCCTTGGGGAAGGCTCTGGCCGGCTCAGCCCTGAGTCTCACCGTCCTCACAGCTGCTGTTCTTGGGCTCTTTGTGAAGCACAGAGACACTCCCATTGTCAAGGCCAACAACAGGGCTCTCAGCTACACCCTGCTCATCTCCCTCACCTTCTGTTTCCTCTGCTCCTTGCTCTTCATCGGCCGGCCCAACACAGCCACCTGCATCCTCAGGCAGACCACATTTGGAGTTGTGTTCACTGTGGCTGTTTCCACCGTCCTGGCCAAAACGATCACCGTGGTTCTGGCCTTTAAGGTCACTGCTCCAGGCAGGAGGATGAGGCAGTGGCTGGTGTCAGGGGCACCTAACTCCATCATCCCCATCTGCTCCCTGATCCAACTCACTCTCTGTGGAGTCTGGATGGGGACGAATCCACCCTTTGTAGACACAGATGCACACTCGGAACATGGCCACATCATCATCGTGTGCAACAAGGGCTCCCTCACTGCCTTCTACTGTGTCCTGGGATACCTGGGCTCCCTGGCCCTGGTCAGCTTCACCGTGGCTTTCCTGGCCAGGAACCTGCCTGACACCTTCAATGAAGCCAAGTTCCTGACCTTCAGCATGCTGGTGTTCTGCAGTGTGTGGGTCACCTTCCTCCCCGTGTACCACAGCACCAAGGGGAAGGTCATGGTGGCCATGGAGGTCTTCTCCATCTTGGCCTCCAGCACCGGGCTGCTGGGCTGCATCTTTGCACCCAAGTGCTACATTATTCTGTTAAGGCCAGAGAGGAATTCTCTGCATGGATTCAGAGATAAAACACGTTCTGGAGGGAAAAAGTCTTATCAAGTTCAAAATAGGTTTGCCTAAAATACTTGAAACTTCTAAGGCAGAAGTACAACATTTTTGCACTGAGACATTAGATTACTAGAGGGGGTGTAATTCAATGAAGAACTGACTCTACTTTCAGTAATAGTTTTAATGCCATTACTACGTCATATTCTCTGTATTGCTTATCATTTATTCTGGATTGTTTTATTTCCCTCATTAAATTTGTAGGCATGTCTATTATTTGTGCATTACTTTGATTGTAATATGGTTCTTTTTATGTTCCACTTCGCTTTCTCACTCATTTTAATCATTTATACCATGATAAATTTTGTGTGAAGGCAAGCAATATTTTTAAATTTTCTAATACAATTCATTTATTTTTTTCTCTTCAAATATTACCATGCTTTGAATATGCTGGTTATAATAGGATTCGCTAACCAGTTATGTATTTGTCTTCTTGCCTTTTTCACATAGTCTTAACCCTTATAGGCCTTTTTGTTTTTCGTTTTAGTGCATGTTTTTGTGATGAAGGCTGCAGTCATCTTAGGCTGTAATTACTACATGTTGTAATTCCGTTCTTTCATATTCCTCATTTTCTTCCTGTCTCCACCCACCTCCCTCCCTACATCTCTAAATCTACTATCTCTATTTTCATTATGTCTGTTGTTTTTCTGTTTTCGTACTGGTGATCAAACTCTGGTCCTTCTACCTGCCTGGCAGGCTTGGTACCACTAAGATACATTCCCCAGCCCTGTTTTTTATTTTTTAGTTCATGTTTATGATCATGGATTCACTGTGGTATTTGGTTAGAGCACCTGACACTTCCTAAATCTTTTTCCTTCCCTTCCCCTCTCCTCTACCCTTTCTCTTCGTCTCCGGTACCCCTTGACATTGACAAAAGACCTACATTTTATTTCTGTCTGTCACTCATATATCTTTCTCTTTACCTGTCCTTTGCTTTACTCTATTGAGTATTTAAGCTTGTGTGTCTGATTTATTGCACTTAGCATTATATTATCCAGGCATATCCCTTTTCCTACAAATGTCCTGTATTTTTCCTTGTTTATACCTTAGTAGTACATCATTCGGTATTGATACCACAATTTTTTAAACCATTCACCCATTAATGCACATGCAGGCTGCATAGATACACATTGCAGGCACGTCCCTGATCGTGTTGTCTGATGGGGACTACAAACAAACCACTTAGCTCTGTGTCGCATGTAGACAGCAGGGTGGGCCTTAGGGCTCACCTCACCTACGTGCATTTGACTGGGTCAGAGGGGTTCTTTTTGCCCCTGAAGGATGGGCAGTAGGTAGAAAAGCTCATGAAAACAGCTCTTCCTGGAGTCTGGGAGGACTCTGTGCAGTGCCAGCTCTGTTGCCTCTTGAACTTTTCCTCAAGATGTCAATTGTTGCAATCTGCAAAGTAAAGAAAGAGCCTTAGAACAATTGAAAGACTATGTTATATTGATACATGCAAACTAGTTTTTACAGCCTTTCAATAGTTCTGAGGCTACTTTTGCACAAGTTTTCTTTCATATTACTGTAGAATTCTAGGGCTTGTTGTTCATATGATATAATAGAAATCCTAGACTTTAATGTAGAAGGGCATTGTATTTATTCAGTACTTCAGGAAATAACTTAAAAGTATGCTATAGTAAGTTTTTCTATGAAGAATTCCTGGCCAGAAGCCTGTTCTGATACCATAGGTAAGTGAATGAAGATCTCAGGGAGAAGCCACTTGGGACCAGAGCAGATTGGCTACAGGCCTGTCCAGCCTCAGAAGCTGCAGCCCACAAGGCACAGCCAACACATTGTTGAAAAAGCTGGACAGCAAGAGCCAGAGGCCCGTACCAATACCATCGGTAAGTGCACCCAGACTCTACTCAGAAGCTCACCCAGACACCAGTGACTGGGGTGCTCAGCCCTGGGTTAAAGGTCTTCTCAGACAACAGTTGTGTAGGAGGGCAGGCCCTAGGCAGAGGCACACCTAGATACCATCCCCACTGTGCACAGGTCCCAACTACAACCTCACCCAGAAAAGGACAATTCAGAGATGCAGAAGGCCACCACTCTGAGCCTAAGAATTAGTGCAGTGGTGAGCAACAGAGATAAGGCTGCTCAGTGGCTTGCTGAGAATTAAAGACCACTGGGTGAGCAAAAAGTTGCCTTCACGAAGCCACAGCGGGCTGCATGTGTTGACATGAGAAGACATGTAAACAAGTCTCAAAAGCAGACTTGCAGATCACCTAAGGCAACCCCAAAAGGCAACAAGATGGAAGAATCTGATTCTCAACCACCTGGACTCTCTAAACTGGCAACAAAGGAGGATCTGGAAAAAATGAAGTCACAAATAATTTCTCAGATAACAACAGAGATTGTGCCTATAGTGCAAGACATGATTAATAAATCTAGAGCAGATGTAGTGCTAAAATCAGAATAACTCCATTCTAAGACAGAAAGCCATCTCATGTAAGATGTGACTCCTAGGTGAACTGCGGGAATTCGCTCAGCAAAAGATAAAGACAAGGCCAGATGGCTGGGAAAGGGGACCATAAAACTTGCAAAAAGGAAGAGACAGGATGATCTATATAGACAAGGGGAACAATCTACATGCCTGAGCGCACTGAACTAGCCCACTAGCCCCCTCCCCATGCCAGATAAGTTTTCTTCCCCCTTCCGCAATTGCCCCTGCAACACCCAATAGAAATGAGAAATAGAAAGAAGCACCAATGAAACAGAGTGGATTTCAAGCCTCCCAAGCCCTATAAATTTATGCTCTAGAAGGAGGTCAGGGCTCTCTTTTCTGATCTGCTTAGTCGGTGAGGTACAAGGGTCCAGGCTCGAACTTGCAATAAACTCCTTGTGCATTTACATCGGACTCCACTCCTTGGTGGTCTTTGGGGACTTGGCGATCTGGGCACAACACAGACACAGATAAAGAATAGAGGAGTGAGGAACATGTTGGAATCACAACATAGAAAACAAATGGAATCCATAAAACAGATGCAAACAGATTTCTAGGAGATTAAAAATTCCATTGTGGAAATGAAGTGTTTGTAAAGAGAGAGGGGAGGAGGGACTCAAAGGAGGGCAGAGACAAGGGGAAAAGTGAGAACCAAGACCTGTCGTGTAAAGGTGCAAGATCCCGATGATGAATGTAACTGTACTTTATACCTAAAATGTACCAATAAACTCAATGAGAGGACAAAAAACTCCATTAAAAGTTTATACAGCAGAACAAACCAATGTGAGGACAGAATTTCAGATACAAAAGATAGCATTGCAGTAAGTGACCAGGAGAAGAAAAATTTCTTAGAAATAGTAAGGGACCATGAGAAATCTCCAGCAGCTGCTAGATGATGCAAAGAAGAATAACATAAGACTTCTCAGAGTCAATGAAGAAAGCGGAGTGAAGGCAAATGATGGAAAACAAAAACAAAAACAAAAAAAACCCAGCCCAAACCTGTTGAGAGAAGTAAAGGCAGAAAACTTCCCAAATAGGGAAAAAGAAGTTGACACACAGATAAGTAAGGCATCTAGGACTCCAACTAGCCATGATAAAAAAAAATCTATACCTAGGCATATAATAGTCAAGACCCCAGAACCCAAACAGAAGAACAAAGTTCTACAAGCAGTTACACAAAAGAAACAAATTACATCCAAAGGAAAGCCCATCAGGCTCACAGCAGACTTCTCCACACAAAACCTCAAGGCAAGAAGAGCTTGCAGTGATACATTTCAAACCCTAAAGAAAAACAACCCTCCACCCAGACTGATGTACCCTGCAAAACTGTCTTTCAAAATTGATGGGGAAATAAGATATTTTCACCACCACAATTGTGTGTGAGGCACTTCGTGAATAACAAAGTAGCATTCCAAAATTTTGAAAAATATCCTAGGAAAAGACAATGAGGATCACAACCCCAGGAAGCCCAGCAGAATGAATCCATCAGGCACAACAAAAAATTAAGTGCAAAAGGGGGAGAATACGACAAAAATAAAAAGTCATGACAAGGATAGATCATATCACTTATGACCATCAATGTGAATAGACTCAATTCACCAATGAAAAGAAATACCCTGGCAGAATGGATAAAGAAACAAGATCGAAAATATGTTCATACAAGAAGCACACTTAATTAAAAAAGAAACTCATACCCTGAAAGTTAAAGGGTGGAAAACAATATTCCACGTCAAAGGAGTAGAACAGCAGGAATACCTATCCTTGTTTGTAGATCAAGTGGATTTCAAACCAGTGATTAAAAGAGACAAAGAAGGACACTAGATCCTTGTAAAGGGATCAATCCAAGAGGAAGACATGACAATGATAAATATATATGCACCAAACACTAGTGTGCCCCAGTATATATAATAAATACAAATGGATGTGAAAAATGAAATAAGCACTAATACAATAGTACTGGGGGACCTCAATAACCCACTGCCACAAATAGATGATCAGCTAGACAAAAAATAAACAACAAATACTAGAACTCAATCGAATTCTTGAACAAATGAATTTAACAGATGTTTACAGAGTGTTCCACCCCACAAAAATCAGAATATATATTCTTTTTGGCTGCACATAGGTCATTCTTCAAAACAGACCACATGTTCACTCACAGAACATGCTTAAGTAAATGCAAAGGAATTGAAGTCATCCCTGTATATTATCAGATCATTGTTCAATGAAATTGGAAATCAATAGCAAAAGAAACCACAGGCATTTCATAAACACATGGAAATTGAACAACACACTTCTTAATAACCAATGGGTCACAGAAGAAATTAAAGAAAAAATCAGACAGTTTCTACAATTAAATGATGATGTCAATACAATGTACTGGAATCTATGGCACACATTGAAAGCAGCCTTATAAGGGAAATTCATAGCAGGGAATACTCACATTAGGAAAACAAAGCGAGCTCAAATTAACAACCTGATTCTTAACCTCAAACTTCTAGAAAAGGAAGAGCAGAACAGTCCTAAAGCTCATGCAAAGGAGGAAATTACAAAGATCAGAGCAGAAATCAATGCAATGCACACTAAGAGAAGGATACCAAAAAAAAATCAATGAAGCAAAGGATTCCTTCTTTGACAGAGTAAACAAAATTGACAAACCCTTAGCCAACCTTATCAAAAAAAGGAAAGAAAATAGCCAAATTCAAGCATTAGGAATGAAAACATGGAAATCCCACTGAACCCAGCAGAAATCCAGAGGATCATCAATACCTACTTTGAGAACCTATACACAAATAAAATGTAAAACACATAGGAGATGGATAGATTCCAAGATATGTATGAATTACCCAAGTTGGACGAAGAAGATCTAAAAATTTTAAACAACCCAATATCAGTCAACCGAATTAATAATGTAATTAAAAACTGAGCAACTGAGAAAAGCCCAGGCCCTAATGGTTTCACTGCTGAATTCTACAAGACATTTAGAGAAGAACATTTACAATTACGGTTTATATTCTGTGATGAAATCGAAAGGGAAGCAATACTCCCAAATGCATTCCTGAAAGAAAGTATCAACTTGATCCCCAAAGCACGGAAAAACCCAACCAAAAAAGAGGACTATAGGCCAATCACACTAATGTACACAGATGCAAAAATCCTTAATAAGATAATGGCAAATAGAATGCAGAAGATCATCAAGAAGATCACACACCCTGACCAAGTGGGATTCATATGGTTCAGCATATGCAATTCCATAAATGTAATTCACTATATTCAGAGAGCCAAGGACAAAAACCACATGATCATGCATCAAGATATATTATGTGACGGTACAAATACCCAATGATGAATATCATTATATTGTATGCCTAAAATGTACCGATAAAATCAAATTTTAAAAAATGATTGCCTAATTATTTCTAATTATCTTGTTTCATGTCCCTTATTAATATGAGACATATCTATATATTTATCTGTTTTATATGTTATAATATGCGCAAATGTATATGTCCATATAAATGATCTACTTGTATTGCTTCTTGGCCTTTTGGCTAAGATCAAGTGTAAAAGGATCTACTTGTAACAATTTTCCTTGTCATATCTATCCCTGAATTTTGTTAGAATTTGTTGAAATTGCACATTTTTGCTTAGTGCAGTTTCACACACTTTACATCCTACAAAGGAACTGTTACTAACTCTCATATCAAATTTGCCTAATGTCTTGCCTCTGAACATGTTTTTGTGGAATCTCTTAGGATTTTAAGGAATACAGTCTTGCAACTGTAGCTGTGACTTCTTTCTTCTCTCATTTGTAGGGTTGAGTTCTGCTCTGTGTTTATTTTTCTACATTGCTCATGTGCTGCCTGATTATATAGCTGATGGTGACAGCATGTCATGAGGCTGGGGTTGCTCCCTCCTTTTCAGCCTGTCCCTGAAATGGCCCATTGGCTACCAATACAAGAGTTCCTCTAAGACAGGCAGCAAGCATTTCTGAAATGCAGACTGCAACAGCCTGAACCGTGTCTGTGCACACGACTTTCCGACTATTACACCTTTCCTGGCACAATGGCATTTTTGAGGGAGTGAGATGCTATTTTTCAGTCCATGGGCTCACAGGCTGGGCATAAAAGACTGCCTATTGCAAACTGGGTATACAGCATAAGTGCCGTGCACTTGGAACATGTGTCGGCACACTCCTTTCAGACAACTAACCCTGCCCCATGTCAATGATTTCATCCCCGAAGACACAGCCTCCTGTCCAGCCTGTACATGTTATTGTCTTTGACTGCCAAGGCAAGGTTTGATTTTAAATAGCTAAAGAGTGTTTGTGAATTCAGCTCACCACAGCTGGTACCATGTCTGTGCCCAGGAATTTTGGGGTTTACACCTTCCCGAGGTCAATGGTAATCCTGGAGGAGCTGGGTCCCCTTTTGCAGCCTATTGATTTAATGGCCCATTTGGGCTCCATCGAAGAGAGTGGCTGTAGATGGAATACTACTCAGCCATAAAGGAGGAGAAATTAGACTCATACATAGGAAAATGGATACATGTTGAGGATATACTCCCAAGTGAAATAAATAAGTCACACGTGTAAATACCGAATAGTTTCTCAGGGGTGAAAAACTATAAGAGTACATAACATCCTAATGAGATAATTGACCGTGTGAAATAAGAAGAAAAGGGCTAAAGGCGTAGGGAAAATGTGAAGGGTGGGGAAAGGTAATAAGGGAAAAGAAAAAAATATGAGAAAATGAAAAAATGGAAATAAATTGTTGGTAAAAGGGGAGGGGAGGAGGGGGTGAAGGGAGGGCACGGAAAAGGGGAAAAAAATGAGAACCAAAACTTGTCATGTAAAGGTCCATCCGTCTGTCTGTCTGTCTGCATCTGTCTCTGACTCTGTCACCTCTGTGTCTGCCCCACCAGGGAGGTAAATATAGCAACCTATTTCCTTCTTTTCTTTGTGCTGTCTTCACTTTCTGCCATTTCTCTGTATTTTCTAGCTTTCTTGTTGGCTCTTTCTTTGTCCCCTGAACTTCAATTCCTTCTTCCTTTCCTAAGTTGTTTCTTCCAAGGTCAAGAATCCCGGTCCTGGAGAGGATGTGACATGCTGGCAGGTTTTATGACACTGAAGAGTATTTATTATAACATACTACCAGGCAGTCAACACAAGGGTAGAAAGGTCTGCATAGCTTCAATACATTGACTGTCAATGTGAGCAGAGAAATAAACAATGAGTTTTTGAACATAGTAAAACAAGAATTACAAACTCATGTTACTCCTTGAAGAGAAAACACAGTAAATTTATTTGGTAATTCAGAAATGTAGTGATCTACAGTCAAAGATTAGCATATAAAACTAATAAAAATGATTGAGAAAACCAAAGGAAACATACACAAAAATGAGAAATAAAGCAAAATTTGTCACAAATGTTGATGTTGACTGCAGATTTAATGAGAAGAAAAAAATTCAAGAATAAAAGTCATTGTGCAAAGATAACTGCTTTAGATGGTAGAAACTTTACAACTATCCGAGACTTAAGTAACAGTCAAATTTTCGTTGAAGTACATTCCATCTTCTATTCTGATATCTGACTATAAAAATGGTGCACATTTCCATCAGATACTTTATGCATTTTGGGAAAAACATACTTTTAACTTAAATTCTTTTTTCTTCCAGAATGTGCTCTGTGCCTGAATTCACACAGAGCATTTTTCTCTGGCCTCAACAAAATAACATAGCACTTGGGTGCAAAGATGCAGCCCAGCAGCCCCGCACTGGAGGCCAAGATGGAGAAGACCTCCACGGCCACCATGACCTTCCCCTTGGTGCTGTGGTACACGGGGAGGAAGGTGACCCACACACTGCAGAACACCAGCATGCTGAAGGTCAGGAACTTGGCTTCACTGAAAACTCTATTATAATCTGCATATTATAAGCACTAAACAATTGAAAGACAAAAAACAATACATGAATTGTATTAGAAAATGTAAACATATACTTGTCTCCAGACAAAATTTATCATGTTATAAATGATTAAAATGAGTGAGAAAGCCAGTGAAACATACAAAAATGAATATTATGATCTAAGTAAAGAACAATAGACTACAAATTTAATGGGAGAAATGAAAAAATCCAGAATAAATGATAATCAGTAAAGAGAATATGACATAGTAATGGCTTGAAAACTATTAGTGAAAGTAGTCAGTTATTCATTGAATTACACCCCCTCTAGTAATCTAATATCTAAGTGCAAAAATGTTGTACTTCTGCCTTAGACTTTTCACGTATTTTAGGCAAACCTATTTTTAACTTGATAAGACTTTTTTCCTCCAGAACGTGATTTATCTCTGAATCCATGCAGAGAATTTCTCTCTGGCCTTAACAGAATAATGTAGCACTTGGGTGCAAAGATGCAGCCCAGGAGCCCTGCACTGGAGGCCAAGATGGAGAAGACCTCCATGGCCACCATGACCTTCCCCTTGGTGCTGTGGTACACGGGGAGGAAGGTGACCCACACACTGCAGAACACCAGCATGCTGAAGGTCAGGAACTTGGCTTCATTGAAGGTGTCGGGCAGGTTCCTGACCAGGAAAGCCACGGTGAAGCTGACCAGGGCCAGGGAGCCCAGGTATCCCAGGACACAGTAGAAGGCAGTGAGGGAGCCCTTGTTGCACACGATGATGATGTGGCCATGTTCCGAGTGTGCATCTGTGTCTACAAAGGGTGGATTCGTCCCCATCCAGACTCCACAGAGAGTGAGTTGGATCAGGGAGCAGATGGGGATGATGGAGTTAGGTGCCCCGGACACCAGCCACTGCCTCATCCTCCTGCCTGGAGCAGTGACCTTAAAGGCCAGCACCACGGTGATCGTTTTGGCCAGGACGGTGGAAACAGCCACAGTGAACACAACTCCAAATGTGGTCTGCCTGAGGATGCAGGTGGCTGTGTTGGGCCGGCCGATGAAGAGCAAGGAGCAGAGGAAACAGAAGGTGAGGGAGATGAGCAGGGTGTAGCTGAGAGCCCTGTTGTTGGCCTTGACAATGGGAGTGTCTCGGTGCTTCACGAAGAGCCCAAGAACAGCAGCTGTGAGGACGGTGAGACTCAGGGCCGAGCCAGCCAGCATCTTCCCTATGGGGTCTCCATAATCCAGAAAAGTTATGGATTTTTGGAAGCAATAATTTCTTTGAACATTGGCATATTGGTGATCTGGACACTTCACACACTTTTCCATATCTAGTGAGAAATGCAAACTGTTGTTAGTTCAAGTTCAGGTTTCTCTTACTCAAATCCTGACTGAGTAAAACTAAATGGAATAGTTAAGACAAATAGTCTTTTGTTTTGTTTTGTTTCTAGACATTAGAGATATTAAGAAATTATTATTAGAAAATTAATAAATATTATGCAGGGAAAAGTTTCAATTATAGTGCAAATCATTTTTTTTTGTACCAGGGATCGACTTGGGACCTCTTCTTTACTCTGCAATGAACATTGTTGTCCCATGTGATTATGTTTTTAACTGCAGTTTCCTTTCACAACGCACTTCTGAGCTAACTCATGAAGTCAATTATCTTTTAGTGATTCCTGAATTATTAATTTAATGTCCAAGCACATACCTGTGTCATTTGTAATCTCATTCTCTGGGCAAGGGGTGCAACCAAAACAACAGGCAGGTTTTCCCTCCTCAGGGGTTTTCCTAAATCCAGGACTGCAGCTCTCACTGCATACGGAGTGCGGAGTCTGAGGAAAACCACATGTGTGTCAGTGACCTCTGCAACTTTTGACTTATTCCTCCTAATTATAGTGAGCAAATGAATATTTATACACACACAAAACCAGGTATGCAAGGAGATGCCATGTACACCGAGTGATAAGCATAGGAGCATTTACAAAAATATAACTGAATACATATGTTGCTGTGTGATTCATCGGAAAATTCAATAATAAAATTGTTTCAAATTAAAGGCACGTTTGCTAATTTCCACACATGTCCATTTCTTGAGCAATACAGGGGCACAAATGCTACCAAAGGAATGCAGTCATTTTGGGTTAATACAGCTTCTGATTACACACCACATACCTCTGCAATTCCCACGGCCCATTCTATTAGGTCCTCAGATAAAGATAACCGCTGCCCTTGGGGAGCATGTGGGGAAAAGTTTCCTACTTTGACCTTAAGTCTAAGGCCTTCTGGAAAATTCCAAAGATTGACAATGTCATACTGTGCATCTGGTTTTCTTCTGTCATCCAGTTTCACGTGGTCTCCAACAGGATTGTTAAAGTGGACATTCTTCAGAAAGGGGTGAAGCTGAAAAAGAAGCATCATGGCCCAATGACCCGTGCCCAAGTAGCGAGACCAGAGCCCTGAATGAGGGAAAGACTTGGCAATCACGTTTTGTAGTGCAACTTTAACACTCGTATTCACTGAGGTAAAACAAATAAAAGTCCATATGAAAATATCACAATGTTCAAAAAATGTCAGTGACTATCAAGAAAAATACTTCAATCAATGGATATCATTCAAATCAATCAAATAAATGGTTGTTATGTAAAACTCAACCTTGGAATCGAAGTTCCCAAGAGCTATTTTCTGTCTGATGGTTCTCAGAATACTGACCTGCAAAATGACAAGGTCGGCACAAAAAGTGTTTGCAAAATTAAATGAGAAAATTCACACAAAGTAGCCACCATTTAGCTACCTAAAAAGTACATCCTTTCCCATTATGTTTGAAAAAGTTCATGGGAAATCTTTGCTCTCTCTTATGAAAAACATTGAGGGAGGATGTTGCTGATTTCCTTCGGAAAATTAAACATTGATCTCAAGTCATATCCAATTTTCTCTTTACCAGTTGGACTCATTTTTGATGACGAGGTCTACGTGATTAACCTTGATAGTAAAGCTAGTACAGGCCTTGTCACACTTTCTTTAGATGTAATTCTAAGCTACTTATGCGAGTAACCACTTGAGTACCTTCAGAAAACATATTAGCTGTCTCGCAGAAGAAGAGACATTACCTGCCAGGGTGAAAATGCCATCTTCTCTCCACGGCCCACTGACTGCATCTGCACTTGCTGCAGAAGCATCTCCTGGAGGGCGTGGGCCACTGCGTACACTGCATTGTACACGTTGTAACTCTCTTCACTCATGGCTGGGTCAAAACGACTCGCGGGCAGCCACGCCAGAGAGGCATTGGGCATACAGTCCATCAGTGCACAGTCAGAGTCAGATACTGAGCACTCGAAATTATTGAACCAATGCAGAGCAAGGTACGTGTCTTCTGGGTATTTGGAAGGGGTAGCAGTCCGGATAAAATTTTTGAAACCAGAAATCTCCTCACGGTGGTGTGAAAAGGTGACAGCGCCATGGAATGAGCCCAGTATGAAGTTTTTCCCAGACACGTCAGCCTGCCATTGTGAGTTTGTCACCCAGACTCTCCATGTCACTAAAAGTTGGTCTATATTATAGTTGATGGTATTGACACTGTCACTATCATAGTAAATGATAATAACATTAACAGGTGACGTTTCCCTGGTTAGAAAATTATGTTGCTGGGCGTATAATACAGCTGACAAAATAGTATTTGAAATGATTTTCACAAATGCCACACAGACTCTGTTCCTGTCCATCTCTCCTTTAAGATTTGAGAGAAATTGAAGCCCTTTCTGACCTTCTGTGATGATCATTCCTACCCAGGTCCAGCTGAAATGGGTCAACAAAGAGACCATGCCAAGGGCCAGAGACGTGTCCTTGGGGGCCACCTGATAGAGAGAGGGAAACTGGCCACTGTCACTCAGTACGGGGTCGAAAGAGCCAAAGGTCAGCTACAGAGGAAAGAAAGTTAAAAACAATATGAATAAAGTTGATATAAAACAGAATTTCACACCCCCCAACTGTGGCACATTTGGGAGAGTCATGGAGTAATATTACCATTGCTATGTTTCTAATCATCTCACTCACAAAATGCTTTTTATAAAATAACCGAAGACACACAGAATTACAGGGAACTTCTTTTTCTGCTTTCCTTCCTTTCTCCCCTATATGCTGACGCTGCTGGTGAAAAAAAAAAAAAAAAGAATTCCTCATATCTCAGGGTATTCTCCCATGAGGCTAGACCCTTGGAGAAATACTTCTAAATCTCTTCTTTTCATTAACTTTAGGGGCCCCAGAATGACACTAAACAACTCCGTTTCATCTCCCCCCAGCCCATTCTCCCAGACCTGTGGAAATTTGTAGAGCTCCATCAGTGCCCCAATTTGAGCAGCTGTTTCCCAGGACGTTCCTGTAAATAATGCGATGGACTTGCTCTCTCTCTTACAGTTGAAATTGGGGATTTCATCCTGCCCTGCATACAAGATGAGGAAATTCTGTAGTATCCTCCAATGACCATGCAGAAAATTATGAAACTCATATCCCAATGACACGTTGGTTAAAAGGTGAGGATTTGCATTGATTTCTTCAATGGCAAAAATGAAGGCTAAAACAGTCTGGTAGTTGTTGGGCATAAACCTGCATAGAGAACACAGATCTTTTTAGGAAGGAGACACATTCTACAATTACCTCCCATCTAAGAACATTCTCTTGTATAAAGTGATTGTTTTTATCCCTTTCCTCAATTCTTATGCGATGACACTAAACGATATGTGATAGCATGAAAATCTTGCTTTGAAGTAGATAATTAGTACTATATGAAATCCTGAATCAGAATTTCTTATAAATGAGATCAGCGCCCTTACACAGACAAGCTTCTTATCTCGTTCTGCCACTCACATACAGCCAGAGGACCTCCCAGGAAGATGGTGCAGTGGTAAGCAGCAACAAATCCACCTCTCCAAGATTCAGACTCCAGACCCTGGAGAACAACAACTTGGGGAGGAGAGGAAGGAGGCAGTGGGTCCGCAGGACCCAGGAAAGATCTGAAGGAAAGAGTGGGACATGCAGAGAAAGTAAGGAGACAGACGACAGCACCGAGGGGAGGGACACATGGGACCCCGGCTTATGGAGCAAGAGAGGAATATCGAATTGATGAAGGGGGTACAGGGAGAACAGCTAGGTCCAGAGGCTCCCGAGGAGAAACCCAGCGGTGGAGCAAAGCAAGGCATGCCGTGCACTGCAGAGGTTAGGAGAGACTGCCGCCCTGCTGACCGCCACGGTC
>NW_022900949.1:1344295-1344585 GCF_012274545.1 Fukomys damarensis
TTCACACACTTTTCCATATCTAGTGAGAAATGCAAACTGTTGTTAGTTCAAGTTCAGGTTTCTGTTACTCAAATCATGACTGAGTAAAACTAAATGGAAGAGTTAAGACAAATAGTCTTTTGTTTTTTTTGTTTCTGGACATTAGAAATATTAAGAAATTGTTATTAGAAAATTAATAAATATTATGCAGGGAAAAGTTTCAATTATAGTGCCATTCTTCTTCTTCTTCTTCTTCTTCTTCTTCTTCTTCTTCTTCTTCTTCTTCTTCTTCTTCTTCTTCTTCTTCTTCT
>NW_022900949.1:1344604-1350223 GCF_012274545.1 Fukomys damarensis
CTTCTCCTTCTCCTTCTCCTTCTCCTTCTCCTTCTCCTTCTCCTTCTCCTTCTCCTTCTCCTTCTTCTTCTTCTTCTTCTTCCTCCTCCTCCTCTTCTTCTTTTTTTAACCAGGGATCGACTTGGGACCTCTTCTTTACCCAATGAACATTGTTGTCCCACGTGATTATATCTTTTTATAACTGCACTTTTCTTTCACAACGCACTTCTGAGCTAACTCATGAAATCAATTATCTTTAAGTGATTCCTAAATTATTAATTCAATGGCCAAGCACATACCTGTGTCATTTGTAATCTCATTCTCTGGGCAAGGGGTGCAACCAAAACAACAGGCAGGTTTTCCCTCCTGAGGAGTTTTCCTAAATCCAGGACTACAACTCTCACTGCATACAGAGTGTGGAGTCTGAGGAAAACCAGATATGTGTGTGTGACCTCTGCAACTTTTCACTTAGTGAGCAAATTAATATTTATACACACACAAATCCAGCTATGCAAAGTGATCCCATGTACACCGAATCATAAGCATAGGAGCATTTGCAAAAATAGAATTGAATACATATGTTGCTGTGTGACTCATCGGACACTTCAATAATAAAATTGTTTCAAATTAAAAGCACGTTTGGTAATTTCCACACATGTCCATCTTTTGAGCAATACAGGGGCACAAATGCTACCAAAGGAATGCAGTCATTTTGGGTTAATAGAGCGCCTTCTGATTACACACCACATACCTTTGTAATTCCCATGGCCCACTCTATTAGGTCCTCAGATAAAGATAACTGCTGCCCTTGGGGAGCATGTGGGGAAAAGTTTCCTACTTTGACCTTAAGTCTAAGGCCTTCTGGAAAATTCCAAAGATTGACAATGTCATACTGTGCATCTGGTTTTCTTCTGTCATCCAGTTTCACGTGGTCTCCAGCAGGATTCTTAAAATGGACATTCTTCAGAAAGGGGTGAAGCTGAAAAAGAAACATCATGGCCCAATGACCTGTGGCCAAGTACCGAGACCACAGTGCTGAATGTGGGAAAGAGTGGGCAATCACGTTTTATAGTGCAACTTTAACACTCTTATTCACTGAGGTAAAACAAATAAAAGTCCATATGAAAATATCACAATGTTCGAAAAATGTCAGTGAATAACAAGAACAATATTCCAATGGATGTCATGCAAATCAATCAAATAAACGAGTGTTATGTAAAGCTCAACTCTGGAATCGAAGTTCCCAATAGTGATTTTCTCTCGGATGGTTTTCAGAATCCCGACCTGCAAAATGAAAACGTCAGCACAAAAACTCTTTGCAAAAATAAATGAGAAAATTCTTACGAAGTAGCCACCTTTTAGCTACCTAAAAACTACATCCTTTCCCATTATCTCTGAAAAAGTTCATGGGAAATCTTTGATCTCTTATGAAAAACATTGAGGGAGGATGTTGCTGATTTCCTTTCAGAAATTAAACATTGATCTCAACTCATATCTGATTTTGTCTTTACCAGTTGGACTTGGTTTAGATGACGCGGTCTAGCTATTTAACCTTGATAGTAAAGCTAGTACAGGCCTTGTCACACTTTCTTTAGATGTAATTCTAACTTCTGTGGGCGAATAACTATTTCAGGGCCTTCAGGAAACGTAATAGCTATCATGCAGAAGAGGAGACATTACCTGCCAAGGAGAAAATGCCATCTGCTCTCCACGGCCCACTTTCTGCATCTGCACTTGCTGCAGAAGCATCTCCTGGAGGGCGTGGGCCACCGCGTACACCGCATTGTACACGTTGTAACTCTCTTCACTCATGGCTGGGTCAAAACGATTTGCAGGCAGCCACGCCAGAGAGGCATTGGGCATACAGTCCATCAGTGCACAGTCAGAGTCAGATACTGAGCACTCGAAATTATTGAACCAATGCAGAGCAAGGTACGTGTCTTCTGGGTATTTGGAAGGGGTAGCAGTCCGGATAAAATTTTTGAAACCAGAAATCTCCTCACGGTGGTGTGAAAAGGTGACAGCGCCATGGAATGAGCCCAGTATGAAGTTTTTCCCAGACACGTCAGCCTGCCATTGTGAGTTTGTCACCCAGACTCTCCATGTCACTAAATGCTCTATATTATAGTTGATGCTATTTAGACTGTCACTATCGTAGTAAATGATGATAACATTAACGGGTGATGTTTCCCTGGTTAGAAAATTATGTTGCTGGGCATATAATACAGCTGACAAAATAGTATTTGAAATGATTTTCACAAATGCCACACAGACTCTGTTCCTGTCCATCTCTCCTTTAAGATTTGAGAGAAATTGAAGCCCTTTCTGACCTTCTGTGATGATCATTCCTACCCAGGTCCAGCTGAAATGGGTCAACAAAGAGACCATGCCAAGGGCCAGAGACGTGTCCTTGGGGGCCACCTGATAGAGAGAGGGAAACTGGCCACTGTCACTCAGTACGGGGTCGAAAGAGCCAAAGTTCAGCTACAGAGGAAAGAAAGTTAAAAACAATATGAATAAACTTGATATAAAACACAATTTCACACCCCCCAAATTATGGCACAGTCGGGAGAGTCATAGAGCAATATTTCCATTCCTATCTTTCTAATCATCTCACTCACAAAATGCTTTTTATAAAACAACTAAAGACACACAGAATTACAGGGAACTTCTTTTTCTGCTTTCCTTCCTTTCTCCCCTATATGCTGACGCTGCTGGTGAAAAAAAAAAAAAAAAAGAATTCCTCATATCTCAGGGTATTCTCCCATGAGGCTAGACCCTTGGAGAAATACTTGTAAATCTCTTCTTTTCATTAACTTTAGGGGCCCCAGAATGACACTAAACAACTCTATTTCATCTCCCCCCAGCCCATTCTCCCAGACCTGTGGAAATTTGTAGAGCTCCATCAGTGCCCCAATTTGAGCAGCTGTTTCCCAGGACGTTCCTGTAAATAATGCGATGGACTTGCTCTCTCTCTTACAGTTGAAATTGGGGATTTCATCCTGCCCTGCGTACAAGATGAGGAAATTCTGTAGTATCCTCCAATGACCGTGCAGAAAATTATGAAACTCATATCCCAATGACACGTTGGTTAAAAGGTGAGGATTCGCATTGATTTCTTCAATGGCAAAAATGAAGGCTAAAACAGTCTGGTAGTTGTTGGGGATAAACCTGCATGGAGAACACAGAGGCTTTTAGGAAGGAGACACATTCTACAATCACCTCCCATCTAAGAACATTCTCTTGTATAAAGTGATTGCTTTTATCCCTCTCCGTAATTCTTATGCGATGACACTAAACGATATGTGATGGCATGAAAATCTTGCTTTGAAGCAGATAATTAGTATTATATGAAATTCTGAATCAGAATTTCTTATTAATGAGATAGATCAGCGCCCCTGCACAGACAAGCTTCTTATCTCGTTCTGCCACTCACATACAGCCAGAGGACCTCCCAGGAAGATGGTGCAGTGGTAAGCAGCAACAAATCCACCTCTCCAAGATTCAGACTTCAGACCCTGGAGAACAACAACTTGGGGAGGAGAGGAAGGAGGCAGTGGGTCCACAGGACCCAGGAAAGATCTGAAGGAAAGAGTGGGACATGCGGAGAAAGTGAGGAGACAGACGACAGCACCGAGGGGACGGACACATGGGACCCCGGCTTATGGAGCAAGAGAGGAATATCGAATTGACGAAGGGGGCACAGGGAGAACAGCTAGGTCCAGAGGCTCCCGAGGAGAAACCCAGCGGTGGAGCAGAGCAAGGCATGCCGTGCACTGCAGAGGTTAGGAGAGACTGCCGCCCTGCTGACCGCCACGGTCCTCGGTAGAGGGATCGGTGGGATGTCTTTAGGGGCAGGGCCAACTGATCCCGACCCACAGAGCAGCCATGGCCTGGCTTCATCTCAGGGATCTGGTGTTGATGTCCCCACAGCAACTGTGTGAGTGATGCCCATGGGAGATGCCCAGGGTCACGGAGCCCCGGGACAGCTGGGGGGGGTGACCTTCGGAGTGTGGCTGGCTGAAGACCGGGACACCAGCCCCACAGTAAGAGGCCAGGAGCACCCTGAACCTCTGTGGAGTTGGAAGCACCAGACTCGGCACTCCACCAAACCCCACTGCAGGCTTGCTGGGATTACTCACCACCTGGGCCTAATCCTACTGCAGACTGACTGGGGTTTCCCTGGAAACATCTGGACACCGGTGTAGACACTGCCACAAAAGGGTGGACACCAGAAGAGAATGACAGGCCTGAACTCACAGGGCAATTTCTTTTTTGTTTGTGTTGTTTTTCTATTCTGCTTTTTACTCTATTCTTGATTGTCTGTTTTGCTTTTATCATGAGTGTCAACACTGTTTTTAATTTTGGGGGGTCGTACTTTGACCTTGTTTTGCTTTTTTACCTTTCTTTCTGTCCTGTCTTCTTCACCAGTTTCCTGAACCTCAGATAATCATCTTTTGACCTTTAGCCTTGCTTCTAATGTCTTTTTCTTCCTTTCTTCTCTGTTTTTCTCTTATTTATTTTAAATTCTCTCCCCTGAGGCTAGAATAGTTCTATTAAGTCAATTTTTACTGTATGCAACTTTCTGATTTGTTTTAAATTTGTTGTGTAACTACAAAGTTTGTACCTATGGTTAAAGGTGCCAAATGAATAGCTATCACAGTTTAGTATTTTCTGGGCTCTGCTTGGTGCTCTTTTTTGCACTGGTCCTGCTACTTTACTCAGGGTGGCACGGTTGTTGTGATCAGTGGTTCTCCCTTCTATGCCAACACCGAGATCGTGTGGGAGTCGTAAACAGTACCGTAGTCCAGTACCAAAATAGTGGCGCTTGGCAAACAGACAACTGTCTCTAATTGTTAACAAATTGAAGAGGCAGAATCTCGGGTCAGAATCACAAGCAAATGTACAGAATCTCTGAAAAGTCATATTTCCTAAAGAGGGTTCATTACAGTAACAAAGCGGTCTACCATAGGCAAATTACAAACATCAGCACAGAAAATCAATAAGGCAGTCGCACTAGGGACATTTACAGCAGTTAATTCCCACATCATAAAAATTGAGCAAGCTTGCAAGAAGGAAGAAATTACAAAGCTCGGAGCAGAAATTAATGCAAGTGAGGCTAAGAAAGCAGTACAGAGAATCAATGAATTGAAGTGGTGTTCGTTGAAGTACTGAACAAAATTCACAAACCCTTAGCCAAACTTATCATAAAAGGACAGAGAACACTCACATCCATGCAGTTCAAAATGAAAGGGTGAAATTACAGTGGATCCTGCAGAAATCCAGATGATCGTCAGTACCTGTTTTGAGAACCTATTCTCTAAAAAGATGAGAAACTCAGAGGAAATGGGCAGATTCCTAGATACATAGGAATTGCCAAAGCTGAAGTAAAAAAGATATGAAAATTCTAAATAACCCAATATCAGCCAATGAAATGGAGTTCACAGTTTAAAAACTATAGTTTACAAAACAACAAAGAAAAGCCAGGTATGCTGCTGAATTCTATAGGAACTTTAGAGATGATCTGATGCTGCTTCTTAATGAAAATGAAAGGAAAGGTGTGCTCCCAAAGCCATTACTGGAAGCAAGCGGGAATCCTGGTACCCTGCTACCAAAACCAGAAAAAGACCAAACCCCCCC
>NW_022900949.1:1350291-1367298 GCF_012274545.1 Fukomys damarensis
TGATGTTCAGCTTTTTTTTTCCCAATACCGTGCTGTTCTCATTATTGTCACTCTGTAGTGTAATTTCCAGTCAAAGGTTGTGATGCCACCTGCTTTGCTGTTGTTGGGCAGAACTGCCTTTGATAGTGTATGTCTCTTTTCTTTCCAAACGAATTTTAAGATTTTTCTCCAACTCTGTGATATATGCTGCTGGAATATTGAACAACACTGTACTAAATCTAAATAATAATGTTGGAAGTATGTCCATTTTTACTGTATTTGTCTTCCTACCCAAGAATAAGGGACAGCGTTCCATTTTCTAATATCCTCTTTGATCTCCTTTTTCAGAATACTGTAGTTTTCAATGTATAGTTTCAATATAGAAGGAAGTCTCTCACTTCCTCCATTCAAGTGATTGCTAGGTATTTCATTTTTCTTGTGCTATTGGGAAGAGTGTTCCCTGACTCCTCTCTCAGTGAGTTTGTTATTTGTGTGCAGGAAGGCTACTGATTTTTGAGTGCTGACTCTATATCCAACTGGCTACAGCCTTTGCTTATTAAATCTACAAGTCTTTTGGTGGAGTGTTTAGGATCTTCTATATATAGTGTCATGTCACCTGCAAATAATGACAGTTTAACTTCTTCCTTTCCTATTCTATTCATTGTGTACCATACCTCACAGAACCAGACAACATAATCATAGAATTCATATGAATCCAGTAGAGACCTAAAGTAGCAAAAGCAATTCAGGGCAACCAAAGCAATGCATGGGACATCACAATCCCTGATTTGAAGTAATAACTACAAAGCTTCTGTGATAAAATCAGCATGGAAATCGCAAACAGAATGGGACCCAAAGATCAGTGGAATAGGATAGAAGACACAGAAACAACTCCAGGGGCATTCAGTTACCTTGTCTTTGAAAAAGTCACCAAACACCTTCGCTGGAAGAAAAATGGCCTCTATAATAAATGGTTCCTGAAAGCTGACTTTCCTCATCCTGAAGATTGAACCGAGATTCATATCTCTCACTGTGCATTTAACTAAAATCAAAACGGATCAAAGATGTACATATTAGAAAAGAAACATTCAATCTGCTGGAAGATAAAATAGGCAAAACTCTTAAAGACATAGGTGTAGGCAAAGACTTTATGAACAAAATTCCAATCACATAGGAAATATTACAAAGTATCAAACTATTAAAAAGCCTCTGCACAGCAAAGGAAACCACCAGCAGTCTGAAGAGACAACCCACATGATGGGAGAAAGCATTTTACTAAGTATTCCTGGACAATGGAGTAATATCTAGAATAAAGAAAGAACTGAAATAATCAGAATCCTGAAATTTAAAGACCCAATCTAAAAATGGGTGTCTGAAATGAATAGACACTTCTCAGATGAAGAAGTACAAACATCAAATTAATATAAAAATAATGTGCAATTCCATTGGTTATTCAAAACTGCAAATTTAATCAGCACTGAAATTCCATCCGCTCCACAAAGAATCGTAATCATGGAGAAATCAGACAATGACAAATGCTAAAGAGGCTGTGGGGAAACAGGAGCCCCTCTGCACTGTTGCTTTGAGCGTACATTGATAGGAACAATGTGGAAATCAGTGTGGAGATTCCTCGAAAGTCTAAAACTAGAGATTTCCTTTGACCTGCTATTCCCCGCCTTGGTGTCTTCCTCAAAAAGTTAAAAGCATGGTCCCGCAGTGATGTATGCACACCGTGTTTATATAAGCGCAGTCTGCAAGAGCTAAATTATTGGAAAGAGCTGAGAAGACGATGAACAGATGCATGGATAAAGACACTGTGATTTTTAAACACAGCGGTGTCTACTCCGCCTTAAAGGAGGTAAACTTTAGACATTTTTAGGTAAAGGGATCCACCTTGAGATCATACTTTTCTGTGAACTCATCGGACACATCTGTTTCAATACTGCATTGCTTCTCTTCCATGAATGAGGACCGAAATATATAATAGATCTTGGGAGGCAGCCAGACAATGTGGAAGTCGGAGGGAGAAAAGGGGAGGGAGAGGAAGGACGGGAAGGAAAAGAAAGCAAAGATGAGGTTCAGGGAAAGTGGAAGCAATATTTTGTGTACAAGGAGGGGAAGCAGGCTTGAAGACGGAAGGGGAATGGGAAAAACAGACCCCGGACAGGTACGATTTGCCCGTCATGGCTGCGATCGCTGCGTGCATGGAAAGTGTACCAATACGATGAGAGGTACCATGCAGATGTCAGGTGTGCAGAGCCGCGCATATCCGTATTTGCAGTGTGAGAATAAGTGAAGGGAGACGGTTCAGAATATTCCTCCTGCTCTGATGTAACTGTAGGAGCAGAAAAGCTCAGGACGAGCTCGAGACAGCATCGCAGTTGCTGGGACCCTTGCATTCATGCCTACGTGGGCCGCATCTTCCATTAGGCTGATGAAAATTATGTTTGCAATTGGACGTTGCTGTAGTGGCAAACATACGAACTTTAACTAAGTAAACATGTTTCTTTTCCTAGGACCTTCATCTCGGATTGTCAGAGAAATTAGCTAGGAGTCTCGGCCCCGAGTTGCTGTTTCTAGGGGCCAAGTCCGCCTGCACTGGAGTCTCCGAAGAGGAAGGACAGGAAGCCTCTCCTCGGTCCGGACAGAAAGAAGCTCCCGGGCACCCGAGCCCGCCCGCCGAGGCGGGTGCAGGTGACGGTCTTGTCTTCCGCCCTCACAGATATCTGCTCCTGCCCCGGATGCAGCGCTCCCTCGCATTTTTATTTCTAAATGGTACCGGATCGAGCTCAGAACCTTGGGCTTGCGAGGCAGGCGGCAGAACTACGGAGCTAAATCCCGCCCCTTCCTTGGACTTTTTCAGATAGGACTTTAGTTCGGGGTTTGCACTGTTGCTCCGGCACCGACTAATTTTATCCTGAATCGTGTTCTGCACTTGAAATCTATTGGCGATTGCTGTCTCTTTGGTTCCAGTGCCTCCTCCCTCCCTCTCCCAGACGAAATGTGGTCCCCTTAGGCCGCCTGCAGCGCCCGCGCTCGGAGCTCAGAGCGGCCAGAATCCCTGTGCCCAGCTCCGTGTCTCGGGAATGCTCCCCGCAGCCTCGGTCTCCGCTCTCCTCCAGCCTGGAAAGTCCCGTCCGCGCCTGCAGTGTTCAGAACCCAGCCCAGCCCCTCCTCCCCGGTGTAGAGCTCCACCCCGCGGGCCCTCTCCTGAGCGTCCTGCTGCGAGGAACAAAAGCTCTCACCGCTCTCCGCCAGGGCTGTGCAATTGCGGAGCAGCTTTCCCTGCCCAGACCGCCCAGAGAAGCTATGGCCCTGACGCGATCTGAGACCACAAAGATGAACAAAATCACCCGGGACAGTCAGAACCGACGTTTGTGCATGAGACACAGCGACCAATGTGCTCTGAAAGTTACGGGAAGAAAAACGAACACGTCCACTTCCCCTTCCCCTCCGGACGTTTCCTTCCTAGTTTCTCATTCTTCATGGCTGAGGGGAAGTGGCAGGGGTCGGGGAGAGGAACAGATATGAGGAAGGGAAGGAATGGAAAAACGTCTGTGTAAGTAGGGAGGGCAGGGGAATGGGAAAAATAAGAACCAAGACACACCGTGTAGAGTCCCAATTCCCAGTCATGAATGCCAGCATATTGTCCACCTAAACGGCACCGAACAGGTAATGAATGAAGACAAGAAAAAGGGAAATGACTCAGCCAGGTGTGCTGTGTGTCCCACACTGAAATCCCAGCACCTCAAAGGCTGAGGCAGAAACCGCACTTGATCTAACGGTTTTGTATGGCCAGCCTGAAAATTTATCGACTCTGTTTCAAAAAATATGGGAAGTACCTGAAAAATAAAAATGAAAACAAAGACAAGGAGCATCAGATAGATGCAGGCACGATCGGCAGAAAGGGGCCCCGATTCCTAATCATGCTACAGAGGCAACAGTTTCAGATCCAGCATCTGCTAAGGACATAGCTGTCAGCACTTCAGAGACAGCCCCTTTTCTCACAGGCACAACCCACGCTCCAGGGTCCTCTGTCACCTGGAGAGATCCATTTATTCCTTACACCTTTGCCTATAGAATCAATGAGATGATATCTGAAAACAGACCGTGTGTGTTCAGGATAAATATTTCACAGAATCCAGAATGCCCACCGCTGGGCGGCTTAGCAGCTCCAGGCGGCAGGGAGCACACTTGTGAGGAAATACACTTGCACAGGTTAGTGAGCGTGTGGCTGGATAGCTGCAGGAAGTAGTCTGTCCAGCAGGCCGTGTATAGACAGCAATGGCCACTCTGGAGGGACCGGAGGAATGCTATGGACAATGAAAGAAACCTTAGCAGACACCGGCTTTTCTGAAAGGGAGATTTCACTGCTGCCTGGGAGCACTACACAGAATCCACTGGCCTGAATCCTCACTCTTAGTGTCATGCAACAGCAGCTGAGGGAGGAAGAGAGACACAGCAGGGTAGGTGAAGGCGCTTTCCCCTTCAGCATTCAACCCTTCAAAGGGAATGCTACAGAAGTGAAACTAGAATATCTTCTCTATTTCAAAAGGAAAAAAGTTAAACAGAAAGCAAAAAGAGTAGTTCTGAGGAAAGTTAGGTGGTAAGGATAGGCTAGGGATGCACTAAATATTGCTTTTACATGAATGGAACCCCATGTATGATGCGTCATGATAATCAAGCCAAAAACAAAGAAAGAAAGTGGACACTTACTGTAGGAGAAAGATGTCCCTGCTAGGCTTTATATCAACATTATTATTGATATAGATATAGGTATAAAGGGCGAAAAAGCCCCCAAGCAGCACATCTCCATCCCTGTGCACTCTGGTGCTCCTCTGCAGAAGGCAGTCGTCATTTGCTGAGGAACCCACTGATAGAGAAGGCTGCAGGAAGAGGAGGAAGAGGAGGAGGAGGACCAAGAAGAGCATCTCAGAAGTGTGTGCAAAGCCTTAAGTCTGAGTGACGACAGAACTCCAGAGTGCTAGCCAGGAAGTACATGTATTATGGGGTGTGTGTGTGTGTGTGTGTGTGTGTGTGTGTGTAACTCCTTCAGACAGGAATGCACACCCTCCTGCTCCTGCTCCTCCCAGGCAAGCTGCTCCCATCCCTCAGGGGGAAGCAGCAACAGCTTCTCCTTTGACACTGTTAACCTGAGGTCTGGTGGCCAGGTGCAAAGCGCAAGTTGGAAAACAAGTTTGAAGATGATTCTCCCTGCCTTGGACATCGTGATTTCATCAAAGTCATTACCAGAGAAGGCCCAGGGACCTCCTCCTCTTGTGCAGATTGAGTCCCGGGGCTGTGTCAATCAACTATTTTCACGAGTGCCACTTTGGGTGATGCAAATGATTTGTAACAGAGGATTCGAGGTTATGTGTTTGGCGAAAAGTTCTGAAAGGGCCTGTGCACCACCAAGAACATCTTGCCACTCTGCCCTTAAAATCTCAATATAGAGAGTTCAGGGATCATAACCCAGGGTTCATTTCAATCACAAAACACTCCCCACATGATCCGAACATGTCTGCATATAACGTGTGCTGAAAAACTGGCAGCCACATGTGCTCTGTATGAGCTGTAGTCATACCAACTCCATAAACTCAAAATTAGTAACCCCAGATCTATGCAGAAATGAGTTGCGTTTTGGGGTTTTAAAATTCCACTCGTTTTCCCATAGCTCACTCTTTGAAATGTTTTTCCTACTGTTTAATACACCTACACTCTGCTCTTGGGTCCCTCCAGTATTTAAGCTTTTCTGAGATGATAGGGCTATGCAGAAACCTCTCCATTCTCACTGTAGTCTTCACCACACAACATATTGAGGATCAGGACAAACAGGCAGACCTAGGTATCCCTGATCTCTGGAGATTCCTCAGGACAGGGAAGATACTTAATAAGACACTGCAGCTGTTGAACTCATGGGATTTCTCAAAATTGATATAATATTTAGTATAAAAAGTTATTGCTCATCTTAGCATGAACTTCAGTATTGGTGAATCACTATTTGATTTTACATTATAAAGTTACTGTGACATATTGAAATGAGAAATTATAAAAATCAAACACACCCTGGCTGCAATAAATTATATACACTGGATTTACAGTGCAAACCTCCGAACCAGCTCTCAACATGGTGATCAGAGAATTAATCAACAAACTGATATAAGGAATCGTAAGGAACATGGTGTTGGTCACGTCAAGTACATGAAGACATCATAGTGCACTGGCAGCTGAGGCGAGGTGATTTCAAGAACCCTAAGACAGGGAACCCCAAAAATAGCTGACTGGTTACACCCAAGAACAGATGACCCAACACCTACAACTTGAGGGACAGAAAAGACGCAAGACGTTTGCCACAAAAGCCACACAGTAGGAGGAATCACAGAGCTGTGGACCTGCTGTGATATTCCTCAGTGAACAGCTGAGTTTCTCTCCTGGGCCAGGTACTGACGTCTCCCGGGACAGAGGCTCTGCGGGACCTCTGCGGGAGAATGGCACACTCTTCCAGCCTGTTGTGAGTTGGACCTGAACTTCTGTTCAGTGAGTGATGTGGACTCAGTTTGGTCTCATATTTGTACGACCGAGCATACCCAGGACTTTGTGCCTGTTTGGATGAGCCTTCAAGAGTAAGGGTTTGTTGGATGAACTTGATATGTGAGCAATCTGTGCATTCAAAAGTCAAGCAGTCATCAAATCTGTCCACATCTCTTACTGTGCTGAAAGGTGTTAGTGGCAGATTGGCAGGGTGCAGGCCGGGACCACCAGGAAGGGGAATTCTGGTGAAAATGCAAGATGGGATGGACTATTAAAGCATGTTATTTTATGCAATAGCTACAAATTCACAATGGTCATTCCATATCGTAGCCCAAGGATTACACTTGCACCCCAGGCTTAGCAGGCTTCTCCACACGAAGACGGCCTCATAAAGAACTGTCTTGGCTGTTCACTGATACCAATAATTCAAGATACTTACAGGATTTACCATGCACCTACTACACGAAGCTTAAAAAGCAGGTTATTACTTCCCCAAGGAAGATTAATACTGCATCTACTGAAGGGAACACCTACCAGACCACAAAAAACAAAGGACAGCTACACCTTGTCAGGAGACAAGATCTTGTAGCACAGACACATTCAAGTCCAATTTGTGGGCATCACCATGGACACGTAGATGCCTAACTCTTGGACTTCACTCTAACTTCCTAAGACCTTGGATATTGCTGTTTTATTAAGTTTGTTAGTTCATATTAGGCATACAGTAGAGTTTTATTCATCATTGGGATAGTGAACCTTTACATGACTTATCTTTGACTTATCTTTCTTCTTATTTTTTCCCCATTCCTATCCCTCCCTTCACCCCCTCTACCCTTCCCTGTTTAAAAAAACTTGTTTCCATGTTTTTCCTTTTCTCATGTTTTTCTTTTCCATTTTTACCTTTACCCTACTTCTCCCTCTTCCCCTATTCCTTTAGACCTTTTCTTCCTGTTATACAATATCAATTCTACATTTTGATCCTTATTTACACTTTCAGTTTTTCACACCCAAGAAACTATTCGTTATTTACAAATGTGTGTCCAGTTTATTTCACTTAAGAGTAAGGTTTCAATGTGCATCCACCTAGCTATAAATGTCTAGTTTCTCAGTCTTTATGGTGGAGTAGTACTCCATTTTATAAAATTTAAAAAAAAACACATCTTCTTTGTCCAGTCTCCAGTTGATCAGAAATACACTGTTTCCAAGTTTGAATTATTATTGGATATTGCTGCTAATTGGATGTGAGGGTTTATGTTATCAAATTTGGGAATATATGCACGTTTTTCTTTCAAATGCTTCAGGTCCACCTTGGATTTTTAGAAACTTTTTTACTGGACCTTTACTACTTGCAGGTATAGTTTTCATTATTTCCTTTGGGCATTGCTCTGCCCATCACAGCTGGAACTGCACTGGTAGTAATAATACATTGGTATCTAAATCCAGCTGCAGAACTCTTAATAAATGAACTCTGTGTCTTGGACCAAGCATTGTAATAAGATGAAGGCCTTGAGCCGATAACATCTGGTGCACCAATATGAAATTCTGTCCCGCACATAGGCAGAGACCTTTGAGACTAACAGATAACGTCGTCCAACACTGTTCCCAGGTCACCTCTGTAGAGGACACTGCAGGCCTGGCCTTTGTGCTGCTCTCCCTCCTACACTGCGCTGTAGCACATCACAAAGAGAAACCTCCCCTGCAAGTGTCCAGGATAGGAACATGGTGCCTCTCCTGGGAGCCTCTAACACCTGCACCAGGATTGTGCAGGAATCAGTGTCGCCACCCTTAGGTGCAATGCACGAATCCTTCTTCCTGCTGCTCACCGTACTTTTGTAGCTCGTCTGCTACCAAGCCTACTTTAGTCAAGGTTACATCAAAAACTGCTACTCCCTTCACTGACTTTGCCCTCAAAGATCTATGGAGCAGCTGACAGATGCGCCCATTATACAAACGCCTCAATATCTCTGGTCTGTGTTCAGATATCTGGGTCCTTGCTTGTGCCTCTGCCTTGCTCTGACTGGATCTGGAGCCCTCCTGTCTTGACCTACTAGAAGCACTCACAATGTTTCACAGTTGCTCTTAGATTTCTCCCTGTTGGCAACACCTCACAACAGGTGTCACCTGAATGACCCATCTCCCAGCTGAGTCCCCATGGCTGCCCCAGCTGGGTGCCTGTTGGTAGCAGGGCTTCCTTACATGTTCCTGCACCACCCTTCTCCCTGGAAGCACTCTTCCCTCTTATCATACACTCGGAGATCTCTTTCAGGCACCTGAGGAAATCCAGAACTCCAGCACCTGTGCATCCGGCCTCACAGGATGGAGGTCAGGTGAATCCACGGTAAGGTCTGTACGTCCAGCACCAGCCCCGTGTAACTGGTGAGCTTCTAAGAGCAAGCACTGTGTAGGCTAAAGGTGTAGGGGAAGTGAGAAGGGTAGGGGAAAGCAAGTAAGGGAAAAGAAAAAGTATGAGAACATGAAAAAATGGAAATAAAGTCTTTGTAAATAGGGAAGGGAGGAGGGGTTGAAGGGAGGCCAGGGACAAGGGGAAAAATGAGAACCAAGACCTGTCATGAAAACGTACAAGATCCCTTGCAGGCTGAGATCGGTCTGCATCATGGGGTTCAGCCATCAGCTAACTGAGATCAGGGGTCTTGAGTCCTAGCACTGTCGGAGCCCCCATCCAAAATGGTAAATATACTATATTGAAAAATTTGTTCACTGCAGACATGTTCTGGACTGCATCTTGATTTCAATTTAATTCAAATGATTTAAAGGTGATAGACTAGTGACTACTACGGGTGGTCAGTGTCAAAGTTGTGCTTGATCTTAATGTGTTGCTGATTGTATCAGTTGGGGTAAAGCATTGCAGTTGATTTGATGAGCTGTTTTCTCTGATGTATGAAGATGAGAATGTCTGTGGGTCTTAGAGCCCCAGAAGCTAGGGTGCAACTCTATCAGGAAGATTTGGGTGATAACCCAGAGATTAAACCAAGGACAGCCAGACAACTAAAATAAAAATGAGAAAACAGCTAAGCAAGACAGAAAGACAGACTTCCAGTTCACCCATGGCAAACAGTAGGGCAAATGAGGATGAAAAGGCCTACAGTGAACCACCAGGACACTCTGAACTCAAGGCACAGGAAGTAACAAAACAGATCAATCAGGCTCTAGAAAAATTCAAAACAGAAATAATTTCCCAGATAACCATAGAGATAGTGAGCAAAATGAAAGACAGGATTCGCGACTCTAGAACAGAAACTGACAAAAAATAGATGAGCTCAGCACCACGATAGAAGCCATGAAGGCCCAGCATAAGAAAGAAATGGGAAAAATAAACAATAGGAGAATCAAGACCCATCATGTAAAGGAACAGGATCACAATAATGAATGTAATTGTATTGTATATCTAGATTGTACCAATAAACTCTATGCAAATTTAACAAAAAAAATATTTGCAACGATTTTAACATGGTAGGAAAGTGGACGTCATGATATTAACGACAGTGTGCTCAACAGTGAATGGTTTCCTTTTTACAGCCTTCTCCAGGGCGGCTCTTCTCACCCCGGCCCGTCCTGAATTCCATGGCTACAAGGCTCTCATGCTTTGTATCTTCTTTCACGCGGTATGTCGGCCACTTTCTGAATCATGTGAGGATTTCTCCCTAAAATCTTGAATTCATAAAAGCTGCCACAGTGTTGTTATATTTTTACTCATTAATTGCCCCTATTATGATTTTTTTTGTATAATAACTTTTTTTCCTAAAATACAAATCAGTCAATTTTTTACCTCATAGCCAAAAATTCTATAGGAAAATAAAGTTGAAGTTGATAATAAAAAATCTATAAATCCACAATTGGAAATGAATTCATGATCACTGACTCATATAAATATTAATTTTAGTTGGATCACAGACTTCCTCACAAAGCTTATAAAGGCAAATATTAGAGACACTTCTAGACCATGAAGACAAGCAAATCTTTCACAAAATCCCCAAAAGTCATAGTAGCAATGAATAAGAAATTAGGGAGCACCAATTGTCACAAGCATACTGTACAGAAGACGAGATGTGACTGACATCTGTGAGAAAAATATTCCTATGTACAACAGGGAAGTCCTCGTAGAGAGAAGAGCCACACCTTCCGTTTCCCCAGACGCATGATATAGCACGTCCTGAAAGAGAACCCGTGTTCCCCAGCTCTTCAGAAGCACAGCTCTTTCTGTGGTCCATGAGCCCTTCGAGGCAGCTCTCAGGAGTCTCCACTTCCTCCCCAGTCCACTGTCTCTCCGGAGTCGCACAGGCTGCTGTTCTACTCTCTCTCCAATGCCAAGCTTATTGATTGCTGGCTCTTGCAAACAAGTGTGCTGTGCTTAGAGAAATTCATCTCAATCTGCAATTCCACATCCAAAAGAGGCTTCACAGGAAATGCTACCTTTGTGTGTTCCACTGAAGACTGAACAGAAACACATGTAAATACTTTGTTATTTTAGGGCAGAATAATAGTCTTTAGATTAAGCATACATGCACTATTTTGTCGACGTTGCTTCCTGTGGTTCACATTGAGATTATTCCCACGTTTAATTTTTTGATATTCTTTATTTCTATATGCAGCTGGTACGTAGTGCTTACATTCCGTGTATGAAGTTGGTACATAACACATCCAAATTCCTTTTTATCCCCTCTACCTTCCCTTCCTCCTCCCTCTGTCCATCTCTTTTCTTTTTCTTTATTTTTTGTAGGTGTTTGCTTTACATAATGTTTGCACTACTTGTGTGGAGTTGGTACATGTACAAAACCCATCTTCATTCTTTTTTAGTTTTTCTCTTTTTTTCCCTCCATCCTTCCTCCATTTCTTGATCCCCGTACCATTTGAGGAAGATCTGTCTCCCTACTTCCCGTTATCTATTCTTCATTTTGCTCTTTATACTTTGGGTTTCTTACATAAGAGAGTCCATGTGATATGTAAGCTTGTGTGTCTTATTTATTTCACTTAATATTAGGTACTCCACTAAATGGATCAAAGAGCCAAATATCAAAGCAGAAACACTAAACATGCTGGAAGATAGTTGAGGTAGAACTCGTGAAGACATTGACTTAGGAAAAGACTATGAACAAAACATTGATTGCACTGGAATTAGCACAAAGAATCAACACCTGTCATCTCATCTTGTTAAATAGTTTCTGCAGAGCAAGAGAAACCAACAACAGAGTGAAATGACAATTTACAATGTGGGCAGAAATTTGTATCAGCTGTCCTTCAGACAGAGGACTACTATCTAGAATTCATAAAGAACTTAAAACAGTCAGACTCCTCAAAATTGAGAGCCTCGGCCCAAAAATGGGCATATGAAATGAATAGAAACTTCTCAGATAGAGAAATAGAAACATCAAGTAAATATAGAGAAAAAAATGTTCAAAGTCACTGGTCTTTCTTGAGATGCAAAGTAAAACAAAGCTGAGATTCCATCTCGCTCCAGAAAGAATGGCTTTTATCACAAAATCAACCAATAACAAATGCTGGAGTGCTGTTGAGGAAAAGGAACTCTCCTCTGGAGTGTCTACTGGTGCAACTACTATGAAAAATCAGTGTAGAGATTCCTCAAAAGACTAAAACTAGAGGTTCTGTTTGACCCAGCTATTTCCCTTCTTGCTATCTTCTGGAAAGAGGTCACAGCAATACATGTCCACCCATGTTCATAGCACCACAGTTTGTAAAGCTAAGTCTTGGAAACAGACCAAATGCCCATCAACTGATGAATGGATGAAGAAGATTTTTGTATTTTGTCATATTTTTTCTTTTCCCTTATTTCCTTTCCCCTACCCTTCCCACTTCATTTACACCTTTAGCCCTTTTCTTCCTATTTCATATTGTCAACTATACAATTTGGATCTTATTTACACTTTTAGTTTTTCGCACCAGAGAAAGTATGCGGTTTTTACACATGTAAGAAGATATGCTTTTAAAATATATACAATGGAATGTTACTCTGCCACAAAGTAGGATAACCTTGAGAAATTTCTAGGTAAATGCATGCACCTTGAGACCATACTCATGAGTGAAATAAATGAGACACACATTTATAAATTGCACATTGTTTCTCTAGTGTGAGAAACCAGAAGCGGAAATGAGGCCCAAAATATTTAATAAATATTGGGAAATGGAAAGAAAATGTGAAGCGGAACAAGGGAGCAAGAGAGGAAAAGGAAAGAACGGATGAGAAATAAACAAGAAAGAATAGAAGGAAGAGTGGAAATAAAACTGGTAAGAAAGAGGAAATGGTATCAAAGGAAGAGGAAATGGAAACGAGTAGCAAGGTATATTACGTACAGGTACAAATTCTCAGTGATGAATGTTATCACTGTGTATATCTAAAATATATCAATTAATGTTTTCTAAGTGTTCCATAAACAAATGTTCTGTGCCTGCCATAGAAGACCTTTATGTGTAAGGATGCAACTCCTTATCTTGAGATTTGTAGGGAATAACGCTGAACAAAACAATTTCCAGCCCATTTTAACCATAACCTAACCTTAAATTCCCTAATGCAATCAATTAGTGATATTCCACAAGTCATGAATGAAAATAGCTTATTGGCACAGGTTTGGAATTAAATCTGACCTAGAGGATGTGGCCCCCAGCATGTGACCGTCTGTGGACATGGATGAAATCATGGTGCCTGCAGGAGGAGAGATGATACTTCAGTATAATTTCCCAACTGTGTTTTTTCCCCTGGATACCAGGCCTCAGATGTAGAGCCCAGGAGAGAAATTACTCCCAGGGCACGGAGGAGGCATGATTGGGAAAAGACAGGGGCACAAGTGTGTCTACTTGAGACAAAAATAACAACTCACACGCATACACGTGCACTCACACACACAATGTGTGTAATTCCCTGGCTCACTCTGCAAGCTTCCTCTTCATTTAGACTACGAGCTCTGCAAACACTTCTAAGATGTTCCTTTGGAGGATCGTCTTCCTTCTCCTTCAAATTTCTCTCTTAGCATTTAATTTCGATACTGAGGACTGCCTTCGAGGAAGGAGCACCGGTGTGCAGAAGGAGGGAGACTTGGTGATTGGGGCATTTTTCTCCCTTTATCTGCACGTATACTACACTGGCTTCTTCAATATAAAGCCTATGAAGGACTTCTATACGCTGCAGTGAGTGCCTACTTGTTGTATTCATTTCTACTTGGTTATCAGGATGGATAATGGCTAGGGAGCTGTGGATGGATACATGGGTGTTATCTAAATAATTATCCTGTCCTGTCCACCAAGACGTGCATGGTACTGTCCATAAATTATGTTGCACTTGCTCGGTTTTTTTTTTTCAATTTTTAAATGTGGAAAGAGAATATTATTTTTTTAAATTTTATTAGCCTCTTGTTTTCAGATTGGAACCTGAAGGAGACATAAATCTCTACCTCATTACTCTGTCCACGCTCTCCTACTTGAGCTGCCACTGTGTGGCATTAAGTCATTTTCCTTAGAAACACAACTCTAAGTAGCTATGCCAAAATGTCCTCTTTTACAATTTAGTGTCTGTTAATGATTCTTACCGTCAGGATGCGGTCATTCTTTTAGATAATCTCTATGTCTATATCTCACACCAGGAGTGGTTCATAAGTCCTGAGGATGCAAACCAGGCTAGGGACAAGGGATGAGTCATCTGTCAGAGTATTCCCTTCGACTCTTTCTGCTTTCCTTGGATACAGGCATCTTCTGTGGATACAGATTCCCTGACATGAGATCTGGGGCCTAGTGTACAATTAATGTTTATTTCAATGTTTCGGAGGTTTCTAGAAGATAATTTTGCCCCTGTGAGAAAAGAGCATGTCGCTGATTATCAGACGATGGGGCCAAAGGTGTCATTGTGGCAGGTGCCTGAGTTGGGAATGTCAAGGTGAAAACCGGGACCTCTTCTTCTGTAGATTTCGTCCTTACCTATCACATATTTCTTATCGAGAACCAATATTTTCCTCTATTTTAATGTTTGACATAGTCCTTAGATTTATTTTATATTTCAGACAGGGTCTTCTTTCACTGCCCAGGCTGGCAGTAATTTCTGAGCATAATTAAACCTTCTGCCTCAGCCCCCAGAAGAGCTGGCATTAGATGCCTGTGTCACATACCTGGCATATATATATTTTTCTTTACATAAATTTCCAAAAACAACGTAGTTGCTGTTATGAATTAGTTTCATGTGCAAATGTCAGATCTAATAACAGCTGCTGAACTGTTTCTCAGCTAGGGAGAGATAGGCAGGATTTGGGGGCTGAGGTCGGAAAGTCCATGCCGTATCTCCTGAAATTTGTTAAAGAAATAGCTGCTCATGGGAAATGCTGAGAACGGTGTGGGAAAACTGCGCTTCACCTTCAGGGGCAGGTTAGCGACCAAGTAAAAGGAGGTTTTGATTTGGAGATGACGGATTGCAGTGGACCCAGAAAGCGGCCAGATGTGCAACTCGGAGTGGACTGTCAGGGTGCAGGCTGGGGGCACTGATGGGACATCACCAGGGACACAGAGAAGCAATAAGGACTCTGAGCAGAACAACAAGAGGGGCACCCGGTGTGATCAGACATTATGTGAAGAGAGCAGAGGGTGAGCAACTGATGGGACACTAAGTGTTATCACATTTCAACAACATTTTAAGGATGCGGGGCAGTTTCTGTTCCTGCAGGAGAGGAGAAGCTGGCTGCCCTCCCCTTTGTCCTCTGCTCCCTGCTTTCACTGGCTCTGGGAACAGTATGCGATTGCAGTCCCCCCTGGCCCACCTGTGCCCAGTGAGCTCTGTCTGTGACTGAAAAGAACACATGGGCAGCTCCAAGAGCTTTGGCTCTCGGGGTTGATTTACCTACTAGGAACAAGATGGTAGGGGTTCATGAGAAAGTCATCATTTCACCTAAAATCAGGAGGAAGGGGAAACGATCTCTGGGAACATAAAATATTGACATGTATATAGTTGATATGTTTTATATCAATATCTCACTGTAAAAGAAATTTTAATATTTGAAAAGAAATTATGGCACATGTATGCGTAGGTGCAATGGCCATAACAGTTACAGTATAACTGCGGAAATATAATAGAATTATCGGTACTCAGATATAAATAAATGCAAAGTAGGATCATATATGTTTACCCTGACTCAGCTTTTTTTTTTGCAAAACATGATGTACATACTTATGTATCCATCAAATCTTTATAATTCTTATTGTGCATTTATAATGATATATCTTATAGGACTAGCATAATTTAATTCTTACCAATTTTTGGATGCTCCTATATTTCTAGTTGATTTCCACTCCTGTGTTTCTATAATGAGGTAGTGGGCAAATCTCTGGTAGATGAGGTTGTAGTTCACTGATCTATGTACACTCTTTGATTAAAACAAGGGAATTCTGAGAAATCAAATGACTGTGTTCGAATCTCTCTATAGATTAAATTACTCATATATAGTGTCACACAAAACCCTGTGGAAACAAAATGCTTGACCCTGTCACCACCCATGAGGGAGAGTAATTTATCCTTAATCTTTTTGTTTTGTTTTGTTTTGTTTTTGGTAGCAGGGATCAAAATCAGGACCTTGCACTTGCAAGGCAGGTGGCAGAGCCACTGAGCTAAATCCCTGTCCCAATTTACCCTTAATCTTACATCAAACTGCTTGTTTTAAATGTTGTGCAAACAGTATCATGCTGACAAAGGACATCTCTTATATTGTTAGTTTCCTTTATTATGTTACATGTGTAAGAATATTTTATTTTATGGAATTTCATTTTCCAATTTTTATCTTGCTATAGGTATTTTCACTTTTTAAAAAGTATTTTGCACATTTAGGAAAAGAAAAAAATTTGACCAAGTATTTTTACAATCATTAACTAGGATTTTGCTTGCTGTATTTTTTTAAAAACATAAATCATGTTTACGCTGAAGTGAATGTGAACTTTTGGGAAGCAAAATCCATATTAATCTTTTGCTTTTTCTATCCTTTTTATCATGCATCCCAAATTATAACTGTGAAAATACTTTTAGTTAATTTCTATTAGTATTCTTAAAAATTAGTGCCTTTTGAACTTATTTTGGAATAAGTGTGTATATTAGCTGAGTTTTATATATTAAAATAAGACACTCTCACTACTAACATGATAATTTACTATTTATGGGCTAAGTATTAAAATGAACTTTGTGATACAAGCTATGTACCTGTGTGTATTTATGAGAAGAAAGAGAAAGACAGAAAAGAGAGCAGAAAAGCCACTTTTCAATTTTGTATTCTCTGCCACCGACAACCATTTAGTTGTTTGTTTTTGGTCTAGGGTGTCACTTTCTCCTTGTTAGTTTTTCTACCTTTAAAAAGTTTCCATATTCTGGAATGTCTGCACAGCAATATTTGACATAGTCGTGCAAACCGCTCTTCTTTTGTTTTTAATTAGAGTAGTGGACACTTTGATAGAATCTTTTGTGAATGTTAGACTCTATGAAACATTCTCTTTTTTTTTTTT
>NW_022900949.1:1372176-1420605 GCF_012274545.1 Fukomys damarensis
TCTAGGTTGGAGATTCTTTTCTTTTAGGACTTGGAATACCTCACTCCAGGCTCTCCTTGACCTAAGGGTTTGTGTTGAAAAGTCTGCTGTGATTCTAATGGGCTTCCCTTTGCATGTGATTTGTTTCTTTTCTCTTACTGCTTGTAGTATTTTGTTTTTCTGTTGGATTTCTGGAATCTTGATTATTATATGTCTAGGTGTAGATTTTTTTTGATCGTGGCTAGTTGGGGTTCTATATGCCTCACTTATCTGTATGTCTAATTCTTCCCTTCTGTTTGGGAAGTTTTCTGTCATTAATTCTGTGAAGAGCTTTTTTATATCATTTGTGTTTTCTCCTGTTTTTTCATGAATTCCTATCAGTCTTGAAACATTCTCTTGAAGCGTTTCTTACTAGAATTCTGTGGCTTTCTTAAGTGTTCTATCAGAGGTTTTGTTATCTCTGAGTCTGTAGTACACACATTTTCTTCAAAATGCTTTAAATGTTAATTTTAAAGTGCTGATTTTATATTGGAAATATTTTGGTAATTCTCACTTATTTAGGTTTTCATTAGGCCCTGTGCTTTTTAGGGTATCTGAAGCCTCTTCAGATTTCTTGGATTTGTACAGTGAACAATTTTATTCTTCATGAGCTACTAATACCTGCACATTCCCTTGCTCATATCTCCTTACAGTTTTTCTAAGAATTGATTTCATGGCTTAGGAACTCCAGATCAATACTAAGTAATTTCGATGCTAATATTACAACATTATTTTAGTCCCTGTTTTATTGGAAAGATTTCCAGATGCACAGCTTCTTAAAAAAATTTCATCCCAAGGAGGTGCTAGTAATTAAAAAGAGGAAAAGAAGGAGAACTATGAAAATGTTCAAAGCCTGAGGGTTAAAGATTTTATGGCCAGTTCAGTGGAGACTCATATCAACTGTTGGGTTGGTCAACAGGAACATACAACTGAGCCCCTAAAACATAACACGTTAAATCTATGGACGCTTGATGGGAAGCAGTCCATGCACATTAGCACACGTTGCTGTTAGGAGAGCTTAGCGTTGTCTGAGATGCCACTGAAGGAAAACAACTGGAGCTGTGCTAGAGTTGCTGTAGTCCTGCCCATCTGCCTCTTCCTCTGACTGAGATCAATCTGTCTTAGTTTTCTGTAATAAACACACCCATGAACGTAATAAAAAGGATCTTCATTCCACAAAATTTAGAGGAGAATACATTTTATCAGTCTACGGCTTATAATTCTCTTTATGTCAGTTCTGTCTGGAAGGCACAGAGGGAATGGTAGTTTGGGCAATGCGCTCTCTGGAAAAGGGGGAGATTGTTACAATCCCATTCTCCTACCCTTGTGGTGATGCATTTCTTGTCTCGGAGCAAGATCTAAGTTTTGACTTGGAAGAGTTTCTGTTTATCTTCAATCTTATATTTAATTTTCAAAAAGTAACTGTACATATTTATGGGATTCAGGTTATGTGCTGATATCTATTTACACTATGCAATGATTGAACCAAGCAAAGTAACTGACCCATCACCTCTGGCAACTCTCCACATGGATGAATGTGAAGGGAGATTTTGTTTTAGTTACATTTCAAATAATAATATTAAAGAAATATCCTTGCATTCAACCAGAAAGAGACGCATGTTGGTATCAAATGCTGTACATAATTGGACTAAATATATTGCTTTTCTCCTTGCAGAAATGAGAATTTTAAAGACCATCAAATTAGTGACCTATGTAGGATAATTATTTGTGTACATTTTCTAGGGTATTTATAAAAAGCTCATATTAACTTCATAAAAAATACTTTGATTTTGTTTTCTATATTTTATTTTCTCTAAGAAACATCTAGCAAGAGAGTTTTTTGGAGTACTAGAGGTTGAACTCAGCCTTCCCACTGAACAACATCCCCAGACTTTTTATATATTATGGTTTGAGACAGGTGCTTGCTAAGTCATTAAGCTGTACTGGCTGCCCTCCTCTTCCTCCGCCTCCCTGAGGGCTGGGATTACAGTTGTGCATCAATATGCCCAGCTTCTAGTCTTCTGTTTTTGAAGCAACTGGCTAAGTATAAAACATGAAAAATGCATTCTCCATCCATAATGGCATAGAGGTTTAAATTATCACTGACAAATATTAATTCAGTTTTACATATGGTCATATTTTAATATAGCTTCAGAAGTTAAGGGATAAAGACAAAGTGTCTGTTGATTAAGTGAAGCAGTAAGAAAGGCTAGGGATTTAGTTCAGTGCTGCCTCAACTGCCTGGCAGGCCAAGGTCTTGAGTTCAATCCCTGGTACAAAAAAAAAAGAGGAAAAGTAAGATGAATAGGAAGACTAAGAAGAATAAGTCGTACAAACCCATGACATTATACAGCGGAATTTCAAGATTCCTGTTTTAAAGATATAGTAATCTTTTCACATTAATAAGATAATTCCTAAGTAAATTAGTAAGCCTCCTTTATTACACACATGTAAGTAGCTCTACCTGACAATTGAGAAGGCACATTCTGGGCTGTGTGAGGCCCAGCATTTGCTATACACCACTGCATAATCAGAAAGAGCAATCACACAGGTAAAATTTACAGGCTGCAAATATTGACTAAGTTCTTCATCACGAATCGACACATAGAACAAGAAAAAATACAAGAAAGTAGTGTATTTTATTCTTGTTGAATTTTCAGATATCAGGGAATAAAAATGTAAGAACTCATCATTGGCATGGATCCTCTTTGTGCTCCAAACTGTAGGAAAGGTGAAGAGAATAAGGCTATTTGGAATAAGCACTGCTAAAATGTTAATTTTTCCTTGCAACTTTTAAGAAAAATGGTTGCTAATCTTAAATATCCCAATGCTATGTTTTTAGGTTCCTAAGACTTTCCAGTCCTGACAACGCTTTCTATTTCTTTCAAATGTCTCTCTATTTTCATGATTTCTGCTCCCTCCTGGGCTCTGTAGTTGACCTAAGTTTCCTGGATTGTATTGGTGGAAGATGCGTACTATGAGGGGCAGAGTTTTGGGCGATTTAACTTCAGGCTTCATGCAGCCCCGTAATCATCCTACAGATGTCATGTTTTCTGCTTGCCACAGAAATCTAATTCCAAATTCTTCTTTCTCTTCATCGGTGTTTCTGATTTCACATGAATATCCTTGGATATGAAGCATTTCGTGGCGTGTAACGCATGTAGTTATTTTAGCTCTTGATACTAGGGGCCATTAACAAAACCTGCTATGCATGTCATCTATCTCTTTGTTTTTAATTCTTTTTAAACATTTTTACTACCATCTGCTTGTGGTGCATAGTACATACATTCGCTGCAGGGAGTTAGCGTATCTATTACTCTGTAGCGAGATGTGATACACACCTCATACCTTCTTCCTTCCTATTTCCCCTCCCCTCGCCTCCTTCCCATCTCCTCCCATTTTCAAATCTTCCTCCCGACGCCACCAAGTCTATCATCCCATTTCCCATCATCTTGTATTTTGCTTTTAAATTTATATTTTGGTTTTCTCACATAAGAGAACCCATGTGATAGTTAAGTGGAAGTTGGTGAGATCTTCCAGAGCAAAAGTTATGTTGTTCATTTATAAACTCTAAGACTTCACGGGGGCCAGTTCACCTAAAGATAGATTAAATTTCATAATTGTGTATCCTTGAGTTAGGATGTTGTCTTAACTCAGACTGTTGAATGAAAATGTACCACCAACTGGCTGTCTCAGTGAAAATCATTTATTGTAGCCACCATGTTGGCTAAGAAGATGAAGAGAGCATCTAGTTCCTAGTTATTAGAGATGATCTTGTTGGTAAGTCTTCACAGAGCATGGCTATGAAGACTCAAATGACTATCATCAATCAGGTCACTAATCTCCTTCATCAGAAATCCACCCTCTTGACTTCCTTTAATCACAATTACCTCATAAAATCAAATTTATAATATCCCATTCAATTATGGGAGTATATTAGATGTTTATGAGGGAGAAACACAAATGATACAATGATATTTGTGTGATATCATCTCATAAATGATACTGCACTGTGTTGTAAAATAATCATAAGTTGAGCCTTTTCCATAAAGAACATTATGTTTTCCATACAGGCGTGTGCCTAACAACTACCAGACTGTTCTAGCCTTCATTTTTGCCATAGAAGAGATCAACAGGAATCCTCATCTTTTACCCAACCTGTCTCTGGGATATGAGTCCCATAATTTCCTTTACAGTCATTGGAGGATATTGGAGAATTCCCTCATGTTGCTCACAGGACAGGATGAAATCCCACACGACACCTGTAGAAGAGAGACCAAGTCTGTAGCAGTGCTAACAGGAGTCTCGTGGGCAACAGCTCCTCAAATTGGACCTCTTTTGGAACTCTACAAATGTCCACAGGTGAGGGTGGGTTAGATTGGGGCAAGGATGCCACTTGCTTGCTGGTTCCATTTTCCAGTGCCTCTGATGGGTTTAAATGAAAAAAATCAGTGTTACAGTTTGTCTTGATGCCTCCGCAAAGCCTCACACAGTCATAGGGCTTCTTTGGAGGTGGATAAATCTACACTGTGTGAAGCTGGGATTAAGGGTGTGTGGTTTCTATATCAGTCCATGGGTTAGTTTGGCACTGCCCTCATTCTAGCAGGCTGGATAAGATAAAAAGCATAGAAAGATGCTGTTAAAGTCTGTGGTTGCTTTCACTACCTCACGGCTGCCATGAACTGTTTCTCCTCTGTGAAGTCCCTATACCAAGTCATCCTGCCTTGGAATCAGCCCATTATGAAATGAAACTTCTACAAACTGTCAGCAGAATAAAACTTTCTCCCTTTACCTTGGGATGTTGTGGTATCTTGTCTGAACAACAAGAAAAGCAACTAAGAATTTGGTACCACGGAAGTGTGGTCCTTGCTGTGACATTACCTAACTATATAACCCAAAAGCATTTGGAATTGGCTTGTTGGAAGGGAAGAGCTAAGAAATGTTTGGAGATGCTATGTGAAAGAGTAGAGCTGGACCAAATTGGGCTGTTCTGAACAGGAGATTCTGAGCTGAGCTCAGAAGACCAGAAAGCCAGTAAAGACCAGGCTCAGGAGGTTTCTTCTCAGAAGAAGAACCACACTGGCTGCTCGACTGCAGATGATGTGTGTATGCTTGGCACAAAATTTGTCTGCATTTTGCTCACGTCCAGAGACTTAGCCTGAGGCTAAAGGTGTAGGGGAAGTGGGAAGGGTAAGGGAAAGGTAATAAGGGAAAAGAAAAAATATGAGAGAATGAAAAAATGGAAACGAAGTGTTTGCAAATGTGGAGGGGTGAAGGGAGGGCAGGGACAAGGGGAAAAAATGAGAAACAAGACCTGTCGTGTAGAGGTACAAGATCCCAATGATGAATGCAACTGTACTGTATCCCTAAAATGTACCAATAAACTCAATGATAAAAAATAGTAAAAATGCAAAGTAAATTATTAAACACAGTCTATGTTTTGTCTGTTCATTTGATAATTCGGGAATGCTTTGTCTCTTCCTTTATAAGCCTTGCCTGAATCAGCAATGTGTGCATAGCCGCTACATGTCCTCTCATGTAGTCCCCCAACCTCCATCTCACTATGAGGTCATCAACAAATATTGACAGCTCTGGGTGTTCAGGACTTTGCTTATTGACCTTTGCTTGCACGGATATATATATATATATTTTTTTTTCTTTTAGCCTTGTATTGCAGCACTGAGTAGGAGATGGAAACCTGCCACGGGCTCTCTGACAAATGGAAATACATAAACTCCACATGTATCAAATATTATAGTGCTTCTTGCTTTCTACAGTTGGTAATTTAATTATTCAATCAGCAAAAATAGTTGCTGGAGATTGAACCTGGAGCTCCTTACATGCCAGGCAGGAGCCCAACTACTGAATCAGAGCCCCAGCCTCAGAACGTACTAAGTATCACTCTGCACTGGGTAACCCCAAATACGCTAAGTGATGTGTTATCTTTGGGAACATCTGTCATTTCCACATATTCCCAAATGTGTATCAAGAAGAGCTTAGTTTTTTTTTTAATTTTATTGAGTTTATTGGTACATTGTAGGGATACAGTTACATTCATTGTTGGGATCATGTACCTTTACATGGCAAGTCTTGATTCTCGTTTTTTCCCCTTACCTCTGCCCTCCCTTCACCCCCTCCTCCCCTCCCCATCTACAAACACTTTATTTTCATCTTTTCATTCTCTCACATTTTTTTCTTTTCCCTTTTTGTTCTTCCCCTACGCATCACACCTTCCCTACACCTTTAGCTCCTTTCTTCAAATTTCTAATTGTCAGTAATCTTATTAGAATCTTATGCATTGTTGCAGAATATTCACACCAGGGAAACTATTCGGTATTTACACATGTGTGACTTATTTATTTCACTTCGGAGTATATCTTCAATATGTATCCATTTTCCTATGAATGAATCTATTCTCTCGCTCTTTATGGCTGAGTAATATTCCATTTTATAGAAAAACCACAACTTCTTTATCCAGTTTCCAACGGATGGGCAAATGGGCTGTTTCCAAGATTTAGCTATTACAAACTGTGCCGCTGTAAACATGGGTGCACATACTTCTCTGTGATATGATTCTTTTAGTTCTCTTGGAAAGATACCCAGCAGAGGGATGGCTGGGTCAAATGGAACCTCCAGTCCAAGGAAGAGCTTAGTTTCTTATATTCATAAGAACAAAATTTTGATAGCCTTTCCTTCTAATTTATTCCTATTTCTTCAAAATGTTTCTCCCACCAAACTTTTATGAAGCATCCGTTCCTGGGACCTCTACTGCTCGCTGGCACATACAGTAAATTTCCTGCAGGCGTCTCTGCCTCCCCCAGTGCAGCCAACCAGTGACTAAATCCCCGCAGGGACGCTGAGCAGCCGGCTCTTCCCTTACCCCTGCTCACCGCCTCCTGACGCCTCCGACAGCGCCGAGTGTGGATAATGAGAGGGGACAGACACAGTTCAGCCCTGAGAGACACAGGACGGCAGGAAGGACACTAAAATTATTCTTCCCCTTATGACCCTGTCAGGACCTTCATCCACCTGCGATCGCTCCCTCAGGTGTAAAACTGTCCTCATTATGTCACGAGATCGCTCAAAAATCGTGCGTGTGTGAGATGATTCAACATGAAATGATTATGCAACACATAGTTTGAAAAGTTTACTTTTTCACTGGCCTTGTCATCTTGTGGATACTTTTTTCCAGAGTGCTAGTTAATAAGGCAAGCAGTCAGAAATAGGAAAGAAATTAACTGTGGCTTTAAAAGGCCAGCTGAGCTCTCTGATACTTTCTCACAAAGCAATTATCATTGAAATTGTTTTTTCCTCCGGCTCAGTAATTGGTTTGCCTGCCATGGAGAGGAAGCTGGGGACATAATTACATTTCTTTGCTTAAATTAGTTCTTTTATGGTCTGAGGCAAGGTTAGAGAAGGAAGGTGATGGTTCTGTGTCCCAGAGGAAATGCGCAACTTCACTCAAACTTCTGGCCATGGTCACAGTCATCAGAGGGTGAAAAGTTATGCATGGTGTTGAGAAGTGGCTCTCTGTCACCTGCCCTGTGCCCTGAGAATCATCAACCACTGGCGGACATTTTACAAATTAAATTCCATTAAATCTCAGAAAAGCAAGCTCAACACCCCACATACAGCCTCATCCGTATTAGGTCTCGGTAAATATATCTTAAACGAGATCGCTGAACTCACTCAGCTACTTCACTGTTAACCCATCCTGAGGCCTGATAGTCACAGCACAAGCAATGACATTATAAGCTATTTTTAAAGTGCAGTAAGGCAGCGGGATCTTAGCAGCTTCTGCAGGAATAAAAGCTTAATTAACAAAATCGAACAGAAGCCGCACGGTTTAGAGTTGGTGCAGCAGTTCTCCTTTCCTTTCTTCCTGGGCACGTCAGCAGGGGCAGTGCAAACTGTTGCTTCACACTCACCGAGCCCCAGAGATGAGTCATATTTGGGGGGGCAATGGAATGTTTTCTGAAATACCTCATTTTTTTAGTTATAAGCACAGGATATTTTTATAGATCGGGTGTGTCTTATCCAAGACGCTTGAGATTTGAAGTATTTTCAGATTTTTAAAGTCGTCCCTATTTGGAATATCTGAGCATATTATGTGTTTCAAAAGCCATTACATTGTAATATCATTCAAAATAGTGAGTATTAAAAAATCTTTAAATGCTGTGAATGATGATGCAATGTGTGCTTTAAAAAGTTTTAGGGATGATCAAGCTGATTTAGAATGAGCTAAAATTCAAGCAGGTACTAGCAAGATATTGTACATTTTGAAGTGCAAATTAGCTAATAAAAAGAGCTCAAAGACGGTACAGACTAGGATTATGACCACATTTTTTTTTTTGCTGCATTGAATGGTCCAGTTAAAAATTCTGCTTCCTCAAGAAGAAGATTCACTCATTTGGTATGATGGTTTGTGTCTGGATGTCCTACCAGTGCCGCATGAAGTCACAGTGAGGGATTTTTGGGCAGCTGAATCAACAGAGTGGTCCTGAGATCAAGAGTGTATGCTTACTATGTAAGTTCACTTCCTGCTTTGGCACAGGGCTAGGCAGTGAGTGCTGCATACACCCTAAGTTGTAGCCTGCATAAAATATAAGGGACAGAAAGATCAAATGTGATCTTACTTGACTGCCAGCTTGCCCAGGACTGTTTTTCCTCTGCGATGACCCCCTCTATGCCCCTCTTCCTTGAAACCAGCTGACTATGGACTGAAACCTCTACAAACTCTTAGCCAAAATAAATCTATAGGTCCATCTCTTTAATGAACATAGATGCAGAACTCTTCAATCAGATACCTGCAAATCAAAAAGGTCATCCACAATGACCAAGTAGGATTTATTACAGGGGTGCAGGGATTTCTCTACATACATAAATCAATATGTGTGATATCCCTCATTAACAGAAGCAAAGACAAAAGTCACAAGACCATCTCAGTGGACACAGAAAAAACATCTTACAAAATCTAGATCCATTCATGATTTTTAAAAAATCCTACAGAAAATTGGAATAAAATGTCTTTATCTCAATTTGATAAAAGCCATGTACGATCATCCAAGAGCCAACATCACATTGAGTGCAGAAAAGATGAAAGCTTGCACTTTAAAATCAAGAACAAGGCAAGGATCCCACCAACACTCTTGTTCAATGTAGTTCTGGAACCAGGAAGAGCAATTAGACGAGAGAAATAAATAAAAAGAATATGCATAGAAAATGAATAAGTTAAATTAGCATTATTTGCTGAAGACACCATCCTCGATATAGGAAGCCTTAAAACTCCACCAGAAGACTCCTAGAATTAATAATGAAATTCAGTAACATAGCAGGATACAAAGGCAGCACTCAAAAATCGTAGCATTCCTGTACACTAATAACAAACTCACAGAAAGAGAAATTAGGGAAACCACCCTTTAACAATACTTTTGTGGAAAACGAAATGCTTAAGAATTAACCAAGCCGAGGAAATGAAAGACCTCTACAAGGAAAACTACAGTACTCTGAAAAAGGAGATTGAAGAAGATAACAGAAAATGGAGAGACAGTCCCTGATCCTGGATAGGGTGAACCAATATAGTGAAAGCGGCCTTACTTTCAAACCTGTTGCACAGATGTAATGCAATCCCAATCAAAATATCAGTTTTACTATTCACAGAACTAGAGGCAACAATCTTAACCCTCATATGGAACCAGAGGAGACCCAGAATACCCAAAGCAGGTCTGGACTTCAAGTGCTACTACAAAGCTACCGTGATAAAAACAGCATCATATTAGCAGAAAACAGGCATGTGGATTCAGTGGAACAGAACAGAGAATGGAGAAATGACTGCAGGCACACTGATCTGCCCCATCATTGACAAAGAGGGCAAAAAGATTGAACCTGGATACATGTTTCTCACCATGCATGAAACGAAGATCAAAATGAATCAAAGACCTAGATGTTGCCATTTTTTCTTTTCTCATGTTTATTCTTTTCCCCTCCCCTTTTCCTTTCCCTTCCCCTTTGGACTTTTTCTATTTCATGTGTCGATTGTACATTTTGGTTCTCAGTTACGCTTTCAGTTTCTCGCACCAGAGAAGCTATTTGGTATTTACACACACATGTCCTGTTTATTTCACTTAAGAATACGGCCTCAGTGATGAATGCCATCACACTCTATACCCAAAATGTACTAATAAACTTAATGAATTTAAAATGATCTAAATATTGAAGTGGGAATTCTTAACCTTCTGGAAGGTAGAATAGGTAAAAGTCTTGAAGTTACAGTTGTAGGTAATGACTTTCTGAACAAAACTGTGGTAGCATAAGAAATATTACAAAGATTCAACAGATGGAATCATGTCAAATTAAAAATTTCTGCAAAGCAAAGGAACTCACTAACAAAGTGAAGAGACAGAATAAAATATGTGGAAAAAAATTTTTACCAGCTACTCTTCAAATAGAGGACTAATATATAGAATATATAAAGAATTAAAAAAATAAATTACTTAAATTTAAAGACCCAATTAATAAATTAATTTAATAGATTAATCAATATATACTTGTCAGGTGAAGAAGTACAAATGGTCCATAAATGCATGAATAAATGTTTAACCTCTCTGCCATTTGAGAAATGGAAATAAAAACTATACTGAAATTTCATCTCACTCTAGAAACAATGGCTACCATCAAGAAATCAATAAATAACAAATTCTGGCAAGGCTCCATCTTTGTTGAAAGCGTCTCTTGGTACAACCACTATGAAGACTGATCAAAATACTAAAACTTGAGGTTCTGTTAGACCCATATATTTTCCTTTTAGGTATATTTTTGAAAGGGTTAAAGTCATCATACCACAGTGATATATGCAGACCCATGTCTATAGCAGAACAATTTATAATAGGGAAATCTTGGAAACTGTCTATATGCCTATAAACAGGTGAATGGATAAAGAAAATATATATATATATATACCGTGCATATAACATGAGGTGCTACTGTACCGCGAAGGAGGATAAGCTTGAGGCATTTTTTGGTACAGATGGATCTGAAGACCATACTCTTAATTGAAATAAATCGAACACATAAGTTTAAATATCATATTGTGTTTCTTGCTTAAGAAACATAAAGTATAAATAAGGAGCAAAAAAAAAGGAAGGATGCTAGGAAGAACTTTTTCATATGGAAAGAGAAACAAGAGATGGGTGGAGTAGGGAGGGAAGGAAAGGTAAAGGGGTTTAAACAAAATTAATTGAAGAAAAATGGAAATGGAGCTTTTGCAAAGAGGAGGATAAGTGCTGGAGGGGTAGGAGCAGATGGGAACAAACAACAATTAAAATGTGTTATGTATACCCACAAATTCTTTATTATGAATGGGATCATGATTTACTGCACAGAAGCAATAATAAAAATAATTAAGATCAAATGGAACCTCTAGTCCCAGCTCTTTGAGGTATCTCCACATTGATTTCCATAGTGATTGCACCAGTCTGCACTCCCACCAGCAGTGGAGAAGGGTTCCTTTCTCCCCACAGCCCCACCAACATTTGTTATTGTGTGATTTCTTGAAAGCAGCCATTCTTTGTGGGGTGAGGTGGAATCTCAGGGTTGTTTTCATCTGCATCTCTCAAATGACCAGTGATGTGGAACATTTTTTCATATATGTACTTGCTGCTTTTACTTCTTTGTCTGAGAAATGTCTGTTCATTTCAGATGCCCATTTTTGAATTGAGTCTTTATATTTGGGGGGCTGATTGTTTTGAGTTCTTTATATATTCTAGATAGTAGACCTTTGCCTGAGAAGAAGCTGGTGAAATTATTTTCCCACATTGCAGGTTGTCTCTTAGTTCTGTTGATGGTTTCTTTTGCAGTGCAGAAGCTTTTCAATAAGATGACATCCCAGTTGTTGAATCTTTCTGCTAGTTCCCGTCCTACTGAGGATTTGTGCATGAAATCTTTTCCTATGCCAATGTCTTCAAGAATTCTGCCTAACTTATCTTCCAGCAAGTTTAGTGTTTGTGTTTTAATATTTAGATCTTTAATCCACTTGGATTTTAATTTAGTGCATGATGAAAGATAAGGGTCTAGTTTTAATCTTTGTCAGGTTGAGATCCAGTTTTTCCAACACCATTTATTAAAGAGGCTATCTTGCCTCCAGTGAGGATGGTTGGTTCCTTTGTCCAAGATGACGGAGCTGAGTACATCTGGAGTTGTTTCTGTATCTTGAAATCTATGCCACTGATCCTTGGGTCTTTTTCTTCCCCAGTACCATGCTGTTTTTATCACAGTGGTTTTGTAGTATAGTTTCAAATTGAGAATTGCTATACCCACTACCCTGTCTCAGTTACCTAGGATGGCTTTAGCACTTCTAGGTCTCTTCTGGTTCCAAATGAATTTTTGAATTATTTTCTGTAGTTCTGTGAAATATGCTGTTGGAATTTCAATTGAGATTGTATTGAATCTGTATAGCAGTTTTGGTAGTATGGCCATTTTCACTATGTTGATTCTTCCTACCCAGAAGTAGGGGATGTCTTTCCATTTTCCTATATCCACTTTGTTTTGTTTTGATTTGTTTGTTTTTGTTTTTTTTGAGACAGGGTCTCACTGTGTAGTTGAGACTGACCTGGAACTCACTATGTAGCCCAGGCTGGTCTCGAACTCACAGCGATCCTTCTGTCTCAGCCTCTCGAGTGCTGGGATTACAGGTGTGCACCACCATGCCCGGCCTTATGTCCTCTTTTATATCTTTTTTCAGAGTTCTGCAATTTTCAGTATGGAAATCTTTTGCTTCTTTCATTAGATTGATTCATAGATAACTTGTGATCTTGGCTGTTTCATAAAGTCTTTTCCTATGCCAATGTCTTCAAGAGTTCTTCCTAACTTATCTTCCAGCAAGTTTAGTGTTTCTGTTTTAATTTTTAGCCATCCTGCTGCTGGGTATCTTTCCAAAAGAATTAAAAGAATCATATCACAGTGACATATGCACACCTATGTTTATAGTGGCACAGTTTGTAATAGCTAAAACTTGAAAACAACCCATTTGCCCATCAGTTGGAAACTGGATAAAGAAGATGTGGTTTTTCTATAGAATGGAATATTACTCAGCCATAAAGAATGAGAAATTAGATTCATTCATAGGAAAATGGATACATATTGAGGATATACTCCTAAGTGAAATACATAAGTCACATGTGTAAATACCGAATAGTTTCTCTGGTGTGAACAAACTATAATAGTACATAAGATCCTAATGAGATAATTGACCATGTGAAATAGGAAGAAAAGGGCTAAAGGTGTAGGGAAAGTGGGAAGGGTAGGGGAAAGGTAATAAGGGAAAGAAAAAAAAATAGGAGAAAATGGAACTAAAATGTTTGTAAATGGGGAGGTGAGGAGGGGGTGAAGGGAGGGCAGGTACAAGGGGAAAAAATGAGAACCAAGACCTGTCATGTAAAGGTACAAGATCCCAATAATGAATGTAACTGTACTGTATACCTAAAATGTACCAATAAGCTCAATTAAAAAATAATTAAGTTGGTTATGTACTTTTCCAAATTCCCCATGACAAGTGAAACATTTGAGTACTATAAACATGTAGTAATAAAGGTCCGATAATGAAAGAGTGAGCTAGGACCATTTGTTCAATACACAACGGAGGCCCTGTGGCTGTAGTTGTAGAAAAGGATTATCACAATGTATCAGTCCATGAGATCATCTACAGAGAATGTTATTGAAGAGCCCTGTAGTGGGTCTTTATCTCCTATGAGGCAGTACAATGAGAGAGAGAGAGAGAGAGAGAGAGAGAGAGAGAGAGAGAGAGAGGACAAAAGACATAGACAGAGACTTGAGAGAAGAAGCTGTGCGTCTTGAGCTGATCTTAGCCACTCTGGGAAGCAAAGGCACCAAGGACATTCAGAATTTTTTCATAACAAGCATGGAAAGGAGGGGAGCAGGGTAGCTGCAGGACACCTGGTGATGGCTGGTATAGCAGGCAGGACTGTGAAAGGAGGGCACTAGCATACCTTTGCTGAAGAGAACGAATGGGTGATTCAGAGGGCAAGAATTTAGTTGGAGTCGAGCTGACCGTGGCTGGAAGTAAACTCGGCAAAGCCCTAATACTTCATGGACTCATACTTAGTCAGAGGAGCCGTACTCACCTACCTCTGCTATCTGTCATACCCTTTTGAGTCACGGAAGCTTCAACTGGACCCTAATGCAATGCCCCTGAATGACAGAGGAATTCCTAATTTGAAAATGCTTTGTCTTGTCCTTTGTGAACTCCCTTGTTTACATTAACTCCATAGAAGCCACACATCACCCTCATTCCAACGGATTGCCCATAAAGGTCAGTGCCTGGGCCTGTCCAGCACCCTTGCTGGTTGCACCGGCGTTGGTGCTCTTGGCCCCCCACTTTCTCTTGTGGTTCTGGTTGCTAGTGCCTAGTCTGGTTCCTAGTTCCTAGTGTAGTCCTGGTTCTCTGGCCTGCATTGCACACTGGGTGCGTGGGTGGGACTAGAACCTGACTATGGGGGGGCCTCTGGCAACAATTAACTTTGGGGTTCTTGAATTTTGGTATACTTAGCAAAAACAATAATAAATTTCCATACTTTTAGGTAAAATTCACATTAAAGACACACTGACGAAAGAGTGTCCATTCATCTATTGCTAGAATTTTTACACTTAAAGCAATTGATGTTGCTTTCTTTAAACAGCTACATGTGTATGATTGACCAGGCCAAAAACTTTAATCATCATTTCAGTTTCTCAGAAACCTCCCTGGCTTGGAAATAGTCAGCATTTATTTCATGAAAATATCAATAAATCCAGACAGGAAGGAAGGAAGTAGCTCAGAGAAAATGGTACTGGTTTTGGTAAATCCCCGTCTTGATTCTACCACAATGCTAACATTGAACGACTGCATAGCTCTTCCTTCTGGGCTCTTCCTGGCTTCCTTCCTGCTGCATTCCTGAAGAAGCAATTAAGATTAATCACAGCTTGCTGGGCCTGGTGGTGCACGCCTGTCATCCCAGCGCTCGGGAGGCTGAGGCAGGAGGATCGCTGTGAGTTCGAGACCAGCCTGGGCTACATAGTGAGTTCCAGGTCAGTCTCAACTACAGAGTGAGACCCTGTCTAAAAAAAAAAAAAAAGAAAAAAACAGATTAATCACAGCCTGTGCATTCACCATCAGTGATACCCTTCGGTGACGTCACTTTATTGTCACCCACTCCCCCTTCACGTGGAAATGATTGTAATTTTTTTCGTAGCTCTGCCCCATGACTTATGTGCCGACCTTCAGAATGTGTTCAGGGCTCATCCTCTCCTCACATATTTTTACCTGACTGCCGATTTCCTTCAGATGCAGTGTGCTCCCTCTCTCTCATTTCTGCAGTTCTTCGTGTCTACATCATCCCAGCCTCTGGCTGCCACATTGCTGGGTGCCCAGTGCAGGAGTCTGCCCTGTGTGACTGACGGTCGCCTTCCTACTCCTCACTTCAGGTCCCGGACGTGGTGACTGAACACAGATAAATAGGGTTTGGGTGAGACAGCTTTCAGCTTTTTCACATCTGTGTGATATCGATATTTGGGTGAGTATGATTATATTCCAACGCTTGAGACAACAAGTTTTCTGCTTTCTGAAAAATCACAACCTCAGAAGAAAGAAACAAGTGACAGACGCAGAAAGGCCAAGGATCCTGCTGCAGGGAAAACTGCAGCGGGACAGTAGGCTTGCAGGTGATTCTATAGTAGGCCAGAGGATTAGAGGCTGACAGAAGTCAGGCAGACAAAGAGGAAAAAACGTGGGCATAGTAGAAAAAGAGTAGGAGGGCAGCCCTCCTTGTATAAAACACAGCTGAGATTGAAGGTGCTTAGCATAGGGATTAGTGTAGGTGCTGTGTAGGATTTTTCAACCTTCAGTTTTCACATGACAAATTGGCAGATATTTCCAGGGTTCGTTCCACAAGTGATATATTACTGGGATTTCTAGGAATAGAGAATAAGAATCCCTTTTCACTCTAACTGCAAAGATAAAAAGTTTCATCCAATTTCCCGCCTATCTGATAGATGTGCTATCCACTATTTGTGTATTTTTCTTTTTCTTTTTTTCTTACTATGAGTATTCTTGGATATCTTCTCCTATATTTCTCATGCATAATTGACATTTTCTGAAACACTCATTAATTTTCTTTCCTACTTCCTTTATTGTTTTGGGAATTTTGTCACCTTCAATTACAGCAGCACTTCCACATTGAGAACTAAAATATCTTTGATAATCCTCTGTAATATTTTAGTTTATTTTTCTGTGGATATTGTCAGATTTTTCCAAACATGCTGTATTTGTTTTACAATGTGTTTGTAGAGATACAAACTATAATTGAAAATTCTCAAAAATCAACACGGCACAATTAAATTGGTGATTTTAGGGCAAACTCTCCTATTTGTCAAAATCTTGGGGGACAGAGCTGCAACTAGGACAAGGCCACAGCAACTTTATCATTTCCACTTGTTAGAAGCAAGAAGAAAACTAGAAGAGGATAATGACGAGACCAAATTGCACACACATTCCCAAAGAAATCATGATCATGTAACTGCTCGTTTTTGCAAGGCATACTCATGACAAACAACACATGAAAATAAAGCAAGAATCACACAGCACCGATAAACAGGATTGCTTTGGAGAGAATGGCTGGAAAAAATTTCGATAGGCAGCAAATTATGTGTCAAAGGGAAATTACATTAGGCTGTACTATGCCACAAAATTATACTAAACCATAGCACTTGAGAAATCTTTGCAATAAGGAACAGAAAAGTAAAATCATGTAGAAAATCTGAGAAAGATATTGGTAATTGATCAGCAGGAAAAATTAAGTAAGTAAAATGAAAAAACAAATTTAAAAAACAAATTGAGAAGCGCAGAAACTCAGTGTATATAAGAAAGGCAACATTTCAAAATCCTGGAAAGTTTCAAGAAGACTTTATAAAAGCTCTTCATTCATGGGGAAATCAAAGTTTAAGGGTAAATGTAGTCTTCATGAACTTCTACAGCATTAATTTTTCTATAAAATGGAGTACTACTCAGTCACAAGAATGAGAAGCGAGAGACATTTACATCTACATGGGCGCACATCAAGGACGTACTCAAGGGAAGTTAACAGGACACACTTGTGTAAATACCCTATAGTTTCTCTGATGTGATAAACTAAAAGTGTAAACAAGGCTCAAAGTATATAATTGATATTGTGTAATAGGAAGAAAGGTCTACAGGTGTAAAAGAAGTGGAAGGGGCAGGGGAAAGCTAAGAAGGGAAAAGAAAAACTAAGAGAAAAGGAAACAAATGGAAACAGAAAGTTTGTAAATAGGGAAGGGTGGAGGGGGTGAAGGGAGGGCAGGGGAATGGGGAAAAAATGAGAACCAAGACACATCAAGTAAAGGTACAGGATCCCAATGATGAGTGTAACTGTACTGTATACCTGAAATGTACCAGTAAAAAATTGTGTTTTTAAAAACCCAGTGGAAGAAGGCATCAAATTGAACTCAACAGTCAAGACATAATCCCACTGTACTAGCAATAGGCAATATATTCTTTTAAGATCATGACACAATGTGTATTTACCATTGTCATTCTTTGTTTTGTTATGAAATTTTATTTTTTTATAGAATTGTTCTTATATTTTCTTTATTAATATCTACTTGTATTACATTAAAAAAAACTCTCCCATTCATTGTAAGAATAATGGAAGGGAAAATGCATAATGAAATTTAAAGGTAAAGTATTGGTGGCTACAGGTTTTAAGAACGAACACTAATATGCAAAGAAGTGTAACTTGTCAATTTAAAAGTATCTCATAACCCAAGAATTAAAAAGTAGCTAGTAACATTGCTTCAGGTCCTCTATTTACTTTAGGAAACACATGTTGAAAATTAACAAGAATTATTATTTTTAGAATGAATTCTGTTTCCAAATTGATGTAAACAGTTCATTTCTGGCCGTAACAAAATAAAATAGCACTTGGGGAAAAATATGCAGCCCAGAAGCCCCGCACTGGAGGCCAAGATGGAGAAGACCTCCACGGCCACCATGACCTTCCCCTTGGTGCTGTGGTACACGGGGAGGAAGGTGACCCACACACTGCAGAACACCAGCATGCTGAAGGTCAGGAACTTGGCTTCATTGAAGGTGTCGGGCAGGTTCCTGGCCAGGAAAGCCACGGTGAAGCTCAGCAGGGCCAGGGAGCCCAGGTATCCCAGGACACAGTAGAAGGCGGCAAGGGAGCCCTTGTTGCACACGATGATGATGTGGCCATGTTCCGAGTGTGCATCTGTGTCTACAAAGGGTGGATTCGTCCCCATCCAGACTCCACAGAGAGTGAGTTGGATCAGGGAGCAGATGGGAATGATGGAGTTAGGTGCCCCGGACACCAGCCACTGCCTCATCCTCCTGCCTGGAGCAGTGACCTTAAAGGCCAGCACCACAGTGATCGTTTTGGCCAGGACGGTGGAAACAGCCACAGTGAACACAACTCCAAATGTGGTCTGCCTGAGGATGCAGGTGGCTGCGTTGGGCCGGCCGATGAAGAGCAAGGAGCAGAGGAAACAGAAGGTGAGGGAGATGAGCAGGGTGTAGCTGAGAGCCCTGTTGTTGGCCTTGACAATGGCAGTGTCTCGGTGCTTCACGAAGAGCCCAAGAATAATGGCAGTGAGAATGGAGAAGCTCACAGCCGCGTAGGTGAGTGCCATCCCCAAGGGGTCTCCAGAAGCCACAAAGGTCACACCTTTTGGAAGACAGAGTGTTTGTTGCCTGTTGGGATACTGATGGTCTGCACATCTCAGACACTGATCCATATCTGTTGAGAAACAGAAAATGTCATGAGTCCAGGTTCAGGAATTTGCAGCGATTCAGACATCCCCAAAGAAGTGCCTTGGAAGAGAGTAAGCATCGTGTCCTTCATTCTTGCTGTGGACAGGGAATAAAGAAAGATGTGTAGGTAGATTTCCCATTAATACTGCATCTCCTCTTGGTGGTTAGGGTCACAAAGTTCTTCTTTCTAGTTTTTATTAATTGTGAAAAGTCAGGAGATCACTTTCTTTTCTCCTGGCAAACACAAAGACCTACTGCCTTTGCACATCCGGGATGCTATGATAGAAATCCCTTGACTGCGTAATTCATCAAAGTTTTACATTTATTACTCCAAATTCTCACGTCTCGGTTGCTCAAGGTCAAAGAGGAAGCAGAATCAGCTTCTAGGGAGGGGAATCTCTATACCAGTGTTGGGGCTCTTTGTTATGGGATAATCTCTTACAACCCTTCTTTTAATAAGGCAACTAGTATGATGAAAAATACGAACACCTCTTGACCTAATCACCATGAAAAAGACCTGCATATTAACACCATCGACTTGGGGGTAAGTTTCAAATATAAATTTGGGGGAGTTCAAAAACCTATGTATCTCATTAGAGAGGATATATTTTTAAGCTTAAAACTGTGTAAACACCATGTGCAAATCACAACTTCCAAGGAAACTTCTATGACAAAATTTTTTATGTTATGCAGAGTAATGCATTCCGCCCAAGAACTCAGAATTTCCACCAAGGAACATGAATAAATTGTAATCACTGTTGAAATGATTCACTATGCCAAGTTAGAGAGACCTGAGCTCTTTCCATTATTAAGTTTTAAAAGAAAGGAACACACTCTGTTGATTTTCTTATTTTACTCCTTTGTATGATTTTTAAGATAAGGTCTCTTAATTTAAGGAACAAATATTTTTAAATCATTTATTAAGCCTTTTTATACTATTTCATATTTTTAAAAGTTGTAAATAGCATCTTTTAAATTTTCTTTATCAAATACTTAATGATTTGCTTTTTTTTTTTTTTTTCGGTACACAGGGATTGAACTCGGGTCCTTGCACTTGCAAGGCAGGCCACTGAACCGCTGAGCTAAATCCCCAGCCCATCAAATACTTAATAAAAAGCAAGTAAATAAAATTTTATGGCCAAAAAACCTATTCAGATACCAGTAAGTCAATTACTAATTCATTAGGTTTTTTTGAATTTGCATTCAATATAGTCTCAACAAACACCATTTCATTAATTCATTTAAATATGATATTTCTGCTAGCACTCCTTGTGACAGAATTCATTCAATACTGTGACCAAAATTTGTAAAAACTCTGTCCCACTTGTCCATCATGTTTCAAAACCCATCCTTAGCTTTTTTGTGTACAAGACACATTGACTTATAGATCTTCAGGATGTTATATTAAATGGTAATTTTCTATTTTTAGTCATTTGTTAAAAACTTCTGCAATAAATTTCTTCACTTGTCTGATATAATATCACTATTTTCAAGAAGTCTATGGATCACTCACAAACATATAGACAGTAGCGTTCAGTTCATCCTCTGCAAATCTGGGTATCTATTGCAGATTTATGGCACTATCTGGATTTACATCTCCACATGTTGTCCACCCTACTTATCAGTTAACTCACCAAGAAGTACAACTTATCCATTAAAGATGTACTGTGCTATAGTACATAAAAAATCACAGAAATACATCTATTAATCCAAGTAAAATCTCTGTAAGCACTTGCTTCTTTTTTAAATCGAGTTTGCTGGTACTGTTTAGGTATTGCTGGGGATGGAAAAAATTAAAAATTGAGAATATACAAAGAACTCAAAAAAATTTAAACTCCCCCCAAAAATATGAAACTCAATCAAAACATGGGCTAATTGAATTAATGGATACTTCTCAGAAGTACATAGGAGCAATAAATAAATGAAAAAAAGGTGCAATATCTCTGGTCATAACAGAAATGCAAGTAAAAACTACATTGAGATACCGTCTAACCCCAGAAAGAATGACTATCAAATTATCTAATAGCAACAACTGATGGCAAATATAGGGAAAAAGGAATGATTCTGCATTGTTGGAGGGAATATAAATTAGTACGACCAGTACAGAAATCAGCTTGGAGATTTCTCAAGTATCTAAAAATAAAAAATGCGTTTGATCCAGCTATCATCCTGCTAGGTACTGTCTCTTCCCAGGAAGAGTTTAAGTCCTCTTACATGAGAAACTTAAAATATATACATATATAGAACCGAAGAAGAGAAATAGGAAGTAGAGAGAATTTCAAATAATTCCCCAAATTCTCTATTCAGTTCTTTCAAAAACTTTCAATATATATACTAACTTGTTCAATTTATACTCCCAGTTTTTCTCTTAACTCACTGGAAGGAAACTTTTGTGCTGTCATCTGTATTTTTTCTAAAAGAAGTGTCTTTTTGTTTCTGCTTTTAATCTGGCCATTCTTTTAAGATTATGGTAGGCAATGTAGTAACTATTGCTATTCTCTAATTATTTTGTCATGACATTTGCTACGTATGTAAAGGTACAAGTTCCCAATGATAAATGTAACTGTATTGTTTGCTTTAAATGTACCAATAAACTTATTTTTAAAAAGAAGCAATAATAGAGCTCTTCAATATTTTATTAACATCTACATGTATTATATTTATTTGTTGTTGTTGCTTTTCCTTTTTTGTTCTTTTTAGATAGGGTCTCACTATGTAGTTGAGACTGACCTGGAACTCACTATGTAGTCCAGGCTGCTCTTGAACTCACAGCGATCCTCCTGCCTCAGCCTCCCAAATGCTGGGATTACAGGCATGCACCACCACACCTGACTTGCATGTATTATATTTAAATAAAGAAAGAAGCAGAATTTATCCATAAGGTTCATCCTTACTGGTCTCATTGGAAATCTCATTCTCTGGGCAGCGGATGCAATCAAAGCAACAGATAGGCTTTCCCTCCTGATGGGACTTCCTGAATCCAGGACCGCAACTGGAACTGCAGACAGACTGGGGGATCTGAGAATAGTAAAATGTATGTTGGTGATAGATAAGCCTTTCGCCTAGATCTACGAAAGCTGCATTGTTTTTAGAATATTGGTCTACCAGCAAACTTCCTTCATATATGTCTACATCCAATTAATGGTTCAGATGCCAAATACATTGAATAATATACATAAATATTAACAAAATCTTGGAAGCTACAAAGAAACACATCCAATATCCATTTGTAGCTCTTCACTAAGCTTCGAGAAGGCACAACACACCATGAAGATTTTTTTTATTTACATGTAAGGGATTGTGATTAAAATCAACTCACCTTGCCGGGCGTGGTGGCGCATGCCTGTCATCCCAGCACTTGGGAGGCTGAGGCAGGAGGATCGCTGTGAGTTCAAGACCACCCTGGGCTACATAGTGAGTTCTAGGTCAGTCTCACTACATAGTGAGACCTTGTCTCAAAAAACCAAAAAAAAAATCAAACTCACCTTTGTAAGTCCTGTGACCCACTCTATCATTTCTTCTGACAGAGTCAGTTGCTGGCCATGTGGAAAATATGAGGAAAATTTTCCCACTTTTACCTTAAGTCCAAGTCCTTCAGGAAAATTCCAAAAATTAAGAATATCATACTCTGCATTTAATTTTCTTTTCTGATTCATATCCACAGTGTCTCCGATGCAATTTTTAAATTGCAAGCTCCTCAGGAAGAAGTTCAGCTTTAAAAAAATGCATTTTTTTCATGAAGAGTGGCCCAGGGTGGAGAAAGAATATGTGTATTAGGCAATGGCTCTCACTTCCAAAATCCTTACTCACAATGTAACTCTATTGTGTGAAGACGAGGGAATAAGCAAGTGATACCACGTGAAAAGCTAAGATACCATACTGTTTCCACGCTATCAGTGCAACTTAGCGGAAAATACCTCAGTGTGCGCCTACCTCAACATTCAGTAGTCACATAAATGTCAACCCTATTTCCTCTTTGAATGTTCTTAGAGCACCGATCAGCACAGTGAGGTCATCAGAAGCACAAGAAGTTTTCGTTTTGGTACCGGAGTTTGAACTCAGGACCTTGTGCTTGTGAGGCAGGTGTGCTGCCCCTGCGCTAATGCCTGGCACAGAGTTATGAAATAATACAAGATCACGTACTCACATACATAAACTCTCAATTTCAAGGCTCACTATATTTTAGGAACTTAAAACGCTGGATCCCTCGTTTTATTTGAGAAATTCGCGAGGCCAGACTGGGATCTTGCGCTTGAAGAACTGAAGAGGACTGGGTGGTGAATTCTTTTGGAAGACAAAGCTTGGGTATTTTCTGGAATTGCACCACACCACTGGTGTCCGGATCATGAGACTAACCCAGGTTGTAGATGAAAAAGTACAGAAATAATTGTGCCTGAGACAAGGGATCCTACACTCCTCTATTAGAGCACTTGGGTAACCTTTCCAGAAAGTTATCTGCTGACAGTATATTACAGAAAAAGGAGGGACGTTACCTGCCAGGGAAAAAATCCCATTCCGTTTTCGTGCTTTATTGGTTGCGTATCTACTCGTTGAAGAAGTAGCTCGTGGAGAGTGCGGGCCACAGCATGAACCCCATTGTATATATTATAACTCCCCTCACTCATGGCCATGTCACGGCTGTGCCAAGGCAACCACTCCAAGGAGCCATAGGATGAACAGTTCTCCAGAGACTGACAAGTGGACTCCGAGACCGAGCAGTTAAAATGCATCCACCACAGCCTCGCGAGGGAAATGTCTTCTGGGTATTTTGAAGGATTCACCGTCTGCATAAAATGCTTGAAACCAGGAATCTCTCCATGGTGGTGTGAGAAAATGAGAGTACCTTGAAATGGGTCGAGGAGAAAGTGTCTCTCGCCAGCGGCAACATCCCATTGCGAGGTGGTGACCCAGACTATCCTTGTGTTGAAGTACTCCCATCTTCTAAAAATCCTACTTACAGAAGTGTTGATACCTCCAAACACGATAACGACATTTGATGATGATGTCACAATCTGTTTATTATATCTGTGATAGCTATTTGTGGATACACTTACATCAGTAGGAATCATATGCACAAATTCTACACAGATATTGTTCCTTTCCATCTCCTCGCTCAAACCGGAGAGAAACTGAACACCTCTCTCGTCTTCAGAGGTGACTATCCCCACCCAGTTCCAGTTGAAATGAATCAGCAAGGAGACCATTGCCAGGGGCAGTGATGTATCCTTGGGGGCCATCTGATAGAGAGAAGAAAACTGGCCATCGTCACTGAGCATAGGATCAAAAACCCCAAATGAAAGCTGAAGGAAAGAGGAAATAGAAAATAACAGGGATGAACAGAATTAATTTGTCACATCTCGATGCTGAAGTGTATTTAGAAACAGCCCTTAGAGATAGAAGACATTTTTCTCTTCATTTATGTAACACTATATCCGTGTCCTGAGTGTGTCTTATAAAACAGACTGCGCATGTATTTCCAGAATCTCATCTTTACTGTCCCAAACTCCCTCTCCCAATTTCAAGTAAAGGAGAGACACCCCTCCATTCTGAGTACTTAGACTTCGATAGTTTATCCCGTGATGCATGCTGACACTGTCTCCTACTCACAGCACAAAAGACATTTTCTGTCTCTCCAACTCACCACCCTCACCTGAGGAAATCTGTAGAGTTCCAACAATGTGCTTATTGGGACAGATGCTGATGGAAATGTTCCTGTAAGTACTGCCACAGACTTGCTGTCTCCTCCACAAGTGTAATTAGGGATTTTCTCATCCAGGCCTGAGAGCCAAATGAGAAAACTTTTCAGTGATGTAATATCATGGTAGATATTATGGAGATCAAATCCCAGAGACATGTTAGGTAACAGATGGGGATTGCTGTTGATCTCCTCAATGGCAAAGATCAAGGCCAGAGCAAACTGATAGTTCTTGAGTTCTGATCTGCACAGACAAAAAAAAAGGAATACAGCAGTCATTGCTGTCTTCAAACACAACACAATGTTGAATATGAAACACATGCCTGTTTTCTCCAAAAACATCTTATATAAAAGTTGTTAGAATATCAGAAGATAAGAGCATTGACAGATTTTTATGATTAGAAAAGGTTGTGAGAGTGAATCTTGCATAAGATGGATTGACATCTTTTTTTTTTCCTCATTGAGTTTATTGGTACATTTTAGGTACACAGTACAGCTACATTCATCATTGGGATGTTGTATCTTTGCATGACAGGTCTTGGTTCTCATTTTTTCCCCTTATCCCTGCCCTCCCTTCACCCCCTCTTCCCTTCCCTATTTACAAATACTTTATTTCCATTTTTTCATGTTTTTCTTTCTTTTCCCTTATTGCCTTCCCCTACCCTTCCCACTTCCTCCGCTCCTTTAGCCCTTTTCTTCCTATTTCACATGGTCATAGATTGACGTCTTTAAAATTCCTGAGAGTGAACAAGTCATTACTCAGCAGTAAGACACATTGAGAAGACTGTCTGTCAACCAAGGACTAAGACACCAGATTAAATCTGATAATGAATAGAATAATGCAGTGGTACTGAACTTGGCATCACTCAGATAAGGGAAAAGTAAATATCTGAAAGCCAACTGATTTATGTTGTATTACTATACTGCACCATATGCTATCTAAAGCAATGGACTCTGTAGGATGAATGCCAGTCAAAGCACACTATTCGGGGAAGCAGCAAGGCCTGTGTTGGATGCACAGCACACAGGTGAGCAGATATGAGCACTGGGCACAAATCGCACCTTTCCCCCATGGGAACAGATGGGCCTGCACTGGACACACGGCATCCCCAAGGCAACGGGGCAAAAGCCCACACACTCCCAGCTGCCTGTAGATTTTGTTTCCCTATGGCAGAGGCCACCAAATACAAGAACTAAGCAGCCAAACTGACCCTGGAAACTGACAGTGACCCAGGAGAGAAAAGCAAAACCAGAACCCGCTTCAGTGGGTTAAGGAAGGCAGTGGAAACCTCACCCCACACTCCATAACCCACAGGGATTAGGGTGCTGATGACGTGGTTCCTCTACCAATGGGAAGAAGGACACTCCTTGGCTTGAATGATACCCATCCATGTTCAGGGGAAAACTGACAGGGGGGCAGGGGTGCGGGTGCTTCTGATACAAAAAGGGCATCACATAGACACAGGTCCTGAAGCTAAGCAGGGAAAACTGGGACAGCTGGATCCCGAGACTGCAGACCTTGAAGAGAAACAATTCATTCAACAGCAGGAAGTTCTGCTTTTGCTGAATCTTCTTTTTAGTCTATTTTCCATCATTTTTGCTGTGCTTCATACATTTTGGGGTAGCATAGGGATTTTTCTTTATTTTTTCTCTCCCTTGTAGTTTCTTTTCTCTCCTTAACTTTTTCCCTTTAACTTTTTAAATCACACTTTCATTTCTTGTTTTTACTCTATTCATCCATTCTCTTCTCTTCCTTGGTAATTCTTTTCTGTGACTGTCCTCTATCACTATTGAATTCCTTTTACTCCTCAACAGGACTCCCTGACTGGTTCTCCCCTACTCCTTCTGATGTTCTCCCAGTTGATTTTTCACAAGCTGCTTTTTCATTCTTGACTTCCACACACCTCTATTTTGGGTGTAGTGGGTAAGCTTTATGAATTTATACATAGTTAACACTACAAATACTGCTGTTGGAGGCTCTTCTAGTATCAGTAGATGTACAGTTGGTCCATTCAGTACTCACTACAGGCCAAAAGTAGATCAGTATTTCATTTGACTTATATTGTAGATCTTGTTTCCAATTGTGATCCTGAACTTTGCATCACTCAGAAAAGGGAAAAATAAATATTTGAAAGCCAACTAACTTATATTATATGACTGTTACTTGTAGATCTGTTTCATATTGTCAAGAATGATATATTAGGGCTGGGGATCTAGCTCAGTGGTGCTGCCACCTACCTCACAAGCGCAAGGACCTGAGTTTGATTCTCAGTACAAAAGAATGGTACATTATTGATCTCTAGTGTTTTTCAGTATTCAGTCTTATTTGATGCTATAATTGATGCTGACTTTATTGTTATACACAAGGTTACAAGGCAGTTGTTATTGATTTTTTTTAGAAAGAGATTATCTGTGTAGTGCAAGAAGGTCTTAAACTCACTATGCAGCCCAAGCTGGCCTTGAACGCAAACTAATCCTCCTGCCTCCGCTTCCTCCTCCCAGTGCTGGGATTACAGGCATGCACCAACAGACCTGGCTATTAACTGGTTTTCTAGGGATAACAATATCTGATTCCCCTGAGGTCACTGACAGTACTGTAGCCACTTCCTGGAAAACTAGGTACTGGGTCAAATGTTCCGCAAACTTCTATCCCAAGTAATCAGAGATAACTGGGTCCTGGGACAGAAGGAAAGGCCAATAGCTAGGCATGCCCAGAGGATATCACTGAAAGGTAGACATTAACAAAGGAGGCTACCATTCCAGAAATAAAACTTCCCACTACGTCAACCTATATGCATCAACACACACACACACACACACACACACAATACCCTCCAAAACATGAGAAGATAAGTTCAAAAAATTGCCTCCCAGTGATCCATGGAGCCTCAAAAAAGAGAAAAGTAAAAGCTCCACCCATGAATTATGTTGTATGTTATCAAGGGAGATAATAAAACAGATCAACAAGGCATTTGAGTAATTCACAGAAGATATAAGGTAAAAGACACTGGGCCAAATGAAGAAGATGATCAGTAAGTATACAGAAGACACCAACAAAAGCTAACAGAGCTAAACGAATAAAGGAAACATGAATGTCCAGAATAGAAATGAATGAGAATCCATAACAAAGCTCCAAACAATTCAGGAGACTAAAATTTCTACCAGAATAAGGGCAACAGAGGCGACCAATAGGAGGACAGAGTTAGAACTGGAAGACAGGAGTCGTGGCTGGCCAGCTAATGAGATACCTGAAACACAACAAGGGAACATGAAAATTTAACCCAACAGCTCCTAGATGGTGCATCAGAGTCTCGACCCTGCATATGCCAGGGTCACAGTCACGGTCGCTGGTGACATGATAGGCCCAGCCTCTGCCTGGTTAGCATAAACAACACAGGCCAGTTCCAAAGAACTGGGTGCAACATTTCATCCCCAATAAACAGAAGAGGTAGAACCGGGACAGACTCAAAACCCAGCTAAACTTAGAAAACATCTCTGAAAAGTAGTCATTAACTAAAGAGGTCTCCATACGAGTAATAAAGCTGCCCACCACATGTAATTTACAAGCTGCAACACAGGAAAAGAAACAACCAAAAAGTAGAAAACAGCAAATATGACAGGAAAATGCACCCCAAAAAACCAACCTCCTCAAAGCAAATCCAGGAGCATTAAAATGGAGAAATCAAAAGCCACCCAGCTGAATTTTCTGAAAAGACCCATCTGAGGATTATTGCCAAAGGCATAAAAAGAGTTGGAGGGGAAGAGCATTTCGTTGGTGATCTCCTGGAGAACCTTGCTGTGGCTGGCTTTCCTGATGCAAACTGGGCTGTTCTGCTTGGAGGAGGAACTTGGTTGGGTCCTTGCTGTCCCTGGAAACAGCTGCTGTTCTCATCAGGGAAGCTATGACCTTCCACTTCAGCATCGTTTCAAGTGTAGATCCCTGAGACTGGTGGTACAGATCCTTCACCCCACGTTTGCAAGCTTCCTAGCTTCCACCACTGGCCTTTGGGCCTTCTAAGGGCATATCCTCAATACAAACTTGCCTGAGACATTCCTGTGGGCTCTGGAGTGGGCTGGGTTCATGGAGGACATTGCCTTGGGCTCTATGTCTTTAGCTGAACTTGTGTAGGACATTGCCATGGGATACAGGCCCCTCAGCTAGATTTTTCAGGTCTCTAATGTGCGGGAAGGTCTCTTGCACTCCTGTGCATTTGACTTTTTGGGTGAATATTATAAAATAGTCCTATAAATTATATGTCCTGTATAAAATCTATTCCCTTGAAAACCCTGATTACAATGACCAAACCAGCACTTCAAAAAGTTCTGAAGGAGGTCCTAGAAAAAAGCAGCAGTGACAATAATCCCCAAAAATGAGTCCACAGGCAAGGCTAACAATTCAACAGAAGCAAAAGAAAGGGAATCAACAATAAGAAAATAATTTAATGACAAGGATAAGCCAATGCCTATCAGTTATAACTACCAAAGTGAATGATCTCAATTTACTGACCAAAAGAAAAAGATTAACACAATGGATCAAGAAACAAGGTTCAACAAAATGCTGCATATGAAAAACACATTTATTTGAAAAGAAATTCATATATTTAAAGTCAAAGGAGGGAAAACAGTACTCCATGGAACAGGAACAGAGACAAAAACAGGAGTAGCTATTCTAATAGCAGAAAAAATGGATTTTAAGCCAAGACTGAGCACAAGAGATAAAGAAGGTCACTGCATACTTGTTAAGGGGGGAAAATCCAACAGGAAGAGATAACAATAATACATCTATATGCATCCAGATACTGGCACATACAACTACAGTAAACAAACACTAATAAAGATGAAAAATGACATAAACTATATGACAACTGTAATGGGATGGACTCCCACACCCCACTGTCACAAATAGATAATCTAGACAAAAATATCAATAAAAGAATATCAGTGCTGAACCGAACCTTTGAACAAACGGACTTAATACATATATACATTTTATAGATAGATAGATAGATAGATAGATAGATAGATGGACTGCTTCACCCAATAACAGCAGAATACAAATTCTTCTCAGCAGTGCCTGAGACTTTCTCCCCACAAAAAATCACATACTAAACACAGAACATGCTTTTAAAAGTACAAAAAAGGGGGGAAATTATCCCATTGTTGGATCATAGTGCATGAAGTTAGAAACCAATTGCAAAAGAAACCACAAAAACTGCATTAACACATGGAAATTTTAAAATATCCACTTGAACATTCAGTGGGTCATGGATGGAATTAAGGGAGAAATTAGACATTTTCTATAATTGAATGATGACGCTAATATGACAAACTGGGACTTGTGGGACCCAATGAAAGCAATCTTATGAGGAAAGTGTATAGTGGTGAATGTCCACCTTACAAAAAAACTGAAAAAAAACCAGAGAGAGCTGAAATAAATAATCTAATACTGAACCTCAAAATTATAGAAAAATAAGAAAAAGTTAAATCTAAAGCTCCTACAAGGAAGGAAATAATACAGATCACAGAACAATTAAATGCAATTCAGGAAAAAATACAGAAATTCATTCAGAGTTGGTTCTTTGAAAGATTAAATAAAAATCTAAAAACCATAGCCAAACTTATCCAAACAAGGAAAGAAAAGACCAAAATCCATGCAATTAGGAAAGAAAGGATGAAATCACAGTGACTACTTAATAAATTCAGAACATCATTGGTACCTATTTTGAGAACTTGTACTGTAAAAAGATGAGACATTTGGGAGAAGTGGATAGATTCCTAGATACATATGAATTAATAAGGTTCCACGAAGAAGATAAAAAATTCTAAATAATCCAATGTCAGTCAATAAAATTGAAGAAGTACTAAAGAAAGATACCAACAAAGACAAGTCCAGATCCTAACGGATTCACTACTGAATTCTACAAGAACTTTAGAGAAGATCTAACATCATTTCTCCTCAAACTCTTTAATGAATATAAAGGGAAGCCGTACTCCCAAAGTTATTACTGGAGAAAGCTTTACTCTGACTCCAAAACTGGAGAAAGACTCAACCAAAAAAGAGAACTCATGCAAATCTCACTAATGAAGAAGGATGCAAAATTTCTCAATAAGATACCGGCAAACAAAACACAACAAATCATTGAGAAGACTACACCCCATAACAAAGTAAGAGTCATACCAAGGATGTAGGGATGGTTCAACATATGCAAATTGATAAATGTAAAACACCACGTTAATGGAGCCAAGGACAAAAGCCATACAATCATCTCAACAGATGCAGATGAAGTCCAACACTCCTTCATGATAAAAAACCTACAGAAAATCAGAATAGGTCTTTATCTCAATTTGATTAAAAAAAAACCATCTATGACAAATCAACAGTCAATGTCATACTAAATGGCAAAGACTGAAAGCTTTCTCTCTAAAACCAGAAACAAGACAAGGACACCCTCTATAACTACTCCTATTCAATATAGCTCTGCATGTATTAAACAGAGCAATTAGAAAATAGAAAGAAATAAAAAGAATGTCAACAGAAAAGGAATAAGTTCAATTGTCATTATTTGCTTACGACAAGATACTCTACACAGAAGACCCAAAAAGCACCACCAGAAGATGCCTAGAATTACTAGCCAAATTTTGTAGTGTAGCAGGATACAAAATCAACACTCAAACATCAATAGCATTCCTGTACATAAATGATGAATTCATTGAGAGAGAAACCAGGAAAACAACACATTTCACAATAGCATCGAGAAAAATGAAATATTTGTGAATCGATCTACCCAAGGAAATGATAGCTCTCTACAATAAAATATACAGTACTCTGTAACAGGAGATCAAGAGAATATCTAAAAATGGAAATATATGTCCTATTCTTGACTAGGCAGAACACCGAAAAAAGCCCGTACTTCCAAAACTGTTAGACAGATTTAAGGCAATCCCAATGAAAATAATAACAAAATATCTCACGGAACTAGAGGAAATAATCCTAAAGTCGCTTGGAACCAGTAGATACTTAGAATAGAAAAGTAACTATGAACAAGGGCAAGGTACAAGGCATCACAATCCCATACTATAAAGCTACAGCGATAAAAATTGCATAGTAGTACCAAAAAGAACAATCAGACTTAAGGATCAATGGAACAGAATAGAACATGTAGCAACAACTCCAAACACCTTCAGCTACCTTACCTTCAAAAAATGGAACGAACTCCAGGAAAGATAGTCCTTTTAAAAATGGTCCTGGGAAGACTGGCTTTCCAAGTACTGAAGATTAAACCTAGACTGATGTCTCTCATTATGTGCTCAACTAAAACTGAGATGGATCAAATATCTAAAAAATAAAATATAGCTGGGCAGGGTGGCGCACACCTGTAATCCCAGCACTCAGGAGGCTGAGGCAGGAGGATGCTGTGAGTTCGAGACCAGCCTGGGCTACATAGTGAGTTACAGGTCAGTCTCTACTACATAGTGAGACCCTGTCTCAAAAAACAAACAAACAAACAAAGAATAAAATATAAAGAATCTGCTGCGAGATAGAATACAGAAAACTCTTGAAGATGTAGGTGTAGGCAAAGAATTTATGGAGAGAATCCCAATCTCACAGGAAATATTACAAAGAAACAGCGAACAAGGTCACATCATATTACAAAGCTTTTGCATAGCAAAGAAAACTGCTAACAGAGAGAAGAGATTGGGGAAATATGTACCAGCTACTCCTTAGACTAAGGACTAATATCTAGAATACATAAAATTTAGAAAATCAGACCCTCCCAAATTTAAGGACTCCATCCAGAAAATGACACCTGCAATGCATCGACGCTTCTCAGATGAGGAAGTATAAACAGCAAATAAATATAGGAAAAAAAATTTCAACAAGAACATGGTGAACTTCGAAAGGGCATAAAGGAGGGGGAAGGGGAATGGAAAAGGATTCCAACAAAAGAGAACTGAAGAAAAAAATTAGCACAAAGCTTTTGTAAATGGGGACAGGAAGAAGGGTCGCAGGAACTGGGGGGGTGAGGTAAAAAGAAATTAAGACATTTTATGTAGAGATATAAATTCTAGAAGATGAATCTCACAATAATGCATCGTCAACATGCACTAATGAAAAATAAAAATTTAATGAATGAAAATAAGCCAGGCATAGAAGTGCACTCCTGTAACTCCAATATTCTGGGAGGCTGAGGCCAGAGGATCACAGGTACCAGCCCAGTGTGGGCAACTTAGCAAAATACTGACTACATTTTGAAAAATATATAAAGCGGCCGAGACATAGCTCATTACACGGGCACTAGGTTCAATCCCCGGTGCTGCTAAATGAAGTAAGTAAGTTAGTAAGTGAAGCTCCCAGAGGCACAAGATCTCTTACAATTTGAAAATCCATAGAAAAGCAGTGAGTGCTAGGACACGAGGCAGTGGGTGTACAGATCGCATCCTCTCCAGGGCGGTGCTGCACAGGGCAAGTCCTGCCCACCACCATGGCGATGTTACCATGTGAAGAGCCGCTCCACTGGGGCTGCTGCGTGGAGAAGATACCTAAAGAATATCTGTGTCAAGCCGGGCGTGGTGGCGCACCCCTGTAATCACACCACTCGGGAGCCTGAGGCAGGAGGATCGCTGTGAGTTCGAGACCAGCCTGGGCTACATAGTGAGTTCCAGGTCAGCCTCAACTACATAGTGAGACCCTGTCTCAAAAAAAAAAAAACCCCACAAACAAACAAGAATATCTGTGTCAGAAAAATTCCCGTGAAACACACCAAAATCATCATTTCAAGCATTTATTATATTCCAGACTTTTTTTTTATTTCAGATATTTTGATGCCAACAGATAGGCAACAAAATTACAAGCAAAGGGATAGAAAGAGGACCTGACAGCAGAAAGTACCTCCACCTGGGGAATGCACGGGAATTATGAAACAGTAATGTCATTGATAAAGAAACCAGAAAGCAGCCAGTGTAGTAAAAATACGCCATGAGCAACATCGTATCGAAATAACAGGAACACTTTCAACATTATGGCAAAATCCATACGTAGTGTAACGAGTCGTTTAAGAGAAATACTTATTCTATGGAAAATTTAAAAGCTCTGTTAACAGAAAACTTAAAAGCCATACAGCATAAATGACAATATCCACAAAAACTAGTGACAAAATTAGAGGACCTCAAACTAAAAATGATGTGAAGGATATATAGATATCTTCTATTTGTATACGGAATGAATATATATATTTGGTTTATATGAAAACTTCAGAAAAGTAAAAATGATAAAAATGCAATACTTATATGTACAAATACTCCACGATGACCTATTTATAATGTCATAAAAATGTACTGAAAATTAAAACATTCAAAGAAAAGAAAATTAGAACATGTAATTCAAGATAAAAGAATATTTTCTGGCTGTTCTCGTATTCCTGGCCTAAGTTCTGGCTCCGGGAGACACAGAACACCCATTGCATGAATGACACGTAGACACATAGGTCCCTGCCTGCAGGAAGCTTTCCTCCCAAGCCTGTGGGGAACGGTCACCAGTGCCATGCAATGGGATATCAGACTTTCTGTGCCACTGACAGAAACACTAGCAGATGCTTGTGTGGATACAGGGCACAGGGCTGAAGCTAAAGCTCTTTTGTCATAAACAGGATGGGGGCATACATTCCACTTTACTTGCCCCACGCAGTGGCAGCTGTAAGGAGGAGGGGAAGAGATTATGGTACCAAGTGTGGCTTCCATCGGCTTACAGACCTGAAGGCAGGAAGCTAGCTAACAGGAAGACAGGAACTATCCTCTGCCTCCACCAAAGTGCTAAAAATTCTCCACAGAAGAGAAAATATCTTCAGTTAGGTCCTCAGGGGCGCAGTTGAGGAGAACAGGGGAGAAGACACAGTGCGTGGGTCTATCCATCCACAGATCTCCTATGCATTACTCATAGAGGGCAAAAATTAAAGTAAGAGGTACTTACACTGCTCCAATGAATGTTCCAGGGCTTGGGGGGTCCAAGGTGACATGTTCCGTAAGAAGAGGAAAGAAAGCACTAATCCTCACATCACCTTTCTTGTATACACTGGCACTCAGTCCCAAAAAACACCCAGGAACGGTAACACTACATGAAGGGAGGGAGAGCCCCAGGATCAAGAAGACAGAAAGCAAAGTGCACATATTAGAAGTGTTTGCAAGTCTCTGGCCCTGAGCAGAGGTGGCACTCGGCAGTGCGGGCCAGGTGTGCACATGTAGCCTGGTACGGATGCACACGCACTGTGTCCCGTTACCGTGTGGACTGAGGAGACCTCTCAGCCCACGAAAGTGTTTATCCCTACTCCTTCCCCTCCTCTGGAGGAAACTGAAACTCTTCTGCCTTGGGGCTCTGCATCTGAGGTCCTGTGCGCAAGTGACAAAGACAAGTTGGAAAATACGTCTCAGGATCGTGATTCCCCTCCCTAGGTATCATGACCAAGGCCCCTGATGGCCTGGTGCCAGGGAAAAAGTCCTCCTAGGCAAGGCTGTTCTTCAGTCCCTGTCAATAATTGTCGCAAACACCAATTGGAATAATGTCCATGGTTTTCACCAGAGAACAGAAAGTAAGATGTGAGGGATAAAGGTCAGGAAGAGTTCACAGCAGTCAGGGCTCATCCAGAAACATCAGGCGTGGTGTCTCTGTGTGTCCAATACAACAGACGACGCCTGATGTCCAGGTAGCAGCAGAACCCTCCCTGTGTTGCCTACTTAGACCTACATAAAAGTCACACATGCAGACTATCTATGTCTGCCTATGTTCCCCTTTCTCTGGATACACAATCCTCATGATGAATCTAGGAATTTTCAATGACTTGGTATCAATGCAGAAATGAAGCTTCATCTTTGCATTTTAAATATGATCTAATATCATTTTCCTAGTTTATGTGGATCATTATATTGTGATGATACATTTCTACATCCAAAATGTCGTGTCTCTCCATCATCCATACTTAATTTTCAAGGTAACACCAGCAAAGTATGCCTATGCTTTATATGCAAAATCTGCTCATTTTATTTCTTCAACGAGGAATGGTTTCTCCGTGCATATTTCTAGAACATATATGCCAACAAAAGTGAGTATAGGACTCTGTGATTATGAGACATCTTTACTCTAATATGAGACTAAGGAGAATGTTGTAGAAATAGAGAGAAACATCTTCTTTAGAGGTTTTAGGTCTTAGAACTTAAGATGAAGCATTCGACTCTTTGGTGTGTCAGGTATGTTAAATAGAGGAACACATACACACACACACACACACACCATAGCTTCAACCAAACTGGATTCTAGGTACCTGGAAACAAAATGAAGGGATCAAGATAGGAGCCAATAGCAAAATTAGAAATCACACAGAAAATGGATAAACAGATGACAGAGTGATGAACATCAGAGAAACAAACTCTCCAAGATTTATGTCCAGATTCTGGAATATAGCAATAAGAGGAAGAGAGTAGGAAGGAAGTAGGTTCCTGGGTCCCAGCAAGGATGTAAAGCAAGAATCAAAGCTCACAAAGAAAGTGAAGACAGGGGCCTCGATGCAGAAGAAGGAGATGGCAAACAGTGTTTTCTCCATATCCCCTGGGTCACTACATGGGGTGGGCTGGCTTGAGCCTGCAGATGCCCAGTTTCTACTGGCAGCCCCACAGGCCTTCACAGAGGGACACACCAATGAAGCACAGCTGTGGATTCAGCAGGCTGCAGAAGCGGGTGAGTTATTCAGGATTCTACAATGCCCAGGAAGGCAGTTGGCGGGTAGCCATCTTGGAGAGAGGTTGACTGAGCTCTGAACTCATTGCACTTTCAGAAGGACTCCATCTAGTGGCGCCCAATGTCAGGCTGAGGCAGAAAGGAGTTTAAATCAGCAGAAAATCAATGACTGGAGTTCAAATTGGTAAGGGCACAAGGAGTGCTGCAAGCTGAACAAATCAGGTGCAAGTCTCACAACCAGAAGCCAGCCTGAACTTCAGTGGAACTAAAAAGGTGCAGGCTTACTTTGCTGGGATTATCCATTACTACACCATAAACCTATGATTGGCTTGATGGGATTAATCAACATGGATCTGGGCTCTGTCTGCCCACTCTGTACCAGTGACAGCAGAGACACACCATAAAGTGGACTTTTTCTTCTTTTCTTCTTTTTTTACTTTTTCCTGATACTTAGTTCTTGATTTTGTATTAGTGTGAACATTGTGTCTAGTTTTTTGTTGTTATCTTCTGTACTTTTTAATTTTTTTCTTCTCTATTTCCTTTCTGCTTCTTTATAAGTTTCCTAAAGTTCATCTAATCTTTTTTTCTCCTCCATTCTTTTTTTTTTGTACTGGGGATAGAACTCAGATCCTTGCCCTTGTGAGGCAGGCAGCAGAACCATTGAGCCAAATCCCCGGCCTTTCTCCTCCATTCTTGTTTCTAATCCCTTCCTCTTTGATTTCACTATTTTCCCCCTAACTCCTTTTAAATTTTCTCCCCTGAGGGCAAAGTCACCATATTGACTGTATACAATTTTCTGGTTTGATTTGGATTTTGTTATCCAACCACAAACAATTCATACAGTTAAAGGTGGCAAATGAATACTTACCACTGTTTGTCACTTTCTGGGCTGTGTCTAATGCGATTGTTCTTGCTAATTGTACTTCTTCAGTCCTCATAACATACTTGTTCCAATCAGCTGTTTTGCCTGCTGTTCTTTTAGTTCTTTCCAAGACCAAAATTGCTCAAGGGTTATAAATAAAATTATGTGCCAGCACCAAAGAACCAAGAGCTAGGCCAAATAAACAGCAACTTCTCATCCCCAACAAACTGAAGATGTAGGATCTTGCAGCACACTCAAAACCCAAAAGCCAGCTACACCTGGAAGATGCCTCATAGAAGTAGTCATTTTCTAAGGGTTCTAAACAAGAGAAATAAAGCTACCTACAATACACAATTTATAAGCATCAACCCGGGAAATAAACTTAAAAATAGAAAATGAGGGGACACTGAAGCAAGATGCAACTCAAGACTCACGGCTCAGCAAAAGTAAAGCCAGTGGCAATGAGATGGAACAATTAAAAAACACAAGTTTACATATATCGCTGTGATACGATGCTTTTAATTCTTTCAGGAGGATACCCAGAAGGAGGAGAGCTGGGTCAAAGTGAAACACTTTGAAATAGATAACATAACCAGGGAACTATTATTCCATACCAGTCATGGTCGTCTTGAGAATTGAATGTCTGTGAAATATTAACAGATGACAGTTACAGAGTTGTATAGAGAAAACGAGATCAAGGACAACACAACACATTATCATAACAATCAGGGTATCATTATATTAGAATCATTACATTTTGTTATCACCTCTGAAACATTTCAATTTTTATATCAGTTGAAAGTAACTTTTTAGTCAGTTGTCTTTATATAGTTACAAGATCTTAATGACATGTAGAAAATTTTACCTCCTCTGTTGTATTTTTACCACATTTGTTACCAGAGTGATATGTAAGAGGGATGTACTTTACAGGTTATCCCTAACCGTGTTAGTGACACTGTTTGGACTGTATGAAGAATAGGCAAATAAAACTATTATAACACAATTATATAGAAATCATATAAACATAAAACTGAAAATATCTATCATCATGAACAACTGTAGTTTGGAGGTCATCAGTGTGACAAGATATCATTTTCCAGTCCTGCATCTAACAAGAGTGAGAAAACATAATTTTATTTAATATACCATGAGATTAGCAATAATTAGTATTACAGTTATATAGAAATCTTTATATGCATTTACTTAGTTTTTTCTCTTAAGGTAAATTAAAGGACACCTTTCAAATTTTTAAAATTTAGGAATCTATGATCACACACAGGTTTATCACCCAATATAAGTGTGTCTCATTTATACAATAATACATGGCTTGTTTAATCAAAGCCAATAAGTGTAGTTCAAGCTTTAAATGGCAGGATCGAATTTAAAGAGATTAATAAGCATATCTGGTTCAAATTCTATATAACATTTACGTTTTCAAACTCTAAGGCTTTTAGTTACAGGTCCCATGGAAATTACCAGAAAGAGTTGGGAGGGTGAGAGAAGAACTTTGAGGGTTCGTCTTTTTATTGTTTTATTTTACCTTTGGAGAAAACAATAAGCTTCTAATTTAATTATAGATCACATATCAAGGAATCAGAAGCTTCATGCTTTCTTTCCTCCCTCCCATGTGGTGAGAGGCATTAGCGTCCTGTATCTTCTAGCTCTCTGTACTTTTGGTAATGATCAAAGAGTTAAAAGCTTCTAAGTTGTTCCTTTTTATATTTAGACCAGCTTTTGATTTACAATCATTATTATTTGCTTTTTGTTATTTTGGTTATATTCTTTTTCCTGAGTGTTAAAGCCAAGTGAAACGGAGAGGAGAACGGAGACCTGGGAACGAGTAAATGATAGAACAAAGGCCATTGCTCCCTCATTCTTGTGAGCAACGAGGAGTTTTTAGAAGGATCAGTTCGGGCTCCACCAGACCAACAAGCAAACATGTATGTTTATTTCTATAAACTGCATCCTCCACGAACTTTTCCAAGACACACTTGAGCTGTCCATTATCTCTCTTTATCTCTCTAGCCAAGAAAAATCTTTATCATACAAAATCCCCTCATATCAAAAGTACATCTCTTGAAAAGGAAAAAATGAATGCGCACCTATGTTTATAGCGGCACAGTTTGTGATAGCTAAAACTTGGAAACAGCCCATTTGCCCATCAGTTGGAAACTGGATAAAGAAGATGTGGTTTTTCTATAAAATGGAATATTACTCAGCCATAAAGAATGAGAAATTAGATTCAGTCATAGGAAAATGGATACATATTGAGGATATAATCCTAAGTGAAATACATAAGTCACACATGTGCAAATACCGAATAGTTTCTCTGGTGTGAATAAACTGTAATAGTACATAAGATCCTAATGGGATAATTAATAGTGTGAAATAGGAAGAAAAGGTCTAAAAGTGTAGGGAAAGTGGGAAGGGTAGGAGAAATGTAATAACAGAAAAGAAAAACAACGAGAAAATTAAAAAATGGAAATAAAATATTTGTAAATAGGGAAGGGAGGAGCGGGTGAAGAGAGGGCAAGGACAAGGGGGAAAAAATGAGAACCAAGACCTGTCATGTAAAGGTACAAGATCCCAATGATGAATGTCACTGTACTGCAGACCTAGAATGTACCAATAAACTCAATGAGAGAGAGAGAAAAAAGAAAATGAGTTAACCATTTCATATATGGCCATTTCATGATCAAAATTGGGAGCGCAAAATCCATGGAAGAATTTTGTTATTTGTTGTTACTGGTGTGCACTGTCTTTAGGTAATACGCCTCTGTAATGGCTGTGGCCCACTCTGCCATGTCATCAGATAAAGACAACTGCTGCCCAGGTGGAGCCCGTGAAGAAAATGTTCCAACACTGACCATAAGTCTGAGGCCTTCAGGAAAATTCCAAGAAATGAGAACGTCATGGTGCACATTCAACTTTTCTTTGTCATTCAAGTTCACTTGGCTGCCGGCAAGACTATTAAACTGAATACTTTTCAGAAAGGGGTGGAGCTAAAAGAGACACATCATCCTGTGACGAGCAGGGATCCATGATGAACACAGAATGAAGGAAAGTAGCTAGTTGCCTTGCATTTCACTTACATAATGCAACTTGGGCAGTGACATCTAATGAAACTGGAATAGAAAAACATTGTGGAAGTCTAAAATATCATAATGTTCCTAAAATGTCAGTCTCGGTAGAAAATATTTCACCCAAGCCGATTTAAAAGGGAGCATGTGTATTACACAAGAGTCAACTGTAGCATCTAAGCTTTCAGCACTTTTCTCTCTGGTCCCACAGCATCTACCTGCAAAATGCGATTATCAGTACAAAAACAGGTTGCAGAATCAAAAGAGAAAATTCATATAATATATCCAGTGTATGATTTAGTCATTTGGATTCATATAAGATTACAAAATTTTCCCTTCTCCATTAAGTACTCCATGAGAGATGTTTACTTTTTCGCCAAAAACATCAGGTCTTTGGGGCATTTACTTTTACTTCCCTTATGTATATGGGAATGGGACCAACAGATTTCTAGTTTTACCTCAACCCATCCCACTGCTGTCACCTGTGGAAACTTGTAAAGCTCCAGTAGGCTTCCAATTTAAGTAGCAGTTGCCGATGAGGTTCCCATTAGCACTGCTGTGGATTTGCTCTCTTTCCTACAGGAGTAATTAGGGACTTCACCCTGTCCTGTGATCAAAATGAGGAAACTCTCCAGTATCTTCCAGTGACTGTAAAGGAAATTGTGGAATTCATATCCCAGAGATATGTTGGGTAAGTGATGAGGATTCCTGTTGATCTCTTCTATGGCAAGGAAGGCTAGAAAGTGTTGGTAGTTGTTGGGCATAAGACTTCAAAGGAAGCACAGAGGTTCTTAAGTAAAAGATTTAGTTCATGTTTATCTTCCAAACTAGCACAATACCAATTATAAACCAAACGGTTGTGACCTTCCCCATATTCCTCTCATAAGAACCAAAGTTTGAATTGATAATGTTAGAAGTTTGGTTTTTAGGAGATAATTAGCATTAGAGGAAAACAAAAGGTAGCTCTCTCGTGAATTATGTTAGTGTCCATAAAGAAGAACAGAGAGAGAGAGTTGCCTTGGCCTTCACCTACATGAGGATACACTGACAACTGTCACGAATAAGGCAGAAATCAGCATTGGGGGATCAACATATATCACATACAGACACAAATTCTGTATGATGGATGTTGTCATAATGTATATCTAAAATGTACCAATAAATTTAATTTTAAATACAAAGAAAACAGATACTTTCTTGATTTCCTGAGTTTTTATAACATCCAGATTGTGGTCTGCTTTCATGAAGCAAACCAAATGAACACAATATCTTTTCTCATTGAGTTTATTGGTACATTTCAGGTACACAGCACAGTCACATTCATCACTGGGATCTTGTACCTTTACATGACAGATCTTGGTTCTCATTTTTTCCCTATACCGCTGCCCTCCCTCTTCACCCTTCCCTATTTACAGACATTTTTTCCATTTTTCTCCTTTCCTCATATTTTTCTTTTCCCTTATTTCCTTTCCCCTACCCATCCCACTTCCTCTAGTACCCTGTCACTAATGACATTTTAACTCGTTTTATTCTGAATTATTTCATTACCTCTGCAGCCTGTATTATTATGTATGCTCAATTTAGATATTAACTTTTGCCTTCTTGAATTTCTGAATTATTTTATATATTTTTACACATTTTGAGGTTTTTTTCCTACATTTACATTTTGCTGCATTCCTGAGGCTACTGTGGCAGAATTTCTTCAATATATGGACTATAGATTTCTAGAATTGGGTGATTATGTGCTGAAAGAAAAACTCTGAATTTCAGAAGTCCAGTAGCAAAAGTACACTTTAATCTGGTGGAGAAGATTTTAGTTTGCGGTGGTGAGATTTCCTACCCATGAAAGGATACATCTTGCCCTTCATTCTTCTGTAGTCGTCCTCTGTTTTTAAAATGAATTTGATTGCTATCATACAGATATACACCGTGAGCGCATCCAATGTGGGGAAACTGTACTTGTGCGTGATCCATCTTGAGTCCGTCTTCCCGCCCGCCTCCCTCTCATCAGCCCGTTTCCTCCTTATGTACAAGGGTTTGTTTACATTTCACACTTCTTTTCACATTTTTTCTTTTCTCTTCCTTCCTTAACCCCTCCCCTCTCCTTCGTTCCGCTTTCCTTTTGAATAATTTTTTTCCTGTTTCACAATTTCTATGGCACAGATTGGTCCTTGTTTCTATTTTCTGGTTCTCGCACCAGAGGCAACCACCAGTGCGCCTGATTACTTCCCTTAAGCGTACAGTCTCACGGGGTATGCATTTACCCGGAAATGGCTCTGTTTTACCTTTCTCCACTGCAGAGCAGTATCCCATCGTATTTAAAAAGCACATCTTTTGTACCTGCTCATCAGTCGATAGTCATTAGGTTATTTCAAAGATATATCTGCTATATATTGAGCTGCTATGAACACATATCGCTGTGGCACGAAGCTTTTAATTTGGGGGAAGATACTGAGGAGGGGGACAGCTGCTCAGATGGGACCTCTAATCTTAGCGGTTTGAGGAGTCTCCACACTGGTTTCACCGTGGCTGCCCCGGTCTGCACGGGCCTCCAAAGTGGAGAATAATAGGAAGGGAGGAGGGGTGAAGGGAGGGCAGGGACAAGGGGAAAAAATGAGAACCAAGACCTGTCATGTAGAGGTACAGGATCCCAGTGATGAATGAAACCGTACTGTCTACCTAGAATGTACCCATAAACTCAATGAGGAAAAAAGGGGAGAAGGGTTCCATTTTCCCTGAGACCCTGCCAGAATTTGTTGATTTCCTGGTAGCAGCCATTTTTTCTGGAGTAGACGGAATCTCAGCATTGTTTTTATTTTCATCTCTTGAAGGACCCTTGATGTTGAACGTTGTTTCATATATTTGGTTGCGAATTGTACTTCTTCACCAGAGAAGTGTGTGTTAATCTCAGATGCTCATTTTTTAATTCGGTCTCTAAATTATGAGGATCCAGTATTTTTCTCTTTGCTTCTATTTTTTTAATCCAAAATACGCATTTTATTTGGATCAAAGGAAACTGTGCAAATGTTTCTTCTCCAAAAATAACAGCAATATTTTCTGTATTATTTCTAGATAAACCACAGAACACTCACTTTGTAGGTTTTCATGTTTTGCTTATAAATCAAGACGAGGCAGTAGATAGACTCATGGAAGAAGAGAGAAGAAAGCAGACGAGTCACTTGCCCTCCTGGATGGTCTCCGATTCTGCCTTGGTGATGAAGCAGAAGCCTTCAACATCCACCTGCTAAGAAGCTCATGAAGACATAGGCTCAGCAAAGGAATGTAAACAGCAATAACTCGATGCAGAATAACAATGGAAAGCTCTTGCGTTCAAGCTTTAACTTGACATCTCCTTTTGAGTTCATTTAATAAAGACGAAATCTACACTGAAATCTGGTGGCTTATAAACTTCCCTTTACTAATTCCTTTAACTGTCCATTGTGTTATTTTTTATTCTTTATATGATCTAGATATTAGTTCTTTGTCTGAGGAATACACAGGCTAAAATTTTTCCTCATTCTGTAGGTTATCTTTTCAATGTTGATGATTTCCTTTGCTGTGCAAAAGCTTTTCAATAAGATGAAGACCCAGTTGTTGATTTTTTTGTACTATTTTCTGTGTGCTTGGGGTTTAGTTCATGAAGACTTTGCCTAAATCTATGTCCTCAAAAGTTGTACCTATTGTCTTTTCCTGAAGATTTTGTTTTGTTTTCATAGTTAATCTTGATCTATGATTTTACTTCAGTGTATCATGACATGGGTCTAGCTTTAGTCTTTGGCATGTAGAAAGCCAGTTTTTCTATTTTTTCATTTATTAAAGAGGTTTTCTTCTTTCTTCAAGTGAACATGTTGGGCCCATTTGTCAAAGCTGGCTGAATGTATTGGAGTTGTTTCCACATTTTCTAGTTTGTTGCATTGATTATCATGCCTTTTTTTTTGCCAGTTGAATGCTGTTTTTATCACCATAGTTTTATAGCATAATCTCAAGTCAGAGACTGTGATTTCCCCATGACTTGCCTTTATTGCTCAGAATTGTTTCTGCTAGCTAGGTCTATTCTGGTTTCAAATAAGTTTAAGGAGTGTTTTCTCTAGTTCTGTGAGATACGCTAATGGTATTTTGATTGTGATTGCATTAAATCTATATCACAATTTTGGGGGTATGACCATTTTCACTACGTTGTTTGTTCCTACACCTGAGCCAGGGATTATCTTTCCATTTTCTGATATACTTTTTGATCTCTTTTTTCAGAGTTCTGTAGTCTTCCATTTAAAGATCTTTTGCTTTCTTTGTTAGATTGATTCCTACGGATTTCATGTTTTGGTGCCATTGTGAAAGGTGTAGCTTCTCTAACTGCTCTCTAAGTTTTCATTTTGTGTACAGAAATCCTATTGATTTTTGAGTTTTAACTTTGTATCCAGCTACATGACTGAATTTGGTCATTAAATGTAAGTCTTTGGTGGAGTAGAATGATGGGGTACTACTGTACCGTGAAGAAGGGTAAACGAGACCCTTTTAGGTAACTGGATGCACCTGAGTCAATGCTGGCAACCGAAATAAACTGGACACGTGTGTACAAACATCACACAGTTTCTGTGGTGTGAGAAACCAAAAGGGTAAATAAGGGCCAAAATGTACAATAGATATTGGGAAATGGAAAGAAATTGTTAAATAGAAAGGAGAACGGGACAGGGGAAGGAGAAAAAGGAAATGAAAGAAAAAATGAGAAAAGAATGAAAAATTGGAAACAAAACTTTTGCAAATAAGGCAGGGAAGAGGGGTTGAGGGGAGGAGAGGGAAAGGGGAATAAAGAAGAATCAAGATATAGTATGTACAGGTTCTCTATGTGAGTGAATAAAATTAATTTAAAAATAAGTCTAGCGGCCATGGCAGCACATGCCTATAATCCCAGCACTCGGGAGGCTGAGGCAGGAGGATCACTGCGAGTTCGAGACCAGCCTGGGCTACACAGTGAGTTCCAGGTCAGTCTCAACTACATAGTGAGACCCTGTCTCAAAAAACCTAAATAAATAAATAAGTAAAAATAAGCCTGATGCATTTGGTCATATGGTTAGAAACTTGTGGATCCTTCAACCATCAGATGTTTTCCCATGAGTCAATGTCTCAAAAAATAAATAAATAAATAAGTAAAAATAAGCCTGATGCATTTGGTCATATGGTTAGAAACTTGTGGATCCTTCAACCATCAGATGTTTTCCCATGAGTCACTTGCTTTTTGTTTCATTGAATGACTTCTGCATTTTTATTCTTTTCTCCTTCACTCCTCCATGTCTAATTTCACTTTAATATTCTGAAATTGCCTGGGTTTCTTTGTATTGGATTATGTTTCCTTGAAAATTAGATTTTAGCTGTCCTCTGACTATTTGCTAATATAACAATTTAGTATCTAAATGTCGACAAAACCATTTGCTAAATTCATCATTTTGGAGAGTTTTTCCAGTTCATTTTTGGTCATTTTGTCTGATTTTTGTGAATGGGTTATAAGTAGTTATTTTACATTTTCATATTGATAGTAGAGGGGTAGATGCCTAAATCTATCTTTTTTTATATTTGTTTTGCTGGCAACAAATGAGACTGGTGGTTTTCTCTGTAATTGATTTGTCTTATATTGTGTGGATTCAGAAAAATTAAAATTATGCTTTAAGGAATATGTTCTTGATTTTGAAAGTAAATTATTCAAAATAAATTAGCCCTCAATATTTTCAGGAAAGGAAATGTCTCTTTGATTTCCTTCATTTAATACAAATGCTTAATTTGAGTTGGAAATGAAAATGAATTTTTAAATAAAATATATTTTAAAGAAGATAGAGAAAGACAATAAGAGAAAATAACTTTCACATGTTTTACACCTGGGAAATTAAAAAGACAGGAGAACCAGGAGCAGAGGGAAAGCCTTTCCCAAAACCATGTGGAGGTCCCGGTCTTCTCTACCTCACCCCTGATGAATAAGTCAAACTTCTCATGGAATCCAGCAGTCCCACCACTTCGCCAAACTCACCAGGGGATTCCACTTCATGGTAATGTGTGAAATTTGAGGAAACCCTTATGATACATAAAATAAATGGAAACTCAGAAAAAAACGAATAGTTGTTTACATAATCTGTGTTAATACGGCGTTCAAAATTTGCTTATATGCAAAGTACTTGAGAGGCGGAACACAAAATTTATGAACATTGGGATTAAATTTTTTAATTATTCCTAGATAATATGGATTTGGAGAGAAAACAAAGACGTGAAAGCACATTAATAATTTCATCTATCATTGTGAAGTCAATACAGTTGGTCTCTAGACTGCAGACTTGTGGTAGCTGTTCTCTTAAACCTGAAAAACTTAAAGATGACCCTGCCATTGTTATGGTATCTACTGTTTAACAGCAGATCTCTAGGCATACCTCTTATGGAAGGCAATGATCATGGATTTTATATTGCCCTGTGTTTTCACATTTAGTAGTAAAAGCTAATGAATCTGAAAACCATTGTAGGATTTATGATAATAAAGTCTCTTAGCCTTAAACAGAAAATCTACATAGGAATTGTGTATGTTAACCCTGATTAATCACATAATTATGAATCACATACAATTGAATACTTAGGAATCTGAATTTCTCTGCAACAATGCTTCCAGACATGCAGGACATAGAAGAGTCAGTACTTGTCTTAGTTACTTTGCTCATGCTGAGACAAAATATCCAACCCCAAAATTAAAGGAGAAAAGATGTATTGAAGCTCACAGTTTGTAGTGGTTTCAGTCCATGGTAGCCCAGCTCCAAAACAAGGTAGCAAGGAAACGGGACATCACACTGGAGAAACAGTTCATGGCAGACAGAAGGCAGCCAGCAGGGAGGCAGAAGCCTCTCCCTTTCATCCCTTTCATGCTAACGGCCTTTTGGGTGGTATCTTTCACACCCACGATGGGCTTTCCCATACCATCCATACCCAGAACTATGCAAAACAAATCAGTGGACTAACTTAGTAATCACACACCCTTACTCCCAGCATCACACACCCTAGATCCAGTCACCTCTAAAAAGCCCCACCTGTGATCACATGAGGTATTTGCAAACAACTTAGTAGCACTTCATTTTTATAATTATCAAACAATATTCCATTCTATAGCCAGATCACATTTTGCTTCACCATTCATCATTTGTTGGACTTCTGGCATCTCATCTTTTGTCCACCGTGAATAAAATTGCTATGAATGTTGGTGCGTGAGTTTCTGTGTGGATTTTACAGTTTGGCTTCTGGTAGATACTGAGTGAGATTGCTGGGTCACATGATAACACTACATCTAACTTCCTGAGGGACTGACTAATGTTTCCAAAGTTGCCACATTATTTCGAATTCCTTCTAGCCATGAATGAAGGTAACAACTTCTCCATTACTTGACAATATTTGTCACTGCCGATGTTTTTTACTCTAAAGTAACTTTAAACCAAATCACTACAGGATGTTTTCCCAGTGTACATCTCTCTTCCCCCACTAGGTGTGGATACCAGGAGTAGGAAGGTGCTTACCCCAGGTCTTTCCGGGCCAAAAGCCACAATAGAGCAGATTCCCGGAAGTGGAGAGTGATCTTTCATGGGCCCATAAAGGAAAGTCATCCACATTAATTGTCCAAATCCTGCACCCACCTTTGCCAGAAAGAGATGACTTGTGTCCTTACTTATGGTGCAAGGTGAGAGTATGGGCTTTCTAGTTGGCTTTTCCTGTCTTGAAATAATTTGATGCATAACGTTGTCACCCTATTGGCATTTTTCAGGGGCCTGGGACCTAATTAATGGTCAGAGGACTTTTACTCTCAGAATGACACACATTACTGAGGTTCTACTGTGTGGGATTTTTTTTTAAAGTTAAAATTTTAAAAATCACTAGTGAGTATCCAATTGTGCCAGACACTGAATTGGACACCTTACAAGTGCTGCCTATTAATGGGAATGTGCACTGCTAGTATCACACTAATGCCAATTTCAGTCCAACCGTGAAATATCCTGTCACCTTTAAGCAAACCCTAACCCTAACCTGAACTAAAACCCCAACACTGATTCTAAGACAAATATCAAGAATGTAATGGAGAAATGCCGAGAAGAGAGAGACAAGGAAAAGAGAGATGTGCGGGGCGCCGCCCGGTCCCCCTCCTCCCCGCCACGTCCCTGCCCCGACGCCCTGCTCTTGCAGGGCCTCGGCACGGTA
>NW_022900949.1:1421758-1452528 GCF_012274545.1 Fukomys damarensis
GCGAGCTGCGCGCGCTCCTAACGGCGGCCTCCGTCCTGCTGGAGACGTCGCTGTCCGCTTTCCTTGCCTCCCCCGGAGGCGTCTGTGCTCCACGGCAGGGGTCCTGGCCGCGCGCCCACCTTCAGGAAAGGGAAGCGGCTGTGTCCCGGCCTCTTTACGGGAAGCCCCTGCAGATTCCCAGGCACTGGGCGAGGGGCGAGAGCGAGCGAACGCCGGCTCGGCGAGGGCGAACTGGAGCAGCGGGAGGAGCTCAGGGGGAGATCCGCCATCGGCGTGCACCTCCGTGACAGGACTTCCCTGCGCCGCCGCCCAGAGGAAGAGAGGACGTATGAGTAAATCTAAGACGCACAACGACCGCGGACTTCCCATCACCTCCGTCATCATCGCTTTCTATCGCGCAGCCTGGTCGACTTCCCTCCGCACCGTTCACAGCGTTTTGGAAACGTCTCCCGCTGTCCTTTTGAAGATCATCTCTGTGGATGACTTGAGTGACAGAGTGCATTTGAAGGCACAACTTGAAGCCGACATCAGCAATCTAGAGAGAGTCCGCTTGATCCGATCCAATAAGGGAGAGGGCCTGGTTCGGGCCCGCCTGATCGGAGCCACTTTCGCCACGGGCGATGTCCTCACTTTCCTGGATTGTCACCGTGAGCGCAACTCTGGCTGGCTGGAACCGCTTCTGGAAAGGAAGCGGTTGTCCTGTTAAGGTACTATTGATTGGAATGCTTTTGAGTTCTACATGCAAACAGGGCAGCCCGTGATCGGTGGCTTTGACCGGCGGTTAACATTCCAGGGGCGTTCTGTCCCCAAGCACGACGGCGGACGTCAAGAATCGACCCCATCAGGTCGCCCACCGTGGCTGGAGGGCGGTTTGCTGTCAGCAAGAAATACTTTGAGTACCTGGGAACCTATGCAGGGGGTGGAGGTGCGGGGAGGTGAAAACCTGGAGCTGTCCTTCGGGGTGTGGCAGTGCGGGGCTGACTTGGAGATGCACCCGTGCTCTCGCGTGGGCCACGTGTCCCCCTCCGCCAGCCCCCAGTTCCTGCAGAACCCTGCGCGGGCAGCAGAAGTGTGGATGGATGAGTACAAAGAGCGTTTCCACAATCGAAACCCTCCAGCGCGGAAGGAAGCTTATGGCGATATTTCTGAAAGAAAATTACTACGGTAGCAGCTGAGATGCAAAAGCTTTGAATGGTACTTGAAAAACGTGTTTTCTAATTTACGCGTACCAGAGGATAGGCCAGGTTGGCACGGGGCTGTCCGCAGCTTGGGGATCTCTTCTGAATGTTTAGATTACAATTCTTCTGACAACAACCCCACCGGGGCTAACCCCTCACTGTTTGGATGCCACGGTCAAGGAGCCAACCGATTCTTTGAATATACTTCCAACAAAGAAATACGGTTTAATTCGGTGACTGAGTTGTGTGCAGAGGCTCCTGAGCAAAAACAAAACAAAACAAAAAAAGAAAACAATGTAGAAATGCAAAACTATCCCAAAGATGGGTCCCCTGCTCCAGGAAACATCATCTGGCATTTTAAAAAAGACGGAACCATTTTTCATCCACACTCGGGTCTTTGTCTCAGTGCTTATCGGACAGCTGAAGGCCGGCCTGATGTGCAGATGAGACCTTGTGAGGCCCTAGATAAAAATCAAGTCTGGAGGTTTGAGAAATACGAGGGACCCAAGGGCACTTTTTTCTGAAGCTTATAGCTTTGGGAAATTCAGAGCCTCACCGGAGATGAGTTTGTCGGAAGTCACCCAACAGCGAGAACACTAGAAAGCCGAGGCTCATTTTGGAACGTTACACTGAAGCTGGGTGCGCAGAACGCTGCTGTTCCATGTTCCGTAGTGCCTTACTTCTGGGTTGTTTCATTTGAGAGCTTTGTCAGTGTGTCTCATAACTCTCAAAAAAGTTGGCTATGAACTGAGATACACAGAACACTTAAGTGCCAGTCTTAATATTAAAGAATGTAAAAGTGCAAGTAAACTAATCTACATCTTGAGCTATTGCTATTTTGATTACATAGAATTTGGATTTCTTTTAGCTAACACCTACAATCTTAAGTTTTATTTTTTAAACGAATTTTCCCTTAACTACAAAGCGGAGAAAGTTGATCTTAATAAGGGAAGGAAGTTGAGATACATCTATGAGTAGATCCCTGGTGTCATTGGAAGAGGGAATTACTTTGTGGGTTTGAAAGTACTTTTAACATACAGACATCTCAAAAAACTATACCCATGACGGAATGAAATGGGGAGATAATTTACATTCCACACTTTGTGATCTTCAGTTGTTGGACTTAACTGATGTATGCATTGATATCTCGAACAGCTCTGAATTTTTAAGCTGTTTTGTGAACTTGTTTAGGAGCATAGGGCATTTTCTGATTGCACTTCCCTAAGTTGTGAATGTACTAGAAAGAAATTCATTCAGAATACTATGTCTCCCTTTGTTAATGCTTAATCATGTAAAGTAAGCACGATTGAGGCCTCTCTGAAGTTAAACCCAACTGTGTTTACTAAAATGTGTGAAACAAAGTGGGCCCGGTTCTACAAAGGCTACAGCACTCGAGTGTGAGCTCGCTCTTCTGGGAGCTTGTACTGATTTGAACATGCAGGGATTTATGGTGATTACAAGGGAAAAAGACTGCCTTGGCAGTAGTACTTCCTTCTAGCTTTTCAGCACCGAGCAGCGTACCACTTCATTGCTTTCAGTAGATGGCTGAATGACGGATGCAGGACTGGCTCACCCAATGAGTGTGACTTTGAAGTCATTTAACATGCCTGGGCCTCAGTGTCCTTGTCAATGGGTGCTGGCTCGGATCTTGAAGGTCCCTTCTAGCTCTGAAAAGTTGGTTGCATATTCTCCGTTTATTGGGCTCAGTCACTGTGTAATTTCTACACTTTTTAATGCCTTCACTCTTAACACAGGTAATGCTGAACAGTTGAGCAATGTCCAGTACATTTGTAAAGCTAGAAAGAAAATGATTTTAAAAATTAAGTGAGGGCTAGGAGCATAGCTCAGTGGTAGAGCCCTTGCCTTGTATGCATGAGGCCCTGGGTTTGACCCCCAGCACTGGAAAAAGACAATTTTTGTAAAGTGAGCTGAGCTCACTTAAACTGGTATATTTCTGTGGGTAAAGGTTGTAGTTACTATAGTCAACTATATAATTTTCACAATTGTTGAACCAATTTTGTTTTTAAAACTTTAAACATTAAATGTAATTTTTTGACTAAGAATGTACAACTTTCCAAGCTAAATGACTGAAGGGAAATATATATATATATATATATATATGGATATATACTGGGGATTGAACTCAGGTCCTTGCGCTTGCAAGGCAGGCCACCGAACCGCTGAGCTAAATCCCCAGCCCAAGAGAAATATACTTTTTAAAGTATTTTTACCAGTTTCATACCAATGTTATGTCCAGAAATAATAGGTTGAATCTCAATTACGAAAGAGCTCAATTACTTCACTTTGGTCTGGATTTATGAAAAATACATACACCACCTAAAGAATTCATCCACAGTTCTAAGTAAACTTATTTTCAATATTTACATGATGAATTGGAGAGTTTACAAAATCCGTTTAAGAAAATTGTTTACGATGTCCATCCTGAAAATTAAAATTGCTATATAATTGTAAAAAAAAAAGGAAAAGAGAAAATGCTGTGCATGAATGATTCCCGCCAGCGTCCATCAAAGAGGCGCATAAAGAAAAACCCCCAGATCCCTTTGCCATTTCCCACGCCTGGAGAGGCTCGGAGGGGACAGAAAGGGGCAGAAGGACCTGGCCGGTGTGTGGGACACCCCGATAGGAGTCGCCAGGAGACGTGGAGGGACCCAAGGCCAGACTGAAAGGACCCAGGAACTGAGGAGTCACAGGACACAAAGGAGCAGGAGGGAGTGGAGGAGGTGCAGGGAACCGAGGAGGGAGCTCGGTTTCCGAACTGGACGGAGAGAACCAAGGAGAAACGAGGAGACCAGAGCCCAGGCAGAGAGGACCGAGGAGACACTGAGGGCTCCGAGGAGGCACGGAAAGTCACGAAGAAGAACGAAGAGACCCGAGTCCGGTATGAGGGACACCCGGATGGACAGAAGGCAACCAGGAGAAACAGGGACCCAGGCCTGACGGGAAGGAACGAGGAGACAGAGGGACCCAAGGAGGCGCAGAAGGACAACAGGCGTGGAAGGAAACGAGGAGAGGCGAAGGGACCCCAGCCTGGAGTGTGGGACTCCAACGGAAGGAGGGACCCCAGGTGAAACGCAGGGACTTGAGGTCTGGCGAAGAAGACCAAGGAGACACGGAGGGAGCCGAGCAGGGGCGAAAGGATCCGAATAGACACGAAGGAGGCCGAGCAGCGGCGAAAGGGCCCGAATACATACGGAGGGAGCCGAGCAGGGGCGAAAGGACCCGAATAGACACGAAGGAGGCCGAGCAGCGGCGAAAGGGCCCGAATACATACGGAGGGAGCCGAGCAGGGGCGAAAGGACCCGAATGGACCCGGAGGGAGCCGAACAGGGACGAAAGGGCCCGAATACATACGGAGGGAGCCGAGCAGGGGCGAAAGGACCCGAATGGATACGGAGGGAGCCGAGCAGGGGCGAAAGGACCCGAATAGATACGGAGGGAGCCGAGCAGGGGCGAAAGGACCCGAATAGATACGGAGGGAGCCGAGCAGGGGCGAAAGGACCCGAATAGATACGGAGGGAGCCGAGCAGGGGCGAAAGGACCCGAATAGATACGGAGGGAGCCGAGCAGGGGCGAAAGGACCCGAATAGATACGGAGGGAGCCGAGCAGGGGCGAAAGGACCGGAATGGACACGGAGGGAGCCGAGGAGAGGAGGAAGGACCTGAGGAGCCTCGAGGACTGGGCGCTGGCTAGAGAGATCAAGAAAACCACCAGAAAACCAAGACCAAAGGACCGCTGGAGAAAAAAACGGACACGAAGCCTGGGTAAGAGAACCGACGAGGGTCGGAGGGATGGAGGGAGGCCCATGAGGAACTGGAGCAGGCCTAGAGAGACCCGAGGTTGGGTGTTTTGGACCCCGAGGGACAGAGTCCCCTGAGGAGTCAGGAAAAAAGGCGGGAGGACATGTGGAGAAATCCGGGGACCGTGCAGGGACCTGAGCTCAGGTTCCTGGGCTCGAGGGGCCCGTGGAGGAGCCACAGCGGCCGGAAAAAGATAAGTGTGGGTGAAGCGATCAGAGTCTTGAGAAAGATAGCAGATCCGGAGCAGGCGGGCCGATCGGAGGCCTGGTTGTGGGAGGAAACTGAACCAGTTCGGGGCAGAGTGGGAGTGTTTGGGAAAGAAAGTGGCCGTGGAGGAATCTGAGAGCGGAGAGTTAAGGCTCAAGGCGAGGCGGGCTGTGGGAGCCCCAGGCTGGAGCACGTGAGGGCCCCACCAAAGCAAACCAGACCCGAGCCCGGGAGAGGCCCGTGTCTGGCCGAAAGAGCGGGGTTGCAGTGCGAAGCGCCCGTGTTCAGGAGGTAGCTGAGCTAAGACCGCTGCGCAGAGGCCTCTGTGCTCCCGGGAACAGAGAGGGTGTCTGTCTGTCTGCTGGCTGAGCAGCGACTGTGGAGAACTGAGCTGAAGACCCAAGGCCAGGTGTCGAACCAAGGAAGGAAGGGACCCGTGGGTCTTGGCGTGCTCCGGAGCAAACCGGTTCTCGTGGTGAGGACCTGTCCCAGAAGTCCCGTGGACCGTGGAAAGAGAGGGAGAGAAACCAGAACTACAAGGAGCATGCATCTCAGGACCTTAAGGAAGCCAGCACCTCCGTGAGGACTGCACAGGACGCAGACTTGACTTGAAGTGGTGTAGACGTTTTGAGAGCTTCAGAACTTTTGGAGTTCGGTACATTCAGAATCCAGATGTTCAGATGACGGTGTTATGGATAAGCGAGTTAGAACAATAGAGACGGGCCACACTCCGCCACATTTGAGCCAGTTTATGATACCCAGCGGCCGAGGAGGGGCTAGCGCTCAGAAGTTTCCTCAGCACCGGGAAGCGGTTTGATTTCTCCTGTTAAATCATGCATTCAGTTGGGGAGGGCTCAGGGGAGAGCAAGCCGAAGCTTAAAGAAGCAGAATCATACAGGTTAGTCTGGGGCACAAGGAAGTTTCACGCACAAGGTGAGCTACAGAGCATCCTTCAACTGCAGCAGGTTTGCTGCCAAGCAGGATGTGGGGGTTTGGGGTCAAGCACAAGCCCTTCGTTCAAGCACATGTACAAAATGGCATTGAGGCGCAAGGTGGAGTCAGGTTAGCTATCGCAAAGGAAGGCTGCTTGACCTATTCCTTTGCATGCGTTTGGCTACCTGTGAGTGTCCACCACTGACTAAGGTAATGACAGAAACAAGACCCGTGTTTGGAAACAAAGTAGGATTTAGCAGTGACTCTATTGCTCACAGTGCGTTGAAATACTGCAGATCCTGGAAGGAGCCCGCTCATTCATACACATGAGAATATATTTTGCACTCGCTTCACTTTTGTTGTTGGTGTTGGATTTCAGATGTTTGGGGTTTTTTTTCATTTTTTTAATTCCTTGTTAGAAGACTTTCTTTTGCTCTTTGTTTCACTCCATTAAAATGAATGTTCTGTGCTTTTTCCTGTTTATTTTATACTATTCATTTCCTTTTACTTAAAGTGATGCCCGGCGCGGTGGCACATACCTGTAATCCCAGCACTCAGGAGGCTGAGGCAGGAGGATCGCTGTGAGTTCGAGACCATCCTAAGCTACATAGTGAGTTCCAGGTCAGTCGCTGCTACATAATGAGACCCTGTCTCCAAAAAAGTGAATTATTTATATTATTTATGTTAGTTTCTCTACTCATCAAATTTTCCTTCTTTTATTTTTTTTCCAGTTCCTCTCCATTTTATTACTACTATTAAGCTTTGTAAATTTTCATATATTTGGTTGACTCCATGCTGTTGTTTTTCACATCTTTTCTCTTGTTAATGGAGGTATTGTGGTTTCATTTAGTAGAGATTATGTCACTATTTGCTTGGTCTTTGTGTGTATAACTGTAGATCCATTTCCATTTATAAGGTTGCAACTGTGCTAGCTTTTATTGGTTTTTATACTATGTCAGTGTTCAGTTTTTCTTTCACTTTATTACTCTGGCTGATTTCTTTGCTATTGCCAGTGGTAGCATAGTTGCTAATATTACTTGGTTTTTACTTTATGCCAATATCTAGTGATATTCATGTTATCAAAATTACTGGGGTTTTTTTCTGTAGAACTAGGTCCTGAGATAATCACACTACAACTACACATCCACAATTTAATGGATTCAGGTGGATCTCTGGACATAGGCAGAGGAATACAGTTACCCTGACCAAAATTCATCACCAGAGAGCAGACACTTAACTACAGAGATCTTCATACTAGCAACAAAAATATTCAGCTAACCTTCAATACTCACCACAAAATTGTATTTTGTGAGAAACAAGGAAATACAATGCATCCAAAATCTCACAACTTCCCATAGCTGCTCACAGGAGAATTAATATGAAGTAACTTAAAAGCCAACAGGTGAATAATAAAAAATATTTAAACAACAAACAAACACTACGGTGCCCTGTGCCCTCAAATTTGATATAACCAAAAAGATCTTGTACTTCATGAAGGAATGATCACTGAGTTTAAAGAATACACTAATAAATAGCTAATTTGACCTAAACCAAATGGTACAGAACATGAGTGACCTATTTTGCGAAGAACTAGAGTTCATAAAAAGGTACCAAACTAAATCCAGAGGATTATGAAATCCTAATGAATGTATGGAAAGCACAAGTGACCAGTGTGAGGAGTATCAGAACTGAAGTAGATTCCAGATGGAGGTGCACATGTACTGTGGACACCCTCTGGCAGAATTATCATCACATTCACTGATGGTGTGCTTTCTTGTGTGTGGGCGAGGGTGTATCAAGAATATGTTCCTCCGGGAAGAGGCCGGCCCCACCTAGTCCGAAGGGGGTCTTCCCCGTAAACATACCAAAATCGATATTTGCCAGTACCAGGTCAGTCAAATGAGACTCAAGACAAAATAGCTTTTAGCAGAGTTTTCTGGAGTGCTCATCAGCTGGCGCTTCTGTGTAAGAGCCCTTGGTTTATAGCTTACTAGTCTTTGTCTTTGTAGAGCTGAAACAAGAGACTCTGCCTGGATATTGACACGTTTTATCCTTTCCTTTTATCCGCTCTTCTCCTTGTGCGAGTTTCAGCGCCCATTGCCCTGTCGTTATGGTTCCCTTTCCCTCCTCACTGTAATGCTCTTCCACTTCTGATCTGGGCCCACAAGGAAGGGGACATGTTTGCCGGTTGAAGTCAAGGCCATAGACCTTTTTGGCACAAATAACCACAAGGAAGTGAAGAAGATGTAGCTTGTAGGCTGAGTGGACCTGGAGTACATTGTTAAGTTTAATATACGTATTCTTGTAAGTGATGGTTAACATCTCTTAACATTGGGCCAGATCCCTGTACCAGTTTTCATTCAGTATAATCAGTGAAAACCCAAATTATCCAGAGTAATCCTTGCTAGCATCTTTTCCATGAATCTATATGTAAATGCTTTAAAGAAGGATGAAAACTGTGGATAACCACGGTTTAAAGCAGCCACAGCCAAACAGGTAAATTATCTTTCAAATATTCATTCCTTCCACTTTTGTTTTTTGTATTTCCTCCACTCCCACTTACTGGTCCCCTGCTGTTGTATACTTTCCAACTGTCCAGATTTTAGATATTTTCCCCTTTCTGGTTTTTGTCATAGATATTAACGTTTCACCTTGCACTGGCAAATTTTCAATGGTCTACAAAACAAAATTACCCTAGAATAAGCAGGAAGCAACAAAAGAAAAAGTTATCACTTTATTTTCCTGTTCAGGGCTGGTGAGTAACAATGAGTGTGACTTCTAAGGGTGTGTTTTTTGTTGTTGTTTTGTTTTGTTTGTAAGGGGGATGGAACTCTGGACCCAGCACTTGTGAGGGAGGTGGTGGCAGCACTGAGCTAAATCCCTGGCCCTGTAAGGATGTATTCTTTTTTCTGGTGCCTCCCTTTTCTCTGCTTCCTGATTGCCATGCAGTAAAAACTCTCCCTTGCTAGGCCCTCCTACCGTGTGTTTCTGCCTCCGAGCCAGCCACGTTTAGACCAACCCTGCAGCAAACGGTGAGCCAAACAATCCCCTCCATTACATTGTGTGAATCAGGTATTGTGTCCCAGCAATGGAAAAGAACTGATGCAAGAGCTATTTAAAGCCATTTATCAAACATGTGTCGCACATTTCAGACAGATGTTCACAAGCCATAGACTCCCGAGATGACTTTTCCGATCGGCCAGCACTGTCCCCGTGTGCACGTGTTAGCTCCTCACGGGCTGTCAGCCAGGTCTGTGCGCTCTTCTTCAGCCCTCCAAGGCAGGAGTCAGCACCACGACCAGCACAGCTGCAGACTGGCCAGGACTGCACCTGACGTAGAGCCTGCTGCCCTGACACCTTGTGTTATCCCGGACCTGTCTTCAACCCCCACGCTGGGGTGGCCTGGGCGCTCTGCCCTCTCTGCCTCCCCGGCTGTGTCCATCCCCAGCACGGCACTGTCACAGGTTCATTCCAGGTTGCTTCCTCCTGTGATCCTGACTCAGCCTTGGGTTTGGAGCTCAGTGTCTCCTGGGGCTGTCATGAGGAAGTGCTGAAACATAACCATGCGGTTTTACACAGCTCCTTTTTTTCCCTTTTCATTATTTCTCTCATTATCAAATGTTTCTAAATGTAAAGCCAATGGCAATATTTCCCCCAGGTTTATGTCACATTCATGCCATCCCTATACTCACGTGGTGTTTCTTCTCACACATCTACAGTAGCCACCGATCCTGAAAGTTTGTCCTGGGCCAGTAGCTCAGCCTCAGTAGCATGTGCTGCCCCGCAGAGCACCAGCCATAGCTCCCCTGCCAGCCTCTCAAATATCTGTTTTTCCCAGAGATGCTGTATATTCTCTAGTCCACTAGGCCTTTTGGTGGATGCCTATTTTCCGGTGGGGGACCACACATTAGAAGGCATGTTGCCCACTTCCATGCAGAGAATCCCACCAAGAGTTTCACCTGGAGATTCCCCCACACTGAATCAACGACCTCATACCTCTTTGTCCCTGTTCCAACACTAGTGTTTTGTTTCCTAGGGAGAGAGAAAACAGGCTCTTCTGATTGGTATGGGAGGGACGGTCCAAACGATGCCTCAGAGAGGCCCTCTTGCTGAGTAAATGAGTTTATTAGGAACTACTTACAGAGTGGTGGGTGCATGCAGGCAGCTTCACTACTGAAGTTTCATGCCATGTTTACTAAGCCTCGCATTATCTGTTTTTCTATATTTAAAAAATCAGCATTAAAGTAAGAGTGGTAAAAGATAGGTGTACTCCATTGCTATCCCGTCCTCACTGGGAACTCTGCTGGTCTTGTTGCAGAAGGAAGTAGTAAGTGACACATAGAGATGCGAAAAACAAAACAAAAACAAAAACATTGACTTTGCTAGCAAAGGGTTGGCCTGAATCAAGGGCTGTGCCATGTGATCGACCCAGGGCTGGGTTACATTTTACCTTTTATAGGAGTTTTACACTCATGACCTCGTTTTAGGTAGGTCAATAGACATATCAGTTCTCTCAGTTGCCAGCATAGATGTACAATCATGGTCACAGCACAGTTTCATTTTAACCCGAGTGTCGCATCTTCTTTGTAGTTAGGATGTTTATCTGTAGGATACACCTAGTTAGCTACTCTAGCCTACAAGAGTGAGGTCGGGGTTAGGAAAGCAGGACTGGTGACAGTCCTTTCATCTTAACTTATTTTCTCTATTGACCTTGAGTTGCTACTTTGGAATTTGTGGGTTCAGTGTAATTACTGGTTCCATGTGCAATGACACCACATGTGTGACTGAAAATTTGGGGACATGTGAATTGGACACAGGCACACATGGGCCCTACAAGGAATGTTTTGTGACTCTCTGAATCCTGTAAGTAGTTGGGCAGAACTCCCTGTTCTGACCTGTGGATGGTGTAATTCCTAACCATATCTGACTGAGCATGGATCTCTCCAGACCATGCAACACCTAATGCTCAGTCCTCTGTTGCAAGCGATTTGCACTTCCCACGTGACACCCACGCAAGTGGCCCATTGACACTGACTTGGCAGAACTTTGGCCCAAGAGAAGGTGCCCCATGGGATCTGCCTACCCAAGGACTCGGATGAAGTAAGGGTGCCTAAGGGGGACAAGCTTATACATAATTATAATTTTAAACTTGTGTTTTTCACCTGGACACTAGACCTCAGATGCAGAGCTGCAGGGGAAAAGTTGAAAAATTCTTTGAGGGCATGGGGGAGGCTTGGCTGAAAAAAAGTCAGGGTCATTAAAGCATCTACCTTAGCCAAAGTCACAGGACATGTAGACATTCATCCCATAGATGCGTTCACCTGGCTGGCAGTGCCGGTGCTGCCTTCATCCAGACTTAGCCCTGGGCGTGCACTTCTAGGATGACCCCTTTGATTCTCATCTTCCTCGTGCAGCTTCCTCTCCTGGTGTCCTATTCAGGTACCGAAGACTGCCTTTTTTCCAGGACGATTAGTGTGCGCAAGGATGGAGATGTGGTGATTGGGGGCTTCTTCTCCCTTTTCCTCTCTGTGTACCTCTCTGGCAGGACTCATTTAGAACCTTCCAAGAACTTCATTGTCATGCAGTAAGTGACATTTTCATTTATTCATTTCCTGCTTTATTCTCAGGGTGGACAATTCCTAGGGTGTGTGTGTGAGTGTTGGAGGGGAAAATGTCCTCTGATCCCTATCCCACCTGCAGCTCAATAGAACCATGTTTATTTCTCTCTCCATCTTTCACTTCTGTAAAGAGGACGACATCACCTTCCCCCTTACTATATTACACACGCACCTCCTCATACCTGAGCTGCCACTCCACAGTGCAAGGTGATGCCGACTAGAAAACCAACCTAACCATGGGATTCGGTTTAATACTACGCGGCTGAAGTCAAAGGCCCATTTCATAAAGGCCGGGGTCCAATGACGTCTCCTTTAACCAGGCCTACAACGCCTCACGTCCTCACTCGTGTTTATGTCCCGCCTGCACCAGCTGCCTCCCCCCACAGATACTCACTTGCACTTCCGAAGACTCTGTGCATCAGGCTTTCATGCCAGGGGTGATCCACATCCCCTGGAGCTGCAGCCGGGACGGGAATAAGTGGTCCATGTTGTGTGAGGTTTTGTGTTCCAGTGGGAGTCTGATTCTCATGCACAGACTGCTTCTAATTGCTATCACATTAGGCCTTCAGGGCTGGGGATTTAGCTCGGTGGTGTCTCACCTGCTTGTAAGTGCAAGGTTCTGAGTTCAATCCCTGGGACAAAAGGCCTGTTGCTAAAAATATGACTAATAAATAGAGTTTTTAAAGTGTCAGGATATTGTATGATCTATGATCCTGTGAAGAAAGGGGATGTCACTGAAACAATGACTGCTGACGACTGAACTGTGCTGTTTGCCCACTTTCAGAAGCAGGCCAGGTGGAGTTAGGGTTTGTGGCATCTCCGTGACGGTGGTCTCTGCATCCTTTCTTCTTCTCTCTTATCCATTCTCATGCTGTCACTTCTGTTCCTAGATAACTTTCTGATATTTGTGTTTTTGTGACCAGGTCTCATTGCATTGTGCAGGTTGGCAGCAAAGTACTGTGCTCAAGCAACCATGAGGCCTGATCCTCCTCATCAGATGTGAACTGCAACCTCGGCAGGCAGTGTCACTTCCGCTGGACATTTATCTCCCCACATCGTCCAGAGGTGTTTGATGTTGTTATTTTTGTAATGTGCACACTTTGATTTTGATGGTTGCTGCTGATTATTGCTTCTAAGCTAGCAGGCAGATCTGCAGAGACTTTGAATGAGCAATGTCAGGGAGATGTGCTCTGAATCCCCTGCAATGTGCTAAATGTCTCTCCTGGCACGCGTTGATAATGATAAGCACAGGGACCCCTGTAATGACGAGGCGGCATCAGCATGGACTAGGAATTCTGCACAGGCTAAGGTGTTTGCAGGTCAAGTGCAGGATAGAGGTCACTGAAGAATACATTTCCAGGGGACAACAGGGGTCCTGGAGGATTCTGGGTACACTTTCCTAACAGGATTCTAACTGGAGGAAGCCCCATGTGCCAGAGAATATCTGGGAAGAGTGGAGAATGAGGTGTTGGTGATTTTCAACTGAGGTCTAATTTAAAGGGTATTCCAAGGGTGCTGGAGGGAGAGTTTGGTTTCTTCCTCAGAGGAGAGGAGAGGCCGCCTGCTCTTCTGCTTGCCCTCTGCTGCCCACTCCCTCTGTTCAGATAGCTGCTCTGCTATGGCAGGTGGGCTTTCCCACAAGCAAGTGTTGTAAACCTGTCTGTACCTGAAAAGAGCATCCTTGCTATTCCCAGAAGCCTTTATGCCCAGGCTGATGATCCACTTGGAAAGCAACTTTACAATATCATGGGGATGTTTATATTACTTCTGAAGTCAGAAGGAAAAAGAAAAGAACTTTATGAAAACTGGCATATATATAAAGATAATATGTTTTTCTTTATGGCAAAATTATCTTACAAAATATAAATGTAATATTTTTAAATGGAGATGTGATCTTCCTATGCATAAGTGTAATGACTACCATAATTATAATGTGGTTTTCATAATGTCCTGGATATCTCTACACATAACTCTCAATACTTTATTAATAGCAGTGCTATTATATCTCTGTCTTGCTTTAACATAATTTTACAAACAAAACGTGTTTGTATTCATGTCAGTATCATCTTGAAAATTTTATGTCTATATAAAATTACATGTTTGCAGTCTAAGAATTTTGCTTTCAGTAATTCTTGGATACTTCAAATTTTCTAACTGGTTTCTACTTTTGTCTTTCCACAAATAGGAGTAAAAATTATTTTTAAAATGATAGCTGGTTGATGCAGACTAGATTGTAGTACCTAGAAATATGCTCTCAATTTAAAGCCATAATAAAAAACTAAATGGCTGGATCAAATTTATTTATATTTTAAAGCATTATTGTGTATTATCACAGAACCCCCAGAAACAAAATGAAAAACAACTGAACAAGCCACACACAAGGGTAGCGTTGCCTTTAGATGGAAAATGGCCTGAATGATGTGTGCAAATGTTTCTCATTAATATATTTATAGTAAAGTTTAGATTCTGTCTTCAGTTAGTGTCTTAAGAAGGTGATTTCATGCATTTCTTGTACCACTTTTTAAAACTTACCATAGGTTTTTTTCAGTGATATTTTATGTATTCAGGAGAAGAAATATTATGACTGCAAAGTATGTTTAAAGTGTTTCACTAGATTATTGCTTGCATTAAAATTTTTGCCTACAATTTATTTAAGGGGAACTAGACCTTAGCTTTCCAGCAGTGAAAATTATCAATTTTGTCTTTTTGCTTCCTCCTTTTAATCATGCAATATAACCTACAAGTTTGAAAATACTTAGGTGTAAATTCTTGAACTTTTATGTTTTTCAGAAGCTAAAGGCTTTGGGATTTATTTTGTGTTGAATATGAGCATATTAAATCAATTTTCTCTCACAAGACTTTATTTCATCTTTAATAAAGCAATTTGACAAAGAATATACATTTACACATTTGTAAATGTAAATAGAAGTAAATATACACAGAAATTCTGTTTTCGATTCTTGCTCCTGATGCATTTATATCATCCATTGTCAACCAAGGCTGTATAAATTGTATATATTTAGTGGTGAATTATTTTTTCTAAAGTACCATTCTCTTTTTTACAATGAATTATTTTGAATAACCTCAAATATTTCTCATGATTCAAAACCTATAATTTCTGTCATTACCATAAATGATCTGCTTTTTCAATTTTCAACTTGAATCAGTGTGGTATGATCTTTAATACAACTTTTTGATAAATATTAATATCTATACAATATTCTTTTAATGCTTTGACTTTCTTGATAGATTGTTTTTGTTTTGGCTGAAGGCTACAGTACAAATTCTCTTGTCTATAGTTACAGTGCCAGCATAGTCCCCATAATGCTTGCTGTTACTGATCTTATATAGGGAAACCTTTGACAATTATACATTTACTTAGTTTGATTTGGTGATGGGTTCTCATCTGGATTTTTCTTTGACTTCTGACGTGCACAGTCTGATCCTTTATGAAATACTAATGCCTGCACCTCCTTTCAATTACTTCTTTTCTCCTGTTTTACTGCATATTTCTTTTGTGATTTAGGAAGTGCAGGACAATAGTGAGCGATTGTAGTGCAAATAGAAAAATACATTCTCATAGTCTGTTTTGTTAGCAAGGCTCCATATGCACAGGTCCCTCAGTCTCTCCATTCCAAGTCTCTGGGAGATCGCGGCCTCCTCGTGGCTGGTTATTGTTTCTGAAGCGACAGGCGCAGCCTCTGTGCCATGCAGCTGCTGAACAGTGTGACCTTCTGTGCCTGCCCTTCACCCACCCTGGCTGTGACTCAGTTCTGTTTTATTTGAACACGACGTAAGTTTTAGCATGATAGAGCTTCTTTATGTTTTTTTGCTTAATTTTATTTTTTAATATTTTGGTTCATTTTTTATTTGTATATTTTGCAATTCGTGCAGTTTACAATCACCCTGTGGAGTGGTTACATGTGTGTATTACTGCTTGGTTTGTTCTAATCCCACTTCCCTTCCCTCCTCTCTCCACTGCTACTGTGGCTCCTGTGTCCCCTTTTTCATACTTGATATCACTTGTTTTAGCTCATGTTGTGTAATACAACATTTCCACTTGAATTACTAGGATCCTGCCTACGGTATATCTCTGCTCCTCTCACTTCAGCTCGCCGTCCTCCTCACCTCTCAGTCCTGTTCCCTTGGCCCATTTTCCTGTTGTCCCTGTCTGTCCATCATTGATCATTTCCTTGGTACTTCGTCTCACTCAAATGAGAAATACCATAGGATATTTACACTCATGTGTCTGATTTATTTTATCAACATTATATTTTCCACGTGCATCCGTTTTTCTACGAATGTCTCAAATTTGTCATTCTGCGTAGCAGAGTAGTATTGCATTACATACAGATGCCACACTTTGATTACCCAATCATCTGATGATGTTAATTGCAGGAGTTAGTGACTATGAAATGTGCTGCTGTAAGCACTGGTATGCAGGTTTGGCTGTAGTGTGGTGACTTAAGCTCTTTGGGAAGATACTTAGTGGAGAAATAGCTGGTCACATAGAATTTCTATTTTCAGTTCTTGGAGAAATCTCCTTTCTGATTTCCGTAATGGTGGTACTAGTTTGTCTGCCTATCAACAAGACAGGAGGGTTCCTCTTATGCCACAGCTTTATAAGTATTTGTTATTATTGGATTTCCTGATGATGGCCCTTCTTTCTGGACTAAGATGCAATTTTAGATTGGTTTAATTTACATATCTCTAAAAATTCTGAAAAGTGGCCTGAGATTTTCTCTAAATTTCTTGTAGAATTCATCAGTGGAACCATCAGGACCTGGGCTTTTTTTGTTGGTGGGTGTTTAATTACCTCTTTGATTTCATTGACTATTGTTGGTTTCATTAGAGTTTTTGTACATTTTTATTCAACTTTTGTAATTCATGTGTGTCTAGGAATCTGTCAATTTTTTCTGTTTTCTTTATTAGGATAAAGGTTCTCAAAATGGGTATTGATAATCTGGCTTTCTGCAGGATCCATTGCAATTTCAGCCTTTTCATTTCTTGTTTTTTTTAATTAGATTTATTGGTTCCTTTTAGGTATACAGTACAGTTCCATTCATTGTTGGGATCGTGTCCCTTTACATGACAGGTCTTGGTTCTCAGTTTTTCCCCTTATCCCTGCCTGGCCTTCACCCTCTCCTCCCTTCCCTATTTACAAATATTTTATTTCCATTTTGCATTTTCTCATGTTTTTTTTTCCTTTTCCCTTATTACCTTTCCCCTACCCTTCCCATTTCCCCTACACATTTAGCTCTTTTCTTCATATTTCACTTTGTCAGTTTTATCATTAGGATCTTATGTACCATTATACTTTTTCACACCAGAGAAACTATTCGGTATTTACACATATGTGCTTTACTTATTTCACTTAGGAGTGTATCCTCAATATGTATCCATTTTCCTATAAGTGATTCTAATTTCTCATTCTTTATGTCAGCCTTTTCATTTCTAATTTCACAGATTTGAGTCTTATTTGCTTTTTCTGGATGTTTGGCTAGGGCTTGGTTAACTTTAATTAATCTTTCAAAGAACCAAATTCTTCTTTCATTGAATCTTGTATTGTTTTCTTAGTCCTAGTTGTATTAATTTCTGCTGAAATATTTAGAACTTCCTCCCTCATATGAGTTTTGGGCTTGGCTTCTTCTAGAAGTGTTAGTTTCAACATTAGGTTGTTTATTTGAGCTCATTCTGTTTTCCCAATCTGAGCATTTACCACTAAAAATTTCCCTCATGTGAAAGCTTTCATTGCATCCCATAAGTTCTTATGTGTCACATCAATATTATCATTTAATTGTAGAAGCCATCTAATTTCCATGAGATTATGAAAATTTGTGTTTTCTCTCACCTGTGATTTCCAATTTCATTGCACTGTTGTTTGCTAACATGCACAGGATAATTTCAATCCATTTGCATTTATTTAAGTAAGTTCTATGAGACCACATGGGGTATATTTTGAAGAATGTCCCATGTGCTTCTGAGAAGATTGTGTATTCTGATGTTGGGTGGAACACTCTGTAAACAGCAACTGAGTCCACTTGTTCTTAGCTTTAGTACAGTTTTGATATTTCTTTTTTGAATTTTTTGTGTAGTTGATTAATTTACTTGTGACAGTGGAGTATTGAGGTACCCCATTAGAAGTGTGTTAATGTTTATTTGATTTTTCATGTCTTTAACATTTGTTTTATAAGGTTGGCTGCACCAGTATTTGGTGCACATATATTTATGAATGCTATTGCTACTCCTTGGAATTCTCTCTCAGCAAGGATTGAGTCCTTCTGTATCACTTTTGATCAGTCTTGGCTTGAAGTTTACTTTGTTTACAAATGGAACAGCTACCTCTGCTTTTTACTAGGATCTTGTGGCATGAATTGCTGTTTTCGTCCTTTGACTTTCAGTCTACAAATTTCATTTGAGTTAAATGTGCTTCTCGTGTGTAGCAAATTGTTGAATCTTGTTTCTTGATCCATCCTGCCAGTGTTTTTGTTTTGATTGATGAACAGAAACCATTTACATTGATGGTTATTCCTGATATGTATTGTCTTATCGTTTTCATATTGTTTTACTGTTATTGATCTCTGTCTTTCCTCACTGTTTAATTGCTCACCTTTTCTGTCTATTGGTCCTCTTAGATCTGTGATGTTCATGATATCTTTCTGAAAGGTCCTGCCGAACACTGTGTAGGGGTTGTGTAGTGATCATGAATTTCATCAATTCTTTTTGTAGGAGTATCTTTCTCCATTAATTCTGGAAGATAGTTTTCCAGGGTGCATCAGTCTGCATTGGATGTTGTTTTCTTTCAAGACTTAAAATACTTCAGTCCAGGCTCTCCTTGCCTTACAGGGTTGTGTTGAGAAGTCTGCTTTGATTCTGATGGGCTTTCTTTAGAGGTGATTTGTTTATTTTCTCTAAAAAGATTTGAATATTTTGTTCCCATTCTGAATTAATTGGGTCTTTATTAATATATGCCTTGTTGTGGATTTATTTTCATCAATCTGATTGGAGTTTTGTATGCCTCGCTCATCTGTATGTCCAATTCTTTTTTTGTTTGGGAAGTTTTCTGCCACTACTTCTTTGAACAGGCCTTTTATGTGTTTTTCATTGACTCTGATTTATCCTATGTTGTTCTTCTTTGTAATATCAGTGTTTATAATTGATAGGTATAGATGTATCCTTGTCATGATACTGCCTTGTTTTTTTAACTTTTTTTGTACCAAGGATTGAACTCAGGTCTTTGCACCTGTGAGGCAGCGGCAGAACCACTGAGATAAATCCCCAGCCCCGATATTGTCCTGTTTTGGCTCCCTTTGTTCCTTCTCTGCTTAGTTTTTTGCTTTATCTGATGGATTCATTCTGCTGGGTTTATGAGGTTGTAATCCTTGTTACATCTTTCTAGAATATCCAGAGCCCTTTTCAGTACTGGTTTTGTGTTCATGAATTTCCTCATGTGTTCTTTTCATGGAATTATCATATTTTTATCAATTTTGAAAGTATTTTGGGGTATATGGTGGTGGGTTGGAGGTTGTTTGCCTTGAATATTTCCTTGAAATACTTCACTAAAGCTCTCCTTGACTTGAGAGTTTGTGGAGAAAAGTCTGCTGTGATTCTGATGGACTTTCTTTGTAGGCGATTCTCTTTTCCTTGACAGCTTTTAATATTCTATTCATGTGTGGAATTTCTAGAATCATGACTGTTATATGCTTTGTCTGAGATTTATTTATCATGGCTAATTGGTGTTCTATATTCCTCCCTTATCTGTTGTATATCAGTTTCATTTTTGCTGTTTCTGAATTTTTTCAGCCATCACTTCTGTGAACGGGTTTTTAATATTATTTGCGCTATTTCCTCCTTTTGCATTGTATCCAATCAATCTTATGTTATTATGCTTTGCATTATCTAGTAATTTCCTCACTGATTTCTCATGGTCCCTTAATTTTTAAAAATCTTTCTTTCTTTGATCTCTATCTGCAGTCCTGTCTTCTAGATCAGAAATTCTGTCCTTGTCTTTGTTTAATGTAAGTGTATATTTTCAATTTAATTTTTAGATCTCCTGGATATTTTTTCGTCTGTTTTATAGATTTCATTGTTCTACTTTGCTGGGCATTCCTGGTTCCCATAATTTTTCTGAGCACTTGTATTTTTAAAAATCTCTACTCTAGCATCACTAAGCACATCTTTGATTCTGGTCACTATTTCTTGAACCATCTTAAAATTATTTCTGCTTTTATTTTTACCAAAAGCCTCATTCACTTGCTTTTTTATTTCTGCTGTTAGTATTTCAGAGAGTCTAGCCTGGTGCCTTTTGGATTGTTCCACGTCATTACCCCTGAGTTTGCCTTGGGGGAGCTAAAAGTCTGAGAGGTTACATCTTGTTTAAATGCTTTTTTCATTTTCTATTTATTTTTTAAGTTTAACTCCTGGTTTGATGCTTGCAGATTGCTTACAGTGAGTAGGTTTATTGGAAATATTAAGAACACTTAGAAAATGACTACTTCTTAGAGATGTCTTTTAAGTGTAGCTAGCTTTTGGGCTTCGATTCTGTTTCAAGATCCTACCTCTTCTATTTATTGGGGATGAGAACTTTCTGCCAACTTGTCCCAGCCCTCAGTTCTTAGGCAATGCCCTATAATATTTTTAACACACTTAGGCAGTCTCAGTCTTAATATACTGGGGAGAACAACTACAATAAGAACAACTATGTCACCATGGCTAAAGTTGTACAGTTTGCAATTACAATAGCAGCAAACTCAGCCTAGGAAATGACAAATTTTGGTAACTATAAATTGTCCACCTTTGGGTGCATCAATTAGAGTTATGGTTATATACCAAAACTTGAATGAAACAAAAAATTGTGTACAATAGATAAATCCTCAATATGGTAATTTTATCCTAATGGGAAAAGATCTAAAAGGGGTTATGTGGGAAATACAGATATACAAGAACAGATTAAAAGCAATGATGGTAGGCAAAGCAAGATGGTACAAACTTTGGGAAATTGATGAAGAAGACAGGAGGAAAAACCAGAAAGAAGTTTTTAAAAAGGAACAAAACAAGAAGCATGACAAAAAAAACTACAGATCTTATTTACACTCACATAAAACAAGAACAAGAAAAAAACAAAATAGAACAAGAACAAAAGCCAGAAAAGAGGAAAAAAGAAAAAAAAGAATGAAGAAAATACTAAGAAAATAAAAGAAAAAATTTCAGTTCAAGGTGTGCCATTAATGTCACTGGTGGATGTGATGTGTGCAGACAGTCCAGATGCAAGTTGTAGAATCCATGCAAGCCAGTGTACATTTATGGTGGAGTAGTAGATAATTTCCACAAACAGGGACCTTTATATCTGGCAAAGATGAGACTGGTTTCTCGCTATGAAGCTGGAACTGGATTTATTGAGCCTGAAACAGTCTGTGTGCCTCCTTCAGGCTTTAACTCAGCTCCATGACTCTGCTAAGTCTGCAGTAGGATTAATGCTGGGTGCAGGGCTGATCTTGACCTCTAGGTGTGGGCTGAAGACAGTCTAGTTTCTAAATTTTTTTTTATTTATCCAGCCCACATCTCCTTACCCTCTTTGTCTCCATGTTGCAGTCCCAGTTGCTGTGGCACACTCAGACACCACCCAAGGCTGTGCTCCCAGTCCTGTTTGAGGTTGGCACCACCTGGGCCTTGCACAGCCTCCTCTTTCCACTGCACTGGCTCTTCTCATGTGCTGCCTCCTTGTCTCCCTGCTGTGCTGACTTGCTGGCCAAAGAGTGCTTGCCCTGCTGATCAGGGTGCAGGAGAGCACTAATTTCCCCCTCCCTGTCCCCACCACTGCCGAGCTGTTTGTGCCACTGGTTGAAGCCCTGTCCAGGGTTCAAGTCCCTCACTTGCACTGGTTGTTGGGAAGGAGAGTACATATAGTTCATCTAGTTCCACTAGCTATCATCAGTACCAATGCTGGTCCATAACCTCGTTGTCTGTAGAAGTTCTAGGTAGTTCTAGGTAGATGCCATGGTAGATCTTCATCCTTTGCCTCCCTTGTAGACTAGAGATCACTGCCCACATTGTATTTGTTCTTGTGGTATTTAACATTCAGAAACTTAATTCAGCATTGGAAATACCTCAAACTATCCTATTTTGCAGGTGTCTTGGCTTAAATACTAACATTATATTGCAGAAATTTTGAAAGTTAATTTCCCCTTATTTCCTTTAATTTTTGTGTACATGTCAAATATGGATGTGTATTTTGAGTGCGTGTTCTCTTAATTTAATTAACTGTTTTGGTTGGTTCTCAAGACATGCTTTAAGATGTTCTATAAATATCCTATTTCTGGTGATTTTTGAATATGTACATGATTAATTACAATGTATATGATTGAGGCTACTTGCTAACGACTTATTTTTATATTCCTTATTGAATAAATGCTGTAATTGTTTACTATAGAACTTATTCTTGAAGTAAATATAAATTTATTTTTCCACATACATGAAAATGTATGTATTTAATAGAGGTGATTTAATCGCATCTTCTTAAACTAAAAACTCATGTTTATATAGAAGAATGTCTGTGATTAAGAGTTTCTAATAATTTCATGCAGTCATATTTGAAATTAGAAGGCCTGGTTAATATATCCATTTTGATTAATATTTTTAAAGAAATAAAACAGTGTAATAGTTAATAGAGATGTGCCACAGATTAAGTTTTGAGAGATTAGATTTGCCACTGATTAAGGTTTTAGTTAGAACTTGTAATTCATAGTGACTTTTAACTCGCAAAAATATTACTTGCATGAGTTTCCAGGTATATGGTTCTCCAAATATTTCTGAGTAGAGTATTCTTTATCTAGATATAGTCTTTGTTTTGAATGTTGTTGTAGTCCTTTAGAATGCTCTTTACCTGAAATACCTTCTTATACATGGTGTTTGTCTTCTGGGTCATGGGGGAATGTGGATTTCTTCATTCTTTCTAGATAGAGTCTGTGCTGTTTAAGGAAGTCTGCTGTCCTATATCCATCTCTCTGTGTCTCTTTCTGACCATCTTTCTCTGTTTCTGCCCCACCTTTCTTTTTTTAAACTGGGAAACCAGTTAAAAGTTGAGGGCTTGGGATGTAGCTCACTGGCACAGCACCTGCTTAGCAAGTGCAAGGTCCTGAGTTTGGTCCCTGGTACCAGAAGAAAAAAAGTTGAAGAGCTCTTCCAACATTTTCACATTGCCAAAAAGGTGTATTGATGTCTTAAGGCCCTCCTCTCTCCTGCCATTTGAACTCTGAGGAATTCTTCTGGCTAAATATGAAGAAAATTCATATGAAGATATTCCTACGGCCCCTGTGAATCATGAGGAAGGGAAAACATTTCCCTCTTACAAGTCTTATGCTTAAATTTGGAAACATTGATGTCAGATTCAAATTTTGGAGAATCCCACTGTATTTTAAGGCAACAAGGTTAAGTAGAAGATGTGGAAAATGCAGTAGTTTGTAGGAAATATCTTATCATGAAGTTTTCCAGTTGAAGAAATTATTCAGTAAATAAAAGCTAAGAAATTTCACACACAAAAAAAATTTATTCCTGGAAGCAAGTATAACTTTGATTCCAAAATCAAGGAAAGACCCAACCAAAAAAAAAAAGAACTACAGGCAAATCTCCCTAATGAACATAGATGCAAAAATCCTTGATAAGATACTAGCAAACAGAGTACAGAAGATCATCAAGAAGATCATACACCCTGAACAAGTTGGATTTATCCCAGGGATTCAAGGATGGTTCAACATATGTAAATCAACAAATGCAATCCACTGTATTAACAGAATTACAGATAAAACCATATGACTATCACAATAAATGGAGAAAGAGCATTCAATAAAATTCAACACAAATTCATGATAAAAACCATACAGAAAATTGGAATAGATAGTCTTTATCTCAACCTGATAAAGGCTATGAAAAACCAACAGCCAATATCATTCTAAATGGTCAGAAACTAAAAACCTTCATGCTGAAATCAGGAGCAAGAAAAGGGTGTGCACTATCACTGCTCCTGTTCGTTATAGTTCTAGAAACATTAGTCACAGCAGTTATACAAGAGAAAGAAATAAAAGAATAGAGAAAGGAAAGGAAGAATTTAAACTGTCACTATTTGCTGATGATACAATAATCTGCATGGAGGATAAAAAAAACTTCACCAAAAGACTGCTAGAGTTAACTGACAGATTCAGCAGGCTGTGGGATACAAAGTCAACACTCAAAACTCAATAGCCTTCTTGTACACAAATAACAGACTCACTGAGAAAGAAACTAGGGAAACAATTCCTTTCACAATAACACAAAAAATAAAATATCTAGGAATCAATCTAGCAAAGGAAACAAAATACCTCTACACTGAAAATTACAGCATTCAGAAAAAAAGAGATCAAAGAGGATATAAGAATTGGAAAGACATCCCTTGCTCCTGGGTAGGAAGAATCAACATAGTGAAAATGGCCAAACTTCCAAAACTGCTATACAGATTCAGTGCAATCCCTATTGAAATCCCAACAGCATATTTCACAGGACTACATAAAATAATCCAAAAATTCATTTGGAACCAGAAGAGACCTAGAATAGCAAAAAACATTCTAGGCAACAGAGACATGGCAGGGGATATCACAATTCCCAACTTGAAGCTATACTACAAAGCCACTGTGATGGAAACAGCATAGTACTGGCAAAGAAACACACCCAAGAATCAATGGAATAGATTCTAAGATGCAGAAACAGCACCAGACATACTCAGCTACCTCATCCTTGACAAAGGAGCCAACCATCCTGACCGGAGTAAAGATAGCCTCTTTAACAAATGGTGTTGGAAAACTGGCTTTCAACTTGCCAGAGTTTAAAATTAGATCTGTATCTTTTACCATGCACTAAACTAAAATCCAAGTGGATTAAAGATCTGAATATCAAAACAGAAATACTTAATTTACTGGAAATTAAGTATGGTAGAACTCTCAAAGACACTGGCATAGAAGACTTTGTGAACAAATCCTTAGCAGCACGAGAACTTACACAAAGAATAAAAAATTGGGATATCATTGTATTAAAAATGGGAAGGATAGGGGAAAGGTCATAAGGGAAAAGGGAAAAAAACATGAGAAAATGAAAAAATGGAAATAAATAATTTTTAAATAGGGAAGGGAGGAGGGAGTGAAGGGAGGGCAGGGATACGGGGGAAAAAAGAGAACCAAGACCTGTCATGCAAAGGTACAAGATCCCAATGATGAATATAACTGTACTGTATACCTAAAATGTACTGATAAACTCCATGAGAAAAAAATTAAAAATTTTTTTAAAGTTTTTGCAGTGCAAGAGAAATCACCAACAGAGCTAAAAGACAACCTACAGTGTGGGGAATAATTTTACCAGCTACTCCTCAGACAAAGGACTATTATCTAGAATATATAAAGAAATCAAAAAACTTAGACACCTGAAATATAAGACCTGATTCAAAAGTGGGCATCTGAAATAAACAATTTTATCATGCCAACAAGTAAAAGCAGCAAATAGATATATGAAAAAATGTTCAGCATCACTGATCATTTGAGAGACACAGATGAAAACAACACTGACATTCTATCTTACCCCAGAAAGAATGGCTGCTATTAAGAAATCAACCAGTAATTAATTTTGGCAGGGTTTTGGGGAGAAAAGAACACTTCTCAGTTGTTGGTGGGAGTGCAGACTGGTGCAACCACTGTGGACCTGAATATGGAAATACCTCAAAGAACTAGGATTAGAGGTTCCATTTGACCCACCTTTCCCTCTGCTGGGTATCTTTCCAAAAGAATTAAAAGGATCATACCACAGTGATATATGTGCACCCACTTTTATAGCAGCACAGTTCATAATAGCTAAAACTTGGAAACAACCCACATGCCCATCAACTGGAGACTGGATAAAGCAGGTGTGGTTTTTCTATAAAAAGGAATACTACTGAGCCATAAATAATAAGAAACTAGAAACATTTATAGGTAAATTCATGTACACTGAGGATATGTTCTCAAATGAGATAAATAAGACACTCTTGAGTAACTACCAAGTAGTTTCTCTGATATGAAAATCTAAAAATGTAAATAAGGTTCAAATGGTATAATTAGGAGTGTGAACTAGGAAGAAAATGGCTAAAAGGGAATTGGGAAGGGGAGGGGAAAGGGAATAGAGGAAAAGAAAAAATATGAAAATGAAAAAAAGGAAAGAAAGTCTTTGTAAATAGGGAAGGGTGAACAGGATGAAGGGAGCACAGGGGTATGGGGTTAAAACAAGAATAAAAGACATGTAAAGGGCAAGATCCCAATGATAAATGAAAATTTATTGTTTGCTTTAAATGTAACAGTAAACTTAATGGAAAAAATATAAATCATAGACAATACAGGAGCTAGATCTTACAAGAACAGATAAAATTTGCTAGGTGTTTATCTTGATTTCAGATATTGTTTAAACATAGCTTCCTATACAAAATTGTGCCACGAAAAAAAATTGTGCCAAGAACTGCATGTTTAAAATAGTACATGTTTACATAACTTTGTGGTTACAAAGACTAAGACAGCATCTGCACCCCAGTTTATGAGTGCTGGTCATGTCAATGTCCTCACATGAAAGAATTACGAAGCTCTTTTTCTTTTATCTTTGAGGGACACTACTCCCATTCATATGAAACTCACCCTTATGTCCTAAATAACTATCCAATACCACGTACCTTCCAAAAAACAGCCCTCTAATGCCACGATGTCAAGATTTAGTGTTTCAGTATATGAATTTGGGGGAGGATCACAACCCTTGACTTCATAAGTGGTATAGTACTGGATTTGTGGGCAATCAAGCATCGTGTCTTTTCCCTAAGGATCTCTCTGCTCTCTACACAGGCTTAGGCCCAACAGTTACCAAAATGTTCTTGCTTTCATTTGTGCTGTTGAAGAGATCAACAGGAATCCCCACCTTTTACCCAACATATCTCTGGGATATGAATCCCATAATTCCCTGCACAACCATGGAAATACACTGCAGAATGTCCTCATCTTGCACACGGGACAGGATGAGATCCCTAACTACAGCTGCGGAAGAGAGAGCAAGTCTGTAGCCTTACTGACAGGAACATCATTGGCAACATCTGCTCAAACCGGACCATTGCTGGAGCTCTACAAGTTTCCTCAGGTGAGGGTGGAGGAAGGGGTGAGGTGAAGTTGTGTCTCCTCTTTGATCTTCCTCAAGATGACAGAAAGTGGAAAATGGGTTCCGATATCAGTCTCAAACAGTAAGCACAAAGAAATTGATGGGTGACCCTAAGTTTCTCCATCTGTAGCAGGAGGGAGGGAGAGAGGAAAGCAAATAATTTTCCATAAGTCAGAGACTGATCACTTATTCAAAAGTGAAAATTCTGAAGAAGTGAGGTAAGTTCCTAGATGGGAGGAACAAATATCTCCTTCTTGTTGTTAATACTTTTCATGTGTATGTTTGTGCTTTGCTTAAACTCCCAACACTTCCGATTATCTTTGTAGCTGACCTATGGCTCTTTTGATCCTATCCTGAGTGACAATGGCCAGTTTCCCTCTCTCTATCAAATGGCTCCAAAGGACACATCTCTGGCCCGTGGCATGGTCTCCTTGATGCTTCACTTCAGCTGGACCTGGGTGGGACTGGTCATCACAGAAGGTCCGAAAGGACTTCAGTTCCTCTCAGAGGTCAGAGCAGAGATGGCGGGGAACGGAGTCTGTGTGGCATTCGTGAAAATTATCTCAAATGATGCCATAACATATGTCTTACATTCACCACAACTTGACTTCCTGGCTGGAGAATCACCTGCAGTAAGTGTGGTTATCATTTACTGTGATAGTGAGAGTCTAAATGATATAAACCATAAGATAGAACTACATGCATTGTCATGGAGAGTCTGGGTCACCAACTCACAATGGCATGCGGACTTCACAGGGAAAAACTTCATCCTTGACTCGTTGCATGGGACTCTCATTTTTGCCAATCACCATGAGGAGATCTCTGGCTTTACACGTTTTATCCAGACGGTGAACCCCTCCAAGTACCCAGAAGACACGTTCCTCCATCAGTATTGGTACTGGAATTTCAACTGCTTGATATCCGATTCTGACTGTGCCCTGAAGGACTGTGCCCCGAATGCCTCTTTGGCACGGTTGCCAGCAGGTCGTTTTGACACAGCCCTGAGCGATGCGAGTTATAATATATACAATGCAGTGTATGCGGTGGCCCACGCCCTCCACGCGATGCTTCTACACCAAGTGCAGATGCAGCCAATCGGAAATGCGGAAAGGAGGACGTTCCATCCCTGGCAGGTAATGTCTCCCCCAGTGGTGCTGTGCTCTGTAATTGAGGTCCTTTCTTAAGGGCTCTGAATGTGCTCCGAAGAAATCCTGGAGAATACTTTCTCCTAACCCAGGAATTCTGTAGTAGCTTCACTGTTTATGATTAAGTTACTATCATTTTGTGATCCTTAAAAGTTACATCCACTTAGGAAACTCATTCATACACGGTCACATCTTGATCCTTTTTACTCCCCTTCCCCTCCTACTCTCCCTTCTCCTTCTGTCCTCAGATGCTCCTCCCATCTTCAAAAACTCTGCCTCCTTTCTTTGTTCTTTTCATTACTTATTATTTGGGTCGCTCACATTAGAGAAAACATTTGATATTTAACATTCTGGGTCTCATTAATTTCTCCTAGTATGACCTCAAGATACATTTTCTTAGAAATAACTCCAATTTATTCTCCTTATGGTGAGTAGTATTGTATTGTGCATATAAAATACATGTTCTTTATTTTCTGTTTTATCAGCAGTATGATTTGATTCTTGGAATTTTTAATTTCTCCCACAATTCTTGTAGTGAACCACTAGTTATGAATATTAATGTCCAAGTGTTTGTGTGGCTGTTGATGGTTTCCTTAGCCACTGATCCAATGTCAGTGCTGCATGGTCAGATAATATGCGTAACATTTGTTTCAATTAGTTTGTATTTATTAACTATTCTTTGTAACCTGAGCTGTGCCCTACTTCAGAAAAAGTCATATCCTGCAGAGAAAAATGATTCTCTCATTGGAGTAACCACTCTCTGGGCATCTGGAAGGTCACTTTTTCCTTGTGTAGATCAACTCATTTCCTTGCTGAAGTTTTTGTCATTGTCCTATGTAGTTGTTAAGAGTATTGAATTCCAGCGGGTGCGCGACCTCCCGGACTGCGTGCCACCAGACCCAGCAAGGAAGGTAGCCTCGCGGGTGCTCAAACCTCCTTGGACCAACTCTGCAGAGGCATAGGCTCTCATAAAGGGTAGTTTTCTGAGCTCCCAACTTTAAACATCTTTAAAGAAAGGGCAGGGGTAAACCTGTAATAGAACTGAGTGGAGTTTAACCGTGAGGGTTGAGAAACTCAAGTTAGGCCTTGTGGACTGAGATCAGTCCCAGTCGTGGGGAACTGCTATTAGCTAGTCGAGACCAGGGGATTCAGTTCTGCATATGGCTGTACATGTGGTATAATATGAGAACAGAGACATAGTCTGAAAGAGGCCCTTCAAATTCTTTTATTTTTTTCTCTTTTTTCCTTTCCTCGTTCCACCCTAAATTTCTCTCTTTTCTCTGTCCTCTCTCTCTAACTCAGTCTCTTGCTCCACCATATTATCCCTCATCTCCCTTTTTATTCCGGCTCCTGCCCTAACTCAGACTTCTTCTTTTATTATTTTTTCTTTTTGGGGGAGCTTTCTCTTTGTGTTCTTTTCTCCAATCATTTTACCTAACTCATGGCTCTGTATCTTCAAGGGAAGGCAAGTGCCTGTTATTGTTAAGGAGATATAATCTTGTCCTTATTCCTGCACTCTCTGTATCCCCCCTGAAGTTAATAGCTTTGTAAAGACAGTAAGGTCATTCTACATCCTCTGCATTCACTTCAGACCTGCTCCAGTTCTTTCACTTATCTACTCGTCTCATCCTAACCCAGTCTAACCCCCCATCCTAAATGGTGAAGATGGTATATTGAAAAGCATATTCACCGCAAACATATTATGGACTGCTTCTTGATATTAATTTAATTCACATGGGTTAAAGGTGATACATTAATGACTACCACAAGTGGTCAGTTGGCAAGCTGTGCCTGATCCTATTGGGCTGCTGAATGTATCAATAGGGGCAAAGGGTTGTGATCAATTTAAAGAGTTGTTTTCTCCGATATAAAAATGAGGATGTCTATGAGTCATTAGAAACTCAAAAGCTAAAACACAACTATATCAGGAAGATTTAAGTAATACCCAGAAATTAAAGAAGGACAACCTAACAACAAAAATAAAAATGAGAAAACACTTAAGCAAGGCACAAAGACAGATTTCCAGTTCATCAATAGCAAACAATAGGACAAATGAGGATGAAAAGCCTGATAGTGAACCAACAGGACACCCTGGACCCATAGCACAGGAGGTAACAAAACAGATCAATCAGGCTCTAGAAAAATTCAAATCAGAAATAATTTCCCAGTTAACCAGAGAGATGTTGAGCAAAATGGAACTCATGATTCGAGACTTTAAAATAGAAACTGACAAAAAAAATGAGCTCAAGACCATGATAGAAGCCATGAAGACTCAGCATAAGAAAGAAATGGAAACAATGAATGCCCAACAGAGGAAAGAAATGGAATCCATAAAACAGATTCAAACAGATATCCAGGAGATTAAAAACTCTATTGAAAGTGTACACAACAGAATAAAAGATTGCAAAAATAGAATTTCAGATATAGAAGATAGGATCGCAGTCAGTGACCATGAAAAAAGAGGTCTCTCAAAAACAGTAAAGGACCATGAGAAATCAATCCAACAACTTCTAGACAATGCAAAGAAAAATAATATAAGACTGATAGAAATTCATGAAAAAGCAGGAGAAAACGCAAATGACCTAAAAAAGCTCTTCACAGAATTAATGACAGAAAACTTCCCAAACAGAAGGGAAGAATTAGACATACAGATAAGTGAGGCATATAGAACTCCAACTAGCCAC
>NW_022900949.1:1452833-1473231 GCF_012274545.1 Fukomys damarensis
GAGAAATTTCATGAACACCAAACCAGCACTGCAAGGAATTCTAAACAATATCCTAGAAAAGGACAATGAAGTTCACAATAACATGAGGCCTAACAGACCAAATCAAATAGGTAAGGCAAGAAACTGAAAGGAGATGGGAGAAAAAGTAAAGAGTCAACAAAAGGACAATAACATGACAAGAATAAGTCAGAATATATCAGTTATAACCATCAATGTTAATGGCCTCAATTCACCAATCAAGAGAAATAGATTGGCAGAATGGATTAAGAAGCAAAATCCAACAATATGTTGTATACAAGAAACACACCTAGTGCAAAAGGAAGCCCATAGACTGAAAGTGAAAGGATGGAAAACAATTCTCCATGCGTCAGGAGCCCAGAAAAAAGCAGGGGTAGCAATCTTATTCTCAGATAAAGTAAATTTCAAACCAAAACTCATTAAGAGAGACAAAGAAGGACACTACATCCTTGTAAAGGGACAATACAAGAGGAAGAGTTGAAAATCATAAACATATATGCACCAAATATAAATGCCCCTAACTATATAAAACAAATATTAAGTAACATGAAGCACTAATATAATTGTAGTGGGGGATTTAAATACCCGACTATCACAAATTGACAGATCATCTAGGCAGAAAATCAACAATGAAATAATAGAACTGAACCAAGCTTTGGAACACATGGACTTAATAGATGTTTATAGAGTATTCCACCCCCAAAAATCAGAATATACATTCTTTTCAGCTGCACATGGATCATTCTCCAAGATAGACCACATATTGGCTCACAGAACAGGTCTAAACAAATGCAAAAAAATTGAAGTCATCCCCTGTATATTATCAGATCATAGTGCAATCAAACTGGAGATCAATAGCACAAGAAACTATAGAAACTTCACAAGCACATGGAAACTGAACAACACTCTCCTAAACAATCAATGGATTACAGAGGAAATTAAAGAAGAAATTAGACAGTTTTTACAAATAAATGAGAATGCCAATACATCATACAGGAATCTTTGGGGCACAGTGAACGCAGTTCTACGTGGAAAATTCATAACGTTGAATGCCCACACTAGGAAAACAGAGTGGGCTCAAATAAACAACCTAACGAAGAAACTTAGACTCCTAGAAACACAAGAGCAAGAAAAACCCAAAGCTCGAACAAGAGAGGAAATTATAAAGATCCGAGCAGAAATCAATGCAATTGAAACTAAGGAAACGATACAAAAAATAAATAAAATAAAGAGCTGGTTTTTTGAAAGAATAAATAAAATCGACAAACCCTTAGCTAATCTTATCAAAAAAAGGAAAGAAAAGGCTCAGATCCATGCAATTAGGAATGAAAAAGGCGAAGTCACAACAGATCCGAAAGAAATCCAGAGGATCATGAACACCTACTTTGAGAACCTGTACTCTAATAAAATGGAAAACACAGAAGAAATGGACAGATTTCTAGATACTTATGAATTACCAAAGTTGAACGAAGAAGATAAAAACATTTTAAACACCCCAATCACAATCAGTGAAATTGAAAATGTAATTAAAAACTTACCAACAAAGAAAAGCCCAGGCCCTGATGGATTCACTGCTGAATTTTACAAGACATTTAGAGAAGAACTACTACCATTACTCTTCAAACTTTTCAATGAAATTGAAAGAGAAGCTATACTTCCAAATTCATTCCTGGAAGCAAGTATCACTCTGATTCCCAAACCAGAGAAAGATACAACCAAAAAGGAGAACTACAGACCAATCTCCTTAATGAATATAGATGCAAAAATCCTTAATAAGATACTAGCAAACAGAATACAGAGGATTATTAAGAAGATCATCCATCATGACCAAGTCGGATTTATTCCAGAGATGCAAGGGTGGTTCAACATACGAAAGTCAGTGAATGTAATACATTATATTAACAAAGTCAAGGACAAAAACCATATGATCCTCTCAATAGATGCAGAAAAAGCATTTGATAAAATTCAACACCCATTCATGATAAAAACCCTGCAAAAAATTGGAATAGATGGTCTATACCTCAATTTAATAAAGGCTATTTATGAAAAACCATCAGCCAACATCATATTGAATGGCCAAAAACTGAAAACCTTCATGTTAAAATCAGGAACAAGACAAGGATGCCCACTATCGCCACTTCTCTTCAATATAGTTCTGGAAACATTAGCCACAGCAATTAGACAAGAGAAAGAAATTAAAGCAATAAAGATAGGAAAGGAAGAAGTTAAACTATCATTATTTGCTGATGATATGATACTCTACATTGAAGATCCAAAAAACTCCACCAAAAAACTTTTAGACTTAATTGACAGATTCAGTAGAGTATCTGGATACAAAGTGAATACCCAAAAATCAATAGCCTTCTTATACATAAATAACAGACTCACGGAGAGAGAAATAAGGGAAAAAATTCCTTTTACAATAGCATCCAAAAAAATGAAGTATCTAGGAATCAATCTAACAAAAGAAGCAAAAGACCTCTACTCTGAAAACTACAGCACTCTGAAAAAAGAAATTGAAGAGGATATAAAAAAATGGAAAGATATCCCCTGCTCATGGGTAGGAAGAATCAAAATAGTGAAAATAGCCATATTACCAAAACTTTTATATACATTCAATGCAATGCCAGTTGAAATTCCAACACTATATTTCACAGAACTAGAAAAAAGAATCCAAAAATTCATTTGGAACCATAAGAGACCTACAATAGCAAAAGCCATTTTAGGCAACAGACACATGGCACCAGGTATAACAAGTCCCAATTTGAAACTATACTACAAAGCCACTGTGATAAAAACAGCATGGTACTCGCAAAGAAATAGGCCTGAGGATCAGTGGAACAGACTGGAAGACACAAAAACAAACCCAGATGTACTCAGATACCTCATCTTTGACAAAGGAGCTGACCATCCTCAGTGGAAGAAAGATAGCCTCTTTAATAAATGGTGTTGAAAAACTGGATGTCAACCTGCCACAGATTAAAATTAGACCCTTATCTTTCTCCATGCACCAAATTAAAATCCAAATAGATTAAAGATCTAAATATTAAAACAGAAATATTAATCTTGCTGGAAGGTAAGTTAGGCAGAACTCTGGAAGACATTGGTATAGGAAAAGACTTTATGAACATATCCTCAGTAGCACGGGAACTAGCAGATAGAATCAACAACTGGGATCTCATCTTACTAAAAAGCTTCTGTACTTCAAAAGAAACCATCAGCAGAACTAAGGACAATCTACAATGTGGGAAAAAAATTTTACCAGCTGTTCCTCAGACAAAGGACTATTATCAAGGATATATAAAGAACTCAAAACAATCAGCCCCCCAAATATAAAGACCTGATTAAAAAATGGGCATCCGAAGTGAACAGACATTTCTCAAAGAAGTAAAAGCAGCAAGTAAATATATGAGAAAATGTTCCACATCACCGATCATCTGAGAGATGCAGATGAAAACAACACTGAGATTCCACCTCACCCCACAAAGATGGCTGTTATCAAGAAATCACACAATAACAAATGTTGGTGGGGTTGTGGTGAGAAAGGAACCCTTCTCCATTGTTGGTGGGAGTGCAGACTGGTGCAACCACTATGGAAATCAATATGGAGATGCCTCAAAGAGCTTGGACTGGAGGTTCCATTTGACCCAGCTATTCCTCTGCTGGGTATCTTTCCAAGAGAACTAAAAGAATCATATCACAGAGAAGTATGCACACCCATGTTTATAGTGGCACAGTTTGTAATAGCTAAATCTTGGAAACAGCCCATTTGCCCATCCGTTGAAAACTGGATAAAGAAGATGTGGTTTTTCTATAAAATGGAATATTACTCAGCCATAAAGAATGAGAAAATAGATTCATTCATACGAAAATGGATACATATTGAAGATATACTCCTAAGTGAAGTAAATAAGTCACACATGTGTAAATACCGAATAGTTTCCCTGGTGTGAATAATCTGCAATAAAACATAAGATCCTAATAAGATTACTGTCATTTAGAAATGAGAAGAAAGGAGCTAAAGGTGTAGGGAAGGTGGGATGGGTAGGGGAAGGGTAACAAGGGAAAAGAAAAAAATGTGAGAGAATGAAAAGATGGAAATAAAGTGTTTGTACATGGGGAGGGGAGGAGGGGGTGAAGGGAGGGCAGAGGTAAGGGGAAAAAATGAGAATCAAGACTTGTCATGTAAAGGTACAAGATCCCAACAATGAATGTAACTGTACTGTATCCCTAAAATGTACCAATAAACTCAATTAAAGCTGAAAGAAAAAGAGTATTGAAGGCCTTCACTATGATAGTATTGAAGTTTCTCTGACCTTGAATGCTGGTTAGTATTTGTTTCATGAAGTTGGGTTTGCAGCAGTTGGTGGATCTTTTTCTATGGACATTATCTCTTCCTTTTGAATTGTTCCTTTGACCAGCAGTAAGTGACCTCGGTATCTTCTGGTCAGTTTTCAGTTCAAGTCAACTTTGTCTGAACATAGGACAGCTACACCTTGTACTTTTGTGCCTTCTGTTCCATCCTTTCGCTCTTAGATATATTTATTACTTTTTTGCAGCTGTGTCCCTTGTAAGCAACACTAGTTGAACTTTTTCTTTCATATCGTCTGTGGCAGCCATTGTCTTCTGACTGAGGGGTGAAGATCGTTTTCCTTGAGAGCTACTAATAAAATGTGTTTACTAAATCCTCTCACTGTATTGTTTTTCCTCTGCTGATTCCTTTCAGCTTTCCACGTTGTTTAGCTACCCTCCCAGTTAGATGTATTCTTCCCCTTATGACTCTTGTTTATGTTGGCCTGTCACTGACGAGGATGCTTGTATTTTCCACAAAGTTGGTTTGTGGTCATAAATTTTTAGATGCTGTTTCTTATGGAAAGTTATTGTTTCTGTATAAATTTTAAAAGACAGTTTGGATGATATAATAATCTATATTGAGAGATATTTTCTTTTACTGCTTAAAAATCTTCACTCCAAATTTCTGTGGACTTTAAGGTGTGTGTTGAGAAACCTGTTGTAGTTCTGATAGGCTTGCCTTTATATTATTTGATGTTTTTCATAGCTTTTACTATTCACTATTTTTGATGAATTTCTGGGATTTTGACTGTGATATGTCATTGAGAAGTTTTCTGTATTCTTGGCTCTTTGGGTTTCTGAACCCAAAGAAGTTGCTGTGCCACAAACTTGAGTTCTTTCCTTAAATTTGAAAAACTTTCTGCTACGATTTTGGTGAACAGAGAACAAAAAGAAAACACATACAGAGAAATTAAAGTGTCTTCCATGTACTATTTTTTCTGCAACCAGAATCCCTCCCCTACATTCACAAATGAGATTTTTGTTCCCCTCTGGTGTTTTTCCATGTTTGGGTCTTTGTCTGCCCTCAGCACATTGACAAGGACCTGTGCTTCCCACGGGGAGTCTTGCCTGTGTTTCTAGTCAGTTGTTACGGAATTAGATCAAGATTCATTCTGGATGTCATTTCTGTCCACCTACTTAGAAATTGTTGTCAAGAACAAGGAGCCCTCTCAAGGAGTAAATAAAAACGAGTCAAGATCCTTGCTTTAATTCTAATCAGTGTCAATGTTCTGTTCCATTCCTTTAATAATACAAATGTGAGACTTTTCCTTAAAGTTTTTCAAGAGAGTAGAAACGGTGTACTTCTTAAGTAGGGCACATGTGTCAATACTGAATAGTTTCTCTGGTGAGAGAAATTGAAAGTGTATAATAGGTAAAATGAAATATATTATAATGTGTAAAGTAGATAATGTGAAATAAGAAGAGATCCAAAGGGGAAGTAGGGAAGGGTGGTAGGGAAGGAAAGAAAGGGAAGAAAAACAGGTGCATTTCTTTATGTTTCTAAATTGTTTAAGTACTGTAGTGCAGTACACTAGTACATTTTCACACTGAAAGTTACAATTACTTAAGTAATGATAACTTTATTTAAAAGTAGGCATCCTGGGAACAGAGAAAAGTGAGCGCGGAAGCTTTGACTTCGCAGGTGAGTGTTGGCTGACGTTCACTACACTCTGTACTCAGGAGGGTTTGCTGGGCTCTTCTCTCTTGACGACAACTGACATTTCAGGAACACTGGATACCTCAGCGCTCCGTAGCTCTCATCTGCTCTACTTCCCCGGATGCCCCCGTCAGAGGTCCATCAGAAAACGAGGAGGGAAGTCACTTACAAGGTCCCCACAGCCAGGTGTCTGTCTTTGAGACCCACTTCACCGCAGCGTGATGTCTCTCTTCCAGCTGCACCGCTTCCTGAAGAGCATCCAGTTTAACAGTCCCGTTGGAGAACAAGTGGATGTAGGCAAGAACATAAAACTGGATGCAGAGTATGACATTCTCAACTTTTGGAATTTCCCAGAAGGCCTCAGGCTGAAGGTGAAAGTGGGGGAGTTTTCTCCGCGTGTTCCCCAAGGGCGACAGCTGTCTCTGTCTGAGGAGCTGATACAGTGGGCCACAGGAAACGCAGAGGTAGGTGGGGCTGATCCCGGGGCCTTTCTGCCCACGTAAATAGGCAAATGCTGTCTGTGGGTTGGGTGCCCCCTACTGGTCCGGAGATGGCCACATAGGGACTCTTCCACGTCCTTTTAACGGAGAGAGTGCTCTTATTTACCTCCTCCCTGATGAGTGAAAGGCAAAAGCATTATATTTTTATAAACATTCATAGATTGTTGTCATTGTCCGCTGTTTGGTCTGCACAGTTTGCTTCAGGAGCTCGGACTAGGGGGGCAAGGTGCAGAATCACCAAGCCGACTCCGAGGAGGTTTCTGGAATGCTTCTACTTTATTTAGGAAATGCACAGGCTTATATAGCTTACATGTGGACAACCATGGGGGAGGATCTTGGCAGGAGCATTTAATTATATGGCACTTTCTTATAGGTTATGCAGATCCATACATTAGTGGAGAACATTGGGTGATATCTTATTGGCTAGACATATGGTGGGGTGATTTTTTTTTTGGGCGAGGCAAAGGAGTCACAGACTAGGAGGTGTAGCCTGATAGACCCAGCCTCTACACACTTAGGCAAGCTTGCTCAGCCTTAGCATGGTCTCCGAGCTTGCTCAGGAGAGAGGACTGTGGCACACCTGGCACAGTGAGACTTGAACTTCTCCCAGATTGTTATCATTCAATAGACAGCATTTAACCAGATAATTGCATTTTGGGTATATATGCAAATTAAGTTTTCCACTCTAGTTGTGAAAGATTAAGAGAAGTCTAGACACCAACATGTATCTGACTTTTCTCAGAGTCCACCCTCAGTATGCAGTGAGAGTTGTCTTCCTGGATTTAGGAAAAGCCCTCAGGAGGGAAAGGCTGTCTGCTGTTTTGACTGCACCCCTTGCTCGGAGAATGAGATCGCCAATGACACAGGTAAGAGTATGGCCTATGGGTAAATTCTTCACCTCTCTCTCTTATGCCTCATCAGTGCAGAAATGAAACCTATTTTGAAGAAGAGCAAAAGCGAATTCTTTGTTTCTTCAGTTAGCAATTTCATTCCTGAACCACTGCCCCGTGCAAAACATTCTGTGCCCTGAACTGTTCCTTTTGATTTATTTTGCTTTTGCTCTTAGCTTTTGCTCTCCTTGGCATGAACCCAGGGAGGCTGGCCCAGTGAACCACGTCCCTACCCACTTTTATTTTGTTCTTTTAAGATAGTGCCTCATTAAGTTGCCCAAGCTAACATCACATTTGTGACTGTCCTGCTTCATCTTCCCAAGTAGCAAGGTTACAGGCATGGTACACGGCACCTGGCGTGTTTTTCTCAGTCCACCAAAAGAATTATGTTCTTATGGAAACCCCTTTATTCCCGCCCATAATTTCTAACTTCCTTCTCCATCATGAATTGCAAACAAATGTCACGAAGCTCCAACGCGTGGTGTTTCTCAGTACTGTGAGGTCACATGAAAGGAAGGGACGTGGCCTCTCCTTACTGCTGCAGTGACTTGTTCTGTCCCTGACACAGAGCCTGTGCCCTGAGAGGCTGTCTGGTGTAAGAGGTTGATCTGACTTTGCAGTTCGGTGTCTGCATGGTCAGCATGAGCTCAGTCACTAGGTTTCTCTCCCTGCTCTCCCGGACTTCCTCGGACAATGGTGAAAAGTCACGTAACAAGTCTCTGTAGTCAGTGCCGTAGACCCACAACAGTCCTATGGATGCCGACCTGGAGATCGAATAAATGACGATAACTATGCTTTGGGGAGAATGCTGTGGCTCTTTACATAAGCAGGACCATCAGTACTGTAGTAGAAGACGGGTTGGGGTGAGCTCTCCCCCATATGTGTATGGGTGTGTTTCTAGGTACACACTATGATCGCATTCATCATTGGGATTTTGTATCTGTACGTGATATATCTTGGTCCTTGTTTTTCCCCATTCCTCTGCCCTTCCTTCCACCCCTCCACCCCTCCCTATTTTCAAAAGTTTTGTTTCCATTTTTTCTCATATTTTTTCTTTCTCTACTTTCCTTTCCTCCACCTACTCCTCCGCCTCCCCCTTTGAACCTCTTCTTCCTATTTTACATCATCCATTAGCCATTTTGAACAAGCACATGTTTTCAGTTACAAATTCTTGTACTTGCTGAGGTTCAGACGTATAAAGATAGAGCCAGTTTACAATTGCAACCCTTAAGTTCAGTTTTTATCTTTTCCAAAAGAGTCCAAAAATCTTCTTTCAAGATTCAGATCCGCAGACATCTCTTAATTATGTCTAAAACATATTTGATTCATGTTTTTGGCTCTTTCAAATAGATGTACATTTTATTTTGTATCAGTGCACATTTGCAGTACATAAGGATTAAATTCCTCTTGTGGAGTCGGTCCATGGACGCAACACATCTTACTTCATCTTCCATACCTTTCCCTCCTTCTTCCCCCTCTCTCTTTTGATCACCTTCCCCTTTGGGAAAGATCTATCTTCCTACTTCCTATCATCTATCTTTTCTTTTCCTCTTCATTTATATTTTGTTTTTGTCACATAAGAGCAACGTTGCGATATTTAAGCTTGTGTGTCTGATTTATTCCATTTAACATTATAGCCTCAAGGTGCACTTTTAGGCCTTCTACTTCTCCAAGGTATTTTCAGAGAACAGACAATAGCACTGTGCTCTTCAAATATCTTCTCCCAAACGGACATTTTTGGTAGTCTTCATTTCAAAAGTATGGGCCAGGGATTTAGCTTATTGGTTGCAGCACCTGCCTCACAAATGCACGGATATGAGTTCAATCCCCAATACAAAAAAAAAATTCAAAAGTAGCAATTCCTGGGATGAGTTCTTTTTATATTTAGTAAAGTTAGTAAAAATCAGCCTTCCCATTTGGTGTAACATTGCACAAAAACTGCAGTCAGTGGTATTTAAAAACTAACAGAAAAACACAAGAATGAGGCTTACACATGCTGTAAAAAAATATATAGAAACCAGTATTCACTATTTCTAAATATAATAATTACACCTTAGGGGATATTTGAATTTATGACGATAAAGCATAACATGCAAGAATCACCTCTCTACTGAATATTTTCTGCTCTATTTCTGAAGCAGATATGTTTTTTAAATCTTTATTAAATTCATTGGTACATCTTAGGTATACAATACAATTACATACATTATCGGAATCTTGTTCCTTTATGTTCTTATCTTGGTTCTTATCTTACCCCATTCCCCAGCCCTCCCTTCAACCCCTCCATGTGTCCCTGTTTACAAAGACATTTCTTCCATGTTTTTCCTTTTCACATACTTTTTATTTTCCCTTTTTTCCTTTCCCCTACCCCTCCCACTTCCTCTACTCTTTTAGACCATTTTTTCCTATTGCACAATATCAATTATACATTTTGATCTTTATTTATACTTTTAGTTTTTTACACCAGAGAAACTATTTGGTATTTACACATTTGTGACTTTAATTCCATTTAAGAGTATGGCCTTGGGCCAGGGATTAAACTCAGTGGTTCCCCTGCTGCTTTGCAAGCTCAAAGTCCCAAGTTTGATCCCTGGTGCCAAAAAAACAAACAAACAAAAAAAGATTATGGCCTCAGCGTGGATCCACTTAGCTATAAATATCTCTATCATTTTTTATGGCTGAGTAGTACTCCATTTAATTTGAAAAACACATCTTTTTTATGCAGTCTCCAATTGATGGGCAATTGGCCAATTGATCCCTTGTACCAAAAATAAAAAGTACTCCCCAGCAAATTATAGTTTATAGGAGATCAAAATGGAAAGCACAAAGAGTTGGTGCTTAAGAATATTACATATCAAATCTTGTGTGCTCATGTTACAGCTATATTTAAAGACAATAGTGCATGATATATATGTGTATATATATATATATGTATTTGTTACTAAGTATATTTAAATTAAAAGAGATAAAGTTCTATTTTTAAAATATTCATCAATAACAACAAAGAGAAGATCATATTGAATACATAGAAAAAAGTAAGATAGGAACTAATATGACCTGAACTACCTAGAAGACATACTTGTGAAGTATAAACAACACTAAAGTTAATTCTAGTAAAAATATAGGTAACCTTTATTAGTTTGATCAAGGAGAAAAGTGACATTGTGAAACAATAAAACACCATGTGTGAAAATGGCATCAGTTTTACAGATAAAATATTTCATATAGAAATAAACTATAAATAATTTAGAGCCACTCTATGACATTTTAACTGATATTCACAAATTTACAGGAAAACACAAAACAATTTTAAGAAAGAAAATTAAAACTCTTCACAGTATCATAACTATTAACAATATTGAACCTATATTTTAATCTTTTTACACACTTTGTGGCAAAATTTATGGCACTGCTGAAAGATATGCATCCAATAACAGTAATATAGATTAGCTCAAACCCCCTCAGAGAAAAGAAAAACTTAGTTTATAAAATGAGCTACATTTTAGTTCACAAGGATGACAATTCTGAGAAACAAAGTTTATGGGACACTTTTCTTGCTTGAAATAAATTTGCATATTCCATTCCAAATTATGATATATATTTTAGAGACACTATGTCATAAACAAATTTAATTCTGACAGTTAATTCTGTGCTTTAGTTTCTGAGAATATAGAAATAGCCTCAATAAATGTAAAAAGTAACAAAGTTGAAAACCTCTGCTAATTTAGGAATAAACAATGACAGAAGCATTTCTTAAAAAACTAGAAGAATAAGGAAAGTTTTATAAACAATAAATAGAACTCTGAAGCAAAGATCTTACTTTGTGATTGAAAATCACAAATTGAGACAGTTTTCATGTTCCCACTTCTAGCAGACATTATGCTTCAGGCAATACTGTCTGGCAAAGAAATAAAAGCAAAAAATTCTTGTTAAAAAAGCAGAATGATTGGTATAATTTTCCATTGAGAGTAGGATATGAGTATAAAATGCAGGTAAATTAACAAATTAACAATTTACTTTATTGGCATCTAAGTTATGTAAAAGAGTCTTACATATATAGGTAACTTGTAAACTATTCATATATAAAATATAAAAATTGATATTTACTAGTCATAAAGTAGGAGATATCTAGAGAAATTTATGTAAAAGTTTTCAAAGAAACTTCTGCTAAATTAAATAAGAGGATTTGCAACAATAAAAATGAAAAATATTAGTTGGAAAAAACATATCAATGAATGGAAACCCTCAAAATTGGAAGGATGTTAGTGTTTCCCAGATTATCCTACAATTTCGAGCCAATTTAGATGAATACATTTAAATGATTTGTGGTAAAGTAATCTACAGCCTTCCTGAGAATGGGAGGGCTTGCTCCACCAGACATGACAGACTGCTGGTCGTCTTTCTGTGCCTGGAACTTACCTAATTATGTAGGTTTGTACATTGGCCCCTGACTGAATAAATGTCCAGGACATCATTACACAGGTTGCGTTCAGACAGGGAAATCTTTTTTTTATTTAAATTGAATTTATTGGTACATTCTAGGTATACAATACAGTTACATTCATTACTGGGATCTTGTACCTTTACATGACAGGTTTTGGTTCTCATTTTTCCCCTAGTCCCCACCTTCCCTTCAACCTTTCCCCTACCCTTCCACTTTCCCTACATCATTAGACATTTTCTTCCTATTTCACATTGTCAATTGTCTCATTAGGATTTTATGTACTATTATAGTTTTTCACGAGAGAAACTATTTGGTATTTACACATGTGTGACTTATTTATTTCACTTAGGAGTATAACTTCAAAAGGTATCCAAGGTAAAACTTGAAAATAGCCTATTTGCCCATCAGTTGCAAACTGGATAAAGAAGATGTGGTTTTTCTATAAAATGGAATATTACTCAGCCATAAAGAATGAGAAAATAGATTCATTCATAGGAAAATTGATACATATTGAAGATATACTCCTAAGTGAAATAAATAAGGCACACATGTGTAAATACCAAATAGTTTCTCTGGTGTGAATAATTTGCAATAATACAGAAGATCCTAATAAGATTACTGACATTGAGAAATGGGAAGAAAGGAGCTAAAGGTGTAGGGAAAGTGTCATGGGCAGGGGAAGGGTAAAAAGGGAAAAGAAAAAAATGTAAGATAATGAAAAGATGGAAATAAAATGGTTGTAGATGGGGAGGAGAGGAAGGGGTAAAGGGAGGGCAGAGACAAGGGGAAAAAAATGAGAACCAAGACCTGTAGTAGGTACAAGATCCCAACAATGAATGTAACTGTACTGTATCCCTAAAATGTACCAGTAAACTCAATTAAAGCTGAAAAAAAGGTATCCATTTACCCAGGAGCAGGGGATATCTTTCCATTTTCTTCTATCCTCTTCGCTCTCTTTTTTCAGAGTGCTGTAGTTTTCAGTGTAAAGGTCTTTTGCTTCTTTGTTAGGTTGATTCCTAGATACTTCATTTTTTGGGATGCTATTGTGAAAGGAATTGTTTCCCTAATTTCTCGTTCAGTGAGTCTGTTATTTGTGTACAAGAAGGCTATTGATTTTTGTGTGTTGACCTTGTATCCTGCTACTCTACTAAAAGTGTCAATTAAGTCGAGAAGTCTTTTGGTGGAGTTTTTTGGGTCTTCAGTGTAGAGTATCATATCATCAGCAAATACTGACAGTTTACCTTCTTCCTTTCCTGTCTTTATTGCTTTAATTTATTTTTCTTGTCTAATTGCTATGGCTAATGTTTCCAGAACTATAGTGGAGTGGTTTGGAGTGGAGAGGAGAGGAGTGGTGATAGTGACCATCCTTGTCTTGTTCCTGATTCTAACATGAAGATTTTTCACTTTTTTGGCCATTTAATATGATGTTGGCTGTTGGTTTTTCATAGATAGCCTTTATTAAGTTGAGATATAGACCATCTATTCCAATTTTTGGTAGGGTTTTTATCACGAATGGATGTTGAGTTTTGTCAAATGCTTTTTCTGCATCTATCAAGAGAATCATGTGGTTTTTATCCTTGACTTTGTTAATATAGTGTATTACATTTATTGATATATGTATGTTGTACCTTCCTTGCATCCCTGGAATAAATCTGACTTGGTCAGGGTGTATGATCTTCTTGATGATCCTCTGTATTCTGTTTGCTAATATCTTATTAAGGATTTTTGCATCTATGTTCATTAAGGAGATAGACCTGAGGTTCTCCTTTTTAGTTGGGTCTTTCCCTGGTTTGGGAATCAAAGTGATACTTGCCTCCAGGAATGAATTTGGAAGCATTGCAGGGAAGTCTTTTTAAAGCATTTGTGAAAACAGAAATATGCTCTTCTGAATATGGCAGATTAATAATGAGCATAAATATTATTTTTCTCTTTACCATAAAGAACACGGGCAGTGTTAATTGGGAATGATTCCTTACATATCTTGGTTATACTTGTGCCTTGAAAAATAGAGAAAAAATTGGTTGAACAAGCCCAGTGAGCTTCTTCAGGGGAGATCTGTGAATAACAAAGCAATACTGAACATGGCTATGACAATTTGCATTCCCACTAGATATGGAGCAGTGTGTGAAGTGTCTGGATCATCAGTATGCCAGCTCTCAGAGAGATCACTGCATTCAAAAGACTGTGACATTTCTGGCTTATGAAGACCCCTTGGGGAAAGCTCTGGCTGGCTTGGCTGTGAGTTTCACCATCCTCACAGCTGCTGTTCTTGGGCTCTTTGTGAAGCACCAAGACACTCCCATTGTCAAGGCCAACAACAGGACTCTCAGCTACACCCTGCTCATCTCCCTCACCTTCTGTTTCCTCTGCTCCTTGCTCTTCATTGGCCGGCCCAACACAGCCACCTGCATCCTCAGGCAGACCACATTTGGAGTTGTGTTCACTGTGGCCGTTTCCACCGTCCTGGCCAAAACGATCACTGTGGTGCTGGCCTTTAAGGTCACTGCTCCAGGCAGGAGGATGAGGCAGTGGCTGATAACAGGGGCACCAAACTACATTATCCCCATTTGCTTCACGATCCAACTGATTCTCTGTGTAGTCTGGATGGGAACCAATCCACCCTTTATTGAGACAGATGCACACTCAGAACATGGCCACATCATTATCATGTGCAACAAGGGCTCCCTCACTGCCTTCTACTGTGTCCTGGGATACCTGGGCTCCCTGGCCCTGCTGAGCTTCACCGTGGCTTTCCTGGCCAGGAACCTGCCCGACACCTTCAATGAAGCCAAGTTCCTGACCTTCAGCATGCTGGTGTTCTGCAGTGTGTGGGTCACCTTCCTCCCCGTGTACCACAGCACCAAGGGGAAGGTCGCGGTGGCCATGGAGGTCTTCTCCATCTTGGCCTCCAGTGCAGGGCTGTTTAGTTGCATCTTTTTTCCTAAGTGCTACATTATTTTGTTAAAGTCAGAGATAAATTCTCTGACTGGATTCAGAGATAAAACACATTCTGGGAGAAAGAAGCCATCTTAAGATATAAAAATATGTATTTCTCCTAAAACACAGAGGGTCTGAGGCCATTCACATCATTTTGTGGTCAGATATTATGGTATAGTATTTATTTCAATGACAAGTGATCTTTGTTTCTCTAGTAGTCTTAAGTGTCACTTCTATATGTAATATTTTAACTTGAATTTTATTCTGAATTATTTATTTCATTAAATCTGCAACCTACATTATTATTTATGCTTAATTTTGATATTAACTTTTATCTTCCTCTTGAATTTCTGAATTATTTTTATAAGTGTTAACACATTCCTAAGAAATTCCCCTAAATATTTTTTGTCTTTAGAATCTAACTTGATTTTTTTTTTTGGTACCAGGCATCAAACTCGGGTCCTTGTGCTTGCAAGGCAGGTGGTGGAACTACTGAGCTAAATCCCCGGCCCTAACTTGATTTTAATAGGCTTATAATAGCAAGTTTTCATAGCTGGTTCCTCTTTTTCACATTTGTATTTTGCTGTCTTCCTGAGGGTACTTTTGTAGAATTTCTTCAATGTATGGACTTCTAGAGTTCTAGAACTGGATGAGTATATGCTGAAAAAAAAACTCTGAATTTAGGAAGTCCAGTATTGAAAGTATTCATTAATTTGAAAAATAACATTTTAGCTTGCAGAAGTGAGATTTCTTATCCATAAATGGATATATCTTGCCATTCACTCTTGTTTAGTTATGCTTTGCTTTAAAATTAATTTATTGTTACAATACGGATATGCATATTGATCACATTCATCATAGGGAAACTGTGTATATGATATAACTTGATTCCTTTTCTTCCATTCCTCTTCCCTTTCATCAATAACATTTTCTTCTTATTTACAAAGCTTTGTTTTCATTTTATATTTCTTTTCTTTTATTTTCTCTTCCTTCCTTTACCCACAACTCTCCATCATTCTCCTTTCCTTTTGAATAATTTTTCCTATTTCACAATTTCTATTACACATTTCAGTCCTTGTTTACACTTTCACTTTCTTGTACCAAGCTCAATGTACTTACACGAGTAAGTCTATGCCTAAGTCTATGCCCTAACCCAACCAAAATAGAGAACTACAGGCCAGTCTCCTTAATGAACACAGATGCAGAAATCCTCCATAAGATACTGGCAAACAATACAGAGAGTCATCAGAAGATCATACACGCTGAGCAAGTTGGATTTATTCCGGGGATGCAAGGATGGTTCAACATACATAAATCAACAAATGTAATACACTGTATTAACAGAGTCAAGGACAAAAAACATATAATCATCTCAATCGATGAAGAAAAAGCATTTCACAAAATTCAAAATCCCTTCATGATAAAAACCCTGCAGAAAATTAAAATAGATGTTCTTTTTCCCAACTTGATAAAAGCTATCTATAAAAAACCAACAGCCAACATCATACTAAATGGCCCAAAACTGAAAACCTTCACATTAAAATCAGGAGCAAGGCAAGGGTATCCACTGTCACTACTCCTATTCAAAATAGTTCTGGAAACATTAGCCACAGCAATTGGACACAAGAAAGAAATTAAAGCAATAATGATCAGAAAGGAAGAAATTATTTGCTGATGATACGATACTGTACATAGAAGACACAGAAAATTCCACCAAAAGTCTTCTAGAATTGACACTTTCAGCAGAGTAGCTAGATACAGGGTCAACACTCAAATATCAATAGCCTTTTTGTACACAAATAACAGACTGACTGAGATAGAAATTAGGTAAACAATTCCTTTCACAGTAGCATCCAAAAAATATGAAGTATCTAGAAATCAGTCTAACAAAGGAAGCAGAAGATCTGTACTTTCAAAACTGCAGCACTCTGAAAAAAGGAGATCAATGAGGTTATAAGAAAATGGAAAGATATCCCCTATTCCTGGGTAGGAAGAATCAGCATAGTGAAAGTGGCCATACTACCAAAAGTGCCATACAGATTCAGTACAATCCTGATTGAAATTCCAACAGTATATTTCACAAAACTAGAAAAAATAATCCAAAACTTCATTTGGAACCAGAAGAGACCTAGAATAGCAAAAGCCATCCTAGGCAACAGAGACATGGCAGGGGACATCACAATTCCCAACTTGAAACTATACTACAAAGCCACTGTGATAAAAACAGCATGGTACTGGCAAAGAAAAAGACCTGAGGATCAGTAGAATAGATTGGAAGATATAGAAACAACTCCAGATGTACCCAGCTACCTCATGTTTGACAAAGGAACTGACCATCCTCAGTGGAAGAAAGATAGTAATAAATGGTGTTGGAAAAACTGATTTCAACCTGTCAAAGATGAAAATTAGATCCTTATCTTTCATCATGCACTAAACTAAAATCCAAGTGGATTAAACATCTAAATATCAACACAGAAACACTAAACTAGCTGGAATATAGGTAGAACTCTTGAAGACATTGGCATAGGAAAAGTCTTTATGAACAAATCCTTAGTAGCATGGGAACTAGCACAAAGAATCAACAACTGGGATCTCATCTTGTTAAAAAGTTTCTGCACTGTAATAAACCACCAAGAGAGATAAAAGACAACCTATAGTGTGGGAACATTTTTTACCAACTGCTCCTCAGACAAAGGACTATTATCTAGAATATATAAGGAACTCAAAAATAGCAGGCCCCCCAAATATAAAGACCTGATTCAAAAATGGGCATATGCAATGAACAGACATTTCTCAGACAAAGAAGTATATGCAGCAAATAAATATATGAAAAAATGTTCCACATCACTGGTCATTTGAGAGATGCAGACGCAAACAATACTATGATTCCGCCTCATCCCTGAAAGAATGGCTGCTATCAAGAAATCAACCAATAGCCAATGTTGATGGGGTTGTGGGGAGAAAGGAACCCTTCTCCAGTGTTGCTGGGAGTGAAGAGCGGTGCAACCACTGTGGAAATAAGTATGGAGATACCTCAAAGAACTAGGATTAGAAGTCCCATTTGACCAAGCTTTCCCTCTGCTGGGTATCTTTCCAAAAGAATTAAAAGAATCATACTGCAGTGATATATGTGCACCCATGTTTATAGCGGCACAGTTTGTAATAGCTACAACTTGGAACAGGCCAATTGCCTATCAGTTGGAGACTGGATAAAGCAGATGTGATTTTTCTATAAAATGGAGTCTTCTCAGCCTTAAAGAATGAGAAACTAGAGTCATTCATAGGAAAATGGATACATATTGAGACCTTACTCTTAAGTGAAATAAATAAGTCACACGTGTAAACACTGAATAATTTTTCTGATGTCAAAAGCTAAAAGTGTAAATAAGATCCAAATTGTATAACTGATGATGTGAAATAGGAAGAAAAGGGCTAAAGTTGTAGGGGAAGTTAGAAGGTTAGGGTAAAAGAAATAAGGGAAAATTTAAAAATGAGAAAAGAAAAAAATGGAAACAATATCTTTGTAAATAGCGGAGGTTGGAGGGACTGAAAGGAGGGCAGGGTTATGGGAGGAAATTGAGAACCAAGATCTGTCATGTAAAGTTAAAAGTTCCCAACCATAAATGTAACTGTACTGTATACTTAAAAAGTACTTACTCAAGTAAAAAAACCACACAAAAAGTAATTATACTACAGAGCTTCTGTGATAAAAATATTATGGAACTTGCAAAAAATACTTGAATATCAATGGTACAAACAAAAATGGAGTAACAACTCCAAATACATTCAGCCTTTGACAAAGTGGTCAAATACATTCACTTGAAGAAAGATAACTTCTTCAGTTGATGGTGCTATAATAAGTAGCATTCTACATGCAAAGAATAAAATGACTTAGGACTCTCATCATGTATGAAACTACAATCAAAATGGATCAAAGATCTAATGATGCAAATATAAAATCTTCAGGAAAAGACAATAGGTAGAACTTTTGAGGATATAGATTTAGGCAAAGACATCATGAACTAAACACCGATCACCCAGAAAATATTGCAAAGAATCAGCAACTGGGATCTCATCTCATTGAAAAGCTTTTGTATAGCAAAATACATCATCAGTGAAAAGACAACCCACAGAATGGGAAAAAATTTTACCAAGTGATTCCTCAGACAAATGACTAGTATCTACAACAAATAAAGAATCAAAAAATATCATAATGGATGGTTAAAGGAATTACTAAAGAGAAGTTTATGAGCCACCAGATTTCAGTGTAGATTTTGTCTTTATTAAATGAACTTAGAAGGAGATGTTACAGTTAAAGCTTGAATGCAAGAGCTTTCCATTGTTATTCTGCATTGACTTATTGCTGTTTATGTTCCTTTGTGGAGCCTACGTCTTCATGAGCTTCGTAGCAGGTGAATGTTGAAGGCTTGTGCTTCATCATCAAGGCAGAATCGGAGGCAACTGTGGCACGAAAGCAAGTGGCTCGTCTGTTTTGTTCTCTCTTCTTCCTTGGCTCTACTGCCTCGGCTTGATTTATAAGCAAAACCTGAAAACCTACACAGTGAGTGTTCTGTGTTGTATCTAGAAGTAATACAGAAATATTGCTGTTGTTTTTGCTAAAGAAAAATTTTGTCTAGTTCATTTCAATCTAAATAAAATGTTAATTTTGTTTAAAAGAAAAGAAAAATATCAGACCCTCCTCATTGACAGATCAAATTCAAAAATGGGCATGTGAGATGCATACATACTTCTCATATGAAGAACTACAAACGGAAACTAAATATATGAAATAGCTGGGCGTGGTGGCGCACACCTGTAATCCCAGCACTCAGGAGGCTGAGGCAGGAGGATTGAGACCAGCCTGGACTACATAGTGAGTTCCAGGTCAGTCTCAACTACATAGTGAGACCCTGTCTCAAAAAACAAACAAATAAATAAATAAATAAAATAATGTTCAACATCTGTGGTCATTCAAGAGATATAAAGAAAAACAATGCTGAGATTCCATCTCACTCCAGAAAGAATGGCTATTATCAAGAAAGCAACAAATTCTGTCAGGCTATCAGGAAAAACTAACCCTTCTCCACATTCAGTGTGTGTGTAGACTCATGCAACCACTATGGAAATCAGTGTGGAGATTCCTCCAATGGCTAAGATTAGAGGTCCCAGTTGACCAGCTATTCCTCCTCTGGGTATCACCCAGAAGAATGAAAAGCATCATATCACTGCCATATATGTTTACAGTAGCACAATCTGTAATAGGTACATCTTCAAAACAACCCTGGAAATGGCTAAAAGTGCAGGGGAAGCAGAAAGGTAGGGGAAAGGAAATAAAGGAAAGGAAAAATATGAGAACAGGAAAAATGGAAGCAAAGTCTTTGTAAACAGGAAGGGAAGGTGGTGGAGAGAGGGCAGGGGTATGGGGAAAAAATGAGAACCAAGATCTGTCATGTAAAGGCACAAGATCCAAAGATAAATGTAACTGTACTGTATACATAAAAGTACCAATAAACTCAATGACAAAAAAATCCCTAGTGACTATCGACAACTGAGTGGATTAAAAAGATGTGGGTTTTTTTTTTTTTTTTACTGGGAATAA
>NW_022900949.1:1473374-1488347 GCF_012274545.1 Fukomys damarensis
TTTTTTTTTTTTGTACTGGGAATCAAATTCGGGTCCTTGCACTTGCAAGGTAAGAAGCAGAACCACTGAGCTAAATCCCCAGCCCCGATGTGGGGTTTTTTTTTTAATACAATGGAGTACTGCTCTGTCATGAAGAAAAATAAACTGGAGTCTTTTCTAGGTAAATGGCTGCACCTTGTGACTGTACACAAGTGAAATAAATCAGACACACAGGTAAATATGTTGACTTTGGTGTGAGAAACTGAAACCATAAATCGGGACCAAAATATATAATAGAAATTGTGAAATAGGAAAAATTATTCAAAGGAAGGGGGAACTAATTAGAGGGATGGGTAAAGGAAGGAAGAGAAAATAAAAATGAGAAAAGAAATATAAATGGAAACAAAGCTTTGTAAATAAGGATGAAAAGGGGTTGGGGAGAGGGAGGGAGAAGGAAAAAAGGAATGAAGATATATCATGTACACAGTTTCTTTATGATGAATGTGATCAATATGTATATCTATATCATAACAATAAAATTAATTTTAAAACAAAGCGTGACTAAACAAGACTGAATTGCAAGTTATGTCCATTCATGGATAAGAAATCTAACTCAGCAAGCTAAAATGCTCTTCCCCAAATTGACTACTTTGATCCTGGGCTTCCTAAATTGAGTTTTTCTTGCAGCATATAATCATCCAATTCTAGAATTCTAGAAGTCCATGTAATGAAGAAATTCTACAAAAGTACCCTCAGGAATGTAGCAAAATACAAATGTGCAAAAAAGGCCTCTACCACCAGGTACCACAGAGGAGCCCAGCTGCACAGGTGCCAATACAGTGGTGTTCGTGCCCCCCCACCCCACGAACAATAGAAAGAAGGACTCTCTGAGCCTCATAGAAGAAAATTGAAGCTCACTTTAAAAGTAAAGAAAATCTGTGATAAAGGGGCACCACACCACCGTACTTTGTAAGTCAAAGGGAACAGAACCTCACATCAGAACCTGGTCTAACTTCAGGGGAAAGACAGCTGGAACCTGCACAAGAACCTTGCAGAATTCAACCCAGAAGGACAGAGGTCTCAACTTGGGCCTCACAGTCAAAAGTCAGCCTGAACCTCAGGGGACAGCTGCTGGCTTGCTGAGACTAATTAGCTTAGACCTGCACACCCTTGCTCACACTGCCTGTTGTGTCAAGAGAGGCTAACCCTACAGAAAACCCTCTAATTCTATTTGCATTTTTTATTTTCAAAGTAATATTTTTCACATCTTTAATCTTCTTGTTCTTAACTTCTTTTCTTTCTTTTTCTCACTCACTGTCTCCCCATCTTGATCTCCATTACTCTCCCTTTTTCTTCCTGTTTCTAGCCTAATTTGAATTTATTTTGTTCTTTTCCCTTCCTCCTCCTTTTCTTTCTCTCAATTGCCATTAGTTTTAAAAGAAAGTGATTACAGTCTCTAGCCTCCCTATTGCTGTTAGTTTGTTCTGTTCTTGGGAATATTTTGTTCTGTCTTCCCCTCTTCTCTTCAACAGCTCCCTAGAGTTTGTGTATTTTCTTGTGTCCTCTGACCTCACTTCTAACCTTTCTCTAGCCTATCTATCTGTCCCTCCACCCAAAATTCTTGTAAATCACTATCATGATGAGTAAAGTTGCTATATTGAAGAGTTTATTCATTATAAAAATATTTTGGGCTAGTCCTCAATTTTGATCTCATTCACATGGTTAAAGATGATACATTAATGATTACAACAAATTGTCATTTTCTAAGCTGTGCTTGATGCTATTGTGTTGCTGATTATATCACACCCGCTAAGGTGTTGTGATGGATCTAATTAGTTGTCCTCCCTAGTATAATAAAAATGAGTTTGCCTCAGAGGCATTAGAGCTTCAAAACCTAAAGACAAGCTATATCCGGAAGATTGAAGTATTAATGCAAGAATTAAACAAAGGCCAGTACCAATGACAAAAATAGAAATGAGAAGGTATTTAAACAAGACACAAACACAGACTTCCACCCCACCAAAGGTAAACTCTGGGGGAAATGAGGTGGAAAACTCTTAAAATCAGCCATCTGGACACCCTGCACAGACAGCACAGGAAATAAAAACACAGATAAATGAGGCTCTAGAAAAATTCAAAACAGAAGTAATTTCCCAGATAACCACAGAGATGGTGAGAAGAATGAAAGACATGATTAGAGACTCTGAAACAGAAACAAATTTTTAAAAAATAGGTGAGCTCAGGACCATGATGGAAACCATGAATACCCAGTATGGGAAAGAAAGGGAATCCCTGAATGCCCAACATAGTAAAGAAATGGAATCCATGAAACAGATTCAAACAGATATCCAGGAGATTGAAAACTCTATAGAAAGCATTCATAGCAGGATGAACAAATGTGAAGGTAGAATTTCAGATATAGAAGATAGGACTGTAGTCAGTGACCATGAAGAGTGATGTCTTAAAAACAGTAAGGAACCACAAGAAATCAATCCAACTATTAAATGATGCAAAGAAGAATGATATAAGACTGATAGTAATCCATGAAGTAGCAGGAGAAAGTACAAATGATATTTTAAAAAACTGTTAACAGAATTAAAGACAGAAAACTTCCCAAACAGAGGGGAAGAGTTTGACATACAGATAAGTGAGACATATAGAACTCCAACTAGCCATGACAAAAAAAAACAACAAAAACAAAAACCAAACCTAGACATAAAATAAGATGCTAGGAGCACAACAGAAGAACAAAATACCACAAGCAGTTACAGAAAATAAACAAATTACATGCAAGGAAAGCCCATCAGAATGACAGCATACTTTTCAACACAAAGCCTCAGGTCAAGGAGAGCCTAGAGTGAGGTATTTCAAGTCCTCAAAGAAAACAACCTCCAACCTACACTGATCTATCGTACAAAGCTCTCTTTTCAAAATTGATGTGGAAATAAGATACTTCCACAACAAAGAACACCTGGGAAACTTCATGAACACAAAAACAGCACTCCAAACACATCTAAACAATATCCTGGAAAAAGAAAATGAAGACCACCACTCCATGAGGGCCAACAGAGCAAATGTATCAGGCAAAGAAAGAAATTAAAGGGAGAGGAAGAAAAATAAAAGAACCAACAACAGGAAAATAACATGACAGTGAAAAACTAATACATAACACCTATAACCGTAATGTTAATAACCTCAATTCACCACTCCAAAAAAGGCTGGCAGAATGGATTAAGAAGAAAAATGCAACCATATGCTGTGTAGGAGAAACATACTTAAAGCACAAAGAAATTCATAGACTGAGAGAAAAAGAATGGAAAACAGCTCTCCATGTGACAGGAGCCCAGAAAAAAGAGGCAGTAGCTATCTTATTTGGAGACCAAATAGATTTCAAATGAAAACTAATTCAGGGAGATGAAGAACACTACAACCTTGTAAAGGGAGGGTTTGAACATGTCGTGGCTGGAGTCTTAAGCCTAGTGAACCCTAGGGGTTCCCTCTGGGTAGTGTGATTTCCAAGAATTACCAGTGTGTTCTGGCCTTGGTTTTTGCCTTCGAGGAGACCAACAGGAATCCTCATCTTTTAGCTAATACGACTCTGGGATTTGATGTCTGAAATGTCCTTCTGTGATCAACAGGTAGCACTGGAGAATTCACTCGTTTGTCTCATTTTCATCCAGACAACAAACCCTTCCAAATACCCAGAATGTATCTACCTTGCTAGGTCATGGAGAATGTATTTTAATTGTTCAGTTATGAATTTTGACGGTAAAACACTGAAGAATTGTTCATCCTATGGCTCTTTGGAAACAACGCTGTGTATGCCGTGGCCAATGCTGTCCGTGCGATGTTTCCGCTACACGTCCAAAAGCCACCAATGAGAAGGAGGAAAGGGTCGATCTTTCCCCCATGGCGGGTAATGTCTTCCACTGGGCGAAACACCCTGAAATCAAGATGCCTTTTCAGTGGGCTCTACATAAGCTTAACCCAAACAGATTAGATCCTTTCTCACAACACAACTATTTCTATAGTTTGTTCATGGCCAAGAAATTAAATCTAGGCCTGGTTAAGACTCAGGTTGCTGGTGGCATGACAGAAAGTTGTAATGAGTCGCGATTAATATTCGTGTTGCCATGGATCTCACCGCTTTAATATATAGTGATTTCAGCAGCAAAAATTCAGACTCTTCCACGAAGTTCTTACATGATAAATATACAAAGAAGCAAACACAACTAGTTCTGTAAATATCTAAATATCTGTAAATATCTATTTTTTTTCTTTACAAAAAAAAGTTTTTTATTGCAACTAAAATGCAAACCCATCATTTATATGGCAAGCTGGAAAACTGTACAGTATAACACTTCTGTGAGGTCACAGAAGACCCTGAGATACGCCCCCCCCCACCCAGTCATGCGTCCATGTATGCACACACCAGAGAAGGTATTATACCGAACACCTCACTTTTTTGGTCTTTATTTTTGTAAAAATGGTTTATTCCATGGCCATTGTAAAAAAATAAACATAAACGATCTCATGCATGTATGCAACCACTTCGGCTATCGATGATCTCAGTCTGCTGACCGATATTTTGTAAATGATCAGAGCGACAATCGAGGCTGAGATTTATCTGACTATGTGACCAGTGATTATTTAGACTTGCATGTTTGGGGATTTTCTCCTGAGATTGACCTAGATGTCGTAGAAGTATTGTGTTATTTTAGTTCTCAACATGTTTCCATTAATTTCATGCTGTAGCACTTCTATAATATGGTTTCGTTTCTCAGTGAAAGTAGAAAAGATGAAGGTCATTCTCTAATTTTATTTTCTGTGTGTCATTCTTGCCTTTTAGTTGCACCCCTTCCTAAAGAACACCCACTTTAGCAAGCCTGCGGGTGAACCAGTAACTATGAATCAGAAAGGAAGGTTACATGCAGAGTATGACATTTTCAACTTTTGGAATTTCCCAGAAGCACTTGGACTTTAGGTGAAAGTCACACAGTTTTCTCAACCTTTTTCCCGTCGTCAACAATTGTCTTTATCCGAGCAGAAATAATCAGAATCTTGTGACGCATTTTGTGCCTTGTTATACCTTAGTAAAGGGCATGCTAAACAGCACTTTGCAGCTTCCGAGATTTTCTGCTAGCCTTTTTATTCATGGGAGAGGATCAACTTTATCCAATCATATGTCTCTAAATGTTCACCTATATCACATAATCACTCTGGGTGGCATCTGATCAGTCCACTGGATTTAGGTACACAACATAAGCTTATTAATTATCCAGTGTGCTAAAACTCCTTAGATATCACGTGGATAGGTCCAAGTGCCATATGTTCCCAACACATGGCTGATTTTCCGCCGACTCCTCACTCTGTGTGCAGTGTGAGTAGTGGTCCTTGATTCAGGAAAGCTCCTCGGGAGGGAAAGGCTGCCTGCTGTTATGACTGTGCCCTCTGCCCAGAGAATAAGATCCCCAGTGAGACAGGTGGGCACATCCCTTTAGGATGAACTCTCCCAGGTGACTTGTATTCCCCATTCACGCCCAGAAACGGAAAGGATCTGCCAGAAAACCCAGTGGAAATATTCATCTTTTATTAAGTTAACCATTTAATTGCGATAAGCAATAATATTTTCTTTTAAACTAACAGAAGACATTCCTTGTGCCTTGAACGATATTATCTGAGTTATTATCCCAGATCATTTCTCCAGCTTCCCCTTTTGACCACTCAACAGTAACCAGCCGGGCGTGGTGGCGCAAGCCTATAATCCCAGCACTCAGGAGGCTGAGGCAAGAGGATCACTGTGAGTTCGAGACCAACCTGGCCTACATAGTGAGTTCTGAGTCGGTCTGAACTACATAGTGAGACCCTGTATAAAAAAAACAGTAACCAGTGTCTTTCTTCATCAGAGAGTTTAACAACTGGTCCCATTTATGCTCACCCGCCTTCCCAGTGAATACCACTGTTCTGACACAGAGCAGGGATTCATAAAGGCTGTACTTGCTTTAAGAAACACGTTTCTGTGGCACAGAACACGCTACAGCAGAGAGCACACCTTCAACGGGATGGCAGCATTTTCTGCTTTCCTGTAGTCCACAGGGGTTGAGGAAGAAAACACACAGAGATGTGAATTTAAGGAAGTGTCCTAGGCCTCCACAAATGTATGTGCAAATGTGTACAAGGCAATAGATGTGATCCTTTGCCGGAGGGTGGCATGGGCTTCTTTGCTCCTTTGTTGTCATTAGGCTACCACGTGGATGAGGGTTGGAAAAATTCTTAGTGGATCTATTAGAAATTGACAAATATGGTAAATTAATGTTTCGTAAAATATACAGCAAATCTTTAAAAAAAGCTTCAATGTTATTTTACTACAAGGAATGTGACTATGAGTGTTAAGACATAACGTAGAGAAGAAACAAGATGAATACTGACAATTCTGATCCATTATCATCAGAATTACTCGATTTATTTACTTAATTGTGGCTTATTGGAATCACATGTATAGTAGGAATTTTCTAATTTTCTCTTGTGTTGGCAATGTAACTTAATTTCACAAAATTCTGAGTATGAATTTAACTTATTTCAAAGATATTGAGCCCGATAACATAGTCCACTCTACGACTGAACTGAGTCACATCTCTGGCTGTACACACGTTGGGATATATTAGATTATTTTGCGTGTTCCACATCCACGTGCAGAATGCACAGCTGCCACCAGTGCCAATTTTACATATGCTTGGAGATTGAAACACTGGGCTTGAGGAAAAGCCATTGGCTATAGAGAATAACTATGAAAGAAATGTAAATTCTCTCAGATTCAAAATAGGAGTTACTACATCTTGTTGAACGAGGCCACACTTCTCTACAGAATTACATGTATGGAGGTACAAGAAGACGAGGCTGGATAGAAACATGAGAAAGACAGGGTCTACTCTTTATTATAGTATATTACATAATTTGTTATGACTAAGTGAAAAATGAAAGTTCAAAGCACACATGTCAATCTAGAAAATGATTCGCAGACTAAACACAAGTAGAATAAAAGGCAATTATATATATAAGACAAATAAATATAGTCACGTATGAGAAATACATTCAAAAACGATTCTGACATGAAGCAAACAAAAGTCATAAATGAGTAATTACATTGATGTAGAAGACAAAGAGTGGAAAAACATACGAAGACAAAATGCGTCACCTGTACATATCTACAAAATACTGTTCACATGATGAAAGATTTCACCAATAGTTTCAGTTGAATACATGTAAAAACTTCAGATCAAATTCACAAGTTCCATATTGGCATGAGCAATCAAACAGATCATGGAAAAATTCTCCTAAGTTTTCATTTTGATGTACAACTTTACTGAAGAATTCTATGAAACATTACAAGAAAGGATGCGATAATCATTTATTCCATCTCTTGGGGGAAAAACAAATCAAAAATCACAATGAAATACCATCTTACCGCACTCAGAATGACGATTGCAAAAAAATTGCAAATGCTGGCAAAAATGTAGTGAAGGGAATTTCTTACATGAATAAGTTGTACCGTAAATTGGTACAATGGCTACGAAAAATGCTACAGTGATCCCTCAAAATATGCAGAGCAAAACTGCTGTATCACCCCAGGACTCAGGGAATGCACAGTTCCAAAAATAGCAGTGTTGGTGAAAAGATATCCTCACTCTTGATTTCTGCCATTCGTAGTAGCCATGGTTTGGAATCAGCTTAGGCAACTTTCGACAGAGGAAGGGGTAGTGCAGACGTGATGTGTATATTCCGTGGAGAACTATTTTGCCGCAACCTGGAGACGACCCCCTGAAACAGAGACTATAGAGAGAAAAGCATTGCATCTTCTGTCTCGTGTGAAAATGAGCGAGAGTCACAGAGACAGAGACAGAGGAAGAAGAGAAACGGGAGGGAGGCGAGCTGACCCTGAAGTAGAATAGCGGCTGCTGTGGACTGGAAAGCGTGCAAGGATGAGGAGCGAGGACGGAGGGGTGGACGGACGTCATCGGCACACGGATGAGCCCCGGCGGACCCGGCTGTTACGTAAACTGACTACGTGGGCTTGCGGCTGCGGCCTCCCTTCTGCTCCGTTGGTCTCCACGTCTGCTCTTACATCGGCACTGGGATTTGTTTTTGTAATGATAGCTCTGAATTGTAATTTGAACGCAGATATTCTGGCACTTCTATCGTTGCTCTCTCAGGACCCCCTTGGTTTTTCTGATATTTTGGGGATGACTGCATGAAATCCTGAAGCGAGTTTTAATATGTTCGTTGTCACAGTACTCGTTTTGCAAATCTGTGAACAAGGGAGGTCTTCCCATCCTGTAGGGTTTGCAACCACGGAGCTCTTTGACCTCCTTAGAGCATTCTTACATAATTTACTTTGTGAAGCTCTTGTGAACGGAATTCTTTTCTTTTACATTGTGCTTAATATTGGTGCATTAAAAGGGTGTTGTTTTATATGTATTTTAAACTACTTCACTTTTTTTGCACCGTTTATAAGATATATATAAGCAAGCCAGTGACGTATGTAGGGTTTTCTAAGTAATCCTTTCTCTTGCCTGGTGACTGTGGATGAAATTTCGCGTACTATGCTGAGGGAGAGTACTGAGGCCAGACAGAATTATCTAATTCCCAAATTTAGGGATAGTATTTTCAAGTTTTTCCCATTCAGTGTGAAGATAGAAATTAGTCATAATCTTGCGTATATAAAGGTAAGATCTTTCACTATCTAGTTTCCTCCAAGTTTTTAACAAGAAGGTATATTGAATTTAGTTAAAGGGGTATTTTTGGCATCTGTTGAGGTGATCCTGTGGTTTTTGTCATTGATTTTGTTTATGTGGTTCACTACATTATTTTTTCTCTCTCATTGAGTTTATTGGTACACTTTAGGTATACAGTACAGTTACATTCATCGTTGCGATCTTGTACCTTACATGATAGATCTTGGTTCTCATTTTTCCCCAGACCCCTGCCCTCCCTTCACCCCCTCCTCCCTTCCCTATTTACGACAACTTTGTTCCCATTTTTTCCTTTTCTCCTATTTTTTCTTTTCCCTTATTCCCTTTCCCCTTACCCTTCCCACTTCCCCTACACCTCTAGCCCTTTTCTTCCTATTTCACATTGTCAATTATACCATTTGGATCTTATTTACACTTTTAGTTTTTCACACCAGAGAAACTGTTTGGTATTCACAGACGTGTGACGTGTTTATTTCACTGAAGAATATAACCTCAATACTGCAGTACGTTGTTGACGTGTGTGTGTTGAATCATCGTTTCATCCCTGAGACAGAACAATCCGACTATCATGTATGATCTTTGAAATGTGGTGTTGAACTCCTGTCATAATTCTTAGTAAGTTTTTCTCCATTTACCTTCCACGAAGTTATTGGTCTGTATATATTTTGTTTTGCTTTAAGTCTGTTCAATACTGGTGCCAGTGTGATACTGCAACGAGTATGGACGTTGTCCCTGTTTTCTATTTTATAAAATAACTTGAGAATATCTGGTGTAAATTCTTTTTCAAAGGTCTTTAATATTCAGCAGCCACTCCATCCGGTCCCAGGGCTTCCTTGCTCTCTTTGAGCACTTTTTATCACTGCTTCAGTTTCTTTGTGGTGGTTCTCTTTATGTTTTTATATTAAAACGAGAACTTTTCACGTTTTTACTAGTCTGTGTTTTCAGTACATAATGTTTTCACTCCTTGAGCGAAGCTGGTACAAGGAAGCCACAAGCGCGTTCTTGTTTTGCCTCCTTCCTCTGCTCTTTCTCCCCGCTGCCTCCGTCTCTTGCCTCCCTCACCCTTTCAGAAAGATCCATTTCCCCATATGATCCGTATTCAATTTTGGCAAGTGGTGTTTAGAAACTTATTCACTATTTCAACATTTTACAACTTAATGGAAGATGAGTTTTCAAAATAGTTTCTAACGAGTCTCCGAATTTCAGACCAGTTGCTCATCGTGTCTGCTTTTTATACTTTAATTTGGTTAAGTTGGCTCCTCTTTTAATTTTCTGAGATCTCATCAATCACGTTTATCCTTTGAAAGATCTAGCTGTTCACTCCTTTGAGTTTTTGCGTTAATGTCTATTTCAGTAATTTTAGCTGCAATATTTATGATTTATTTCCTCTTGATTGCTTCTGGTTTGGTTTGTTCTTCGGTTGGTTTTTCAGACTTTGAGATATATCATTAATTGATTTGATATTGCTCCTATTTTCAATATAGACACTCCTAGCTTAAACACTCCCTCATAGAACTGTTTTAAGTATATGTCCACAAATTTTGGAATGTAATGTTTCCATTTTAATTCAATTTTAAGGATTGTCAAATTTCCCCCCAATTTCTTTGGCAACCCACCATTCACCCTAAGTATATTGCTCACTCTCCAAGTAGTTGCGTTATTTCTGTGTTTGGCCTTGTTGTTGATTTCTGTGTTCACCATACTGTGATATGACAGAATGCCTGTGCTAATAATTTCCATCTCTTTTCTATTTACAACGTGCTTCGTGGTCTAAAATATTGTCTGACGTGAAGAAAATTCCTTTAACTTCGGAAAATAATGTGTATCACTTTGGTGTTTGATGAGACAGGTGTTATTATGTTCTTTAGATTTACAGAGTAGTTTAACTCCCATGTTTCTGTGTTGATTTTGTCTGGACGACACGTCTCTTCATGAGATATGACAGTTCAATCGCCCTCTGTAACTAAATAGGAATCTATCTATTGCATCGAGCAGTATTTGCTTTGCAAAATAGGGTGTGCTGACCCCTGAGGAAACAATCCAAAAATTCTTCTGAAACAAGCAAAGACCAAGCATAGCAAAAGCAATTCTAGGCAATAAGGACAATGTAGGGGGTATCACAATTCCTAACTTGAAACTATACTACAAAACCACTGTGATACAAACAGCATGGGACTGGCAAAGAAACAGACCTAGGACCAGTGGAACAGATTAGATGGTGAGAAAACAACTCAAGACACACTCAGCCACCTCATCTTTGACAGAGGAAGCAAACATCCTCAGTGCTGCAAGAACTGCATTTCAACTTGCCAAAGATTAAAACTTGAGATATATATTTCACCATGCACTAAAGTAAAATGTAAGTGGATTAATGATCTAAATACTAAAACAGAAATATTAGGGCCAGGGATTTAGCTCAGTGGTTCAGCTACCTGCCTTGCAAGCACAAGGATCTGAGTTCCATCCCCGGTACCAAAAAACAAAAAAGAAGAAGACGGAGGATGAGGGAGAGGGAGAGAGAGAAGGAGAGGGAGAAACACTCTATGTTAGGTAGAACTCCTGAAGACTTTGGCTTGGGGCTGACTGCCAGAGCAGGGAGCTCAGGCAGGTTCTGCAGATTTCTCCTTGCAGAGCACTTTGAGATTAGCTGGGCCGTGCTAAGAGCTCCTCCAGAGCAGGCTCGCTATGCAGACCTAGGGTCTACACCCACTGAGACCATGTCAATGCGGGGAGCTAATTCCTGGGCTCATGGTTCTCGCAGGCACCTCTCTTTCACTTCCATCCCTGCCTTCTGCCGGGCTGCCACAGGCTCAGCTCTGGGGTGATCAGGCCTCACACTCTGTCCACTACCCAAAGTCTCTATCTGTCCGGGACTGGACGTCAGTAGCGTCCATGTCCAGACACAGCTGCTCCCCAGGTGTTTTGCATCTGTCCTGTGGAGAAGAGGCTGGGTGCTGGGGACCTATGATCTGATCTTTCATCGTGAATCTTCAACATGGCTCTGTGAGGAAAGCCAAATACTCTTTGATCATTAACATGTAATAAATTCTGCTAGCTAATGCAGACTGTCAGCTTGACTGGATCAAGAATTTTCTAGGGCCAGGGATTTAGCTCAGGGGTGCCAATGCCTGCCTCGAAAGTGCAAGGTCTCAAGTTCGATCCCTGGTACAAAAAAATGTTTTGATTGTGAATGCATTCATTTCTCAATGGATTAATATATTGATGAGTTTAGTACTGAATGGGATACTACTTGGTGGGTCCTACTTGAAGGAAGTGTGTGACTTCAGGGACGACGACGCTGCAGTTTTAACAGTTCTAGCCCTGCTGAAAACCCTAAGTCAGAAGTCTCCTGTGAGACTCAAAGCAAACTCTTAGCTGTGAGCCCCTGTAAAAATCAAAGCAAGTTTAATGGTGCTGACACAATGACACGGGGCAAACGTCACCCTCCAAAAAGGATATCTGGGGGATAGAAATGCCAGGACACACATTAAATCCTGTAGCTCCGGGTCCAGCACCCAGGCAAATGTGAGGAGGAGGTGTGAACCCCAGAGGGCTTGGACAGCCCCGGCCCTACGTCACGGACAGGGCTGTCGCCCTCCTGGCGTCTGCCTTGGTTGGCTCCGCTCCCTCCTCACAACTTTCCTGAGACATCGCTGCTCCCGGCTTCTCCGTCTTGCAGTTCTGCACTGCAGTTTCATCTTCCTTGTCACGGCTTTCATGCATTGGCCTCTCGGGAGCACATTGCTGGCCCCCCAGGCCTCCTTCTTCCGAATTCTGTGTGGAAGCCTACAACACCTTGCATCCATTAACTCGTGGCACAGTCACTTGTACCCTGTCATATAGTTTGTGACGCCCTTTCTGAGGCCATCTTTGATCACCCTTCTCTGTGTAGGTCCAGACCCTGGAATGACTTGTATCATTGGTTTCAGTTAGTGCACACGTTTGTCCTTTTGACTTGCAATGTTTATTTTTCGTAAACCTCTTCTTGGCTCTGGTAGGGTTTCAGAAGACCAACATGATGTTAGAAATGTGGACAGTAGGGCCAGATTTATACTTTCCAAAATGTACTGCTGGGAGTTAGACTGGAAGCCATGCATGTTACATTCTGACGAGATCAGGCGTGTTCAGGTTGGTGTGGCTGTAGACTTCATGTTACATTCTGGCGGAGAACTTGCCTACGTTTTTATCCATGTCCTGGGGCTGTCCAGAAGGCTGGATATAAGGGCTGGAGAACAACTGATCAAGTGAGGAAAACTTCAAGGCACACCAGTGTGCAAGCAGTGTTATTCATTTTGGTGGCTTCTTTTAGTCAGACTTTTGGTGATAATTGGGAGTAAATGTAGAGCAGAAAGATTTGAAAAGTAAAATTTGAACTTAAGTTTTGGACTGAAAGGAACCACATGTAAACTGGAAGATAAATGATGTGTGTTGATGAAAAGATTAAAACCATTAGATGAAACTGATTACTTTGAACAAGAAGAAAGCTGCCTTGAGGGCATGTTGGTAATCTGCAAGATGTTGCCCCTTACGGGCTCAGGAGTACAAAAGCGCAAATGTTTCATTTGAAAAAAGAGGGCCTGAGCACCCCGCTTAAGAAGGATCACCTAGGGAGTTAATTTGCTGGGAATTCTTTCACCATGTTCTGTGCCCTCAGAGGTTACCGGAGGTATGTGTCAGGGAACATGGCTGCTGCTTAACCTGGAAGCAGATCTTAGCATCAGTCACATGATACTGGCTGCTTTGGTGTGAAGAAACCAAGGGTCATGGGGTCAGGCAGACTTCATCCAGATTTTACAGGAAGGTCTGAAAAGCCAGGCAAAGTGCTTCTGGGATAAGTGGTTGCCTGAAGCTCTGGGAATAAAACCAAAGGTGCAGTGGAGATGCAAGTATATCGGAGATCCTAGGAATGCACAATGTCACAACGAGGAAAGCCTCAGGTCTCCCTATACAGTTCAGAATAACCTTGAACTCCCTATGTAGCCCAGGCTCTCCTCAACTCATGATGACCCTCCTGCCTCAGCCTCCCAAGTGCTGGGATTACAGGACGGCACCACCCTGCCCAGCTCTGCTGGGAGGAAGGGGAGAGTTCTCTTTTTTGCTTTGTCTTGTCTTGTTTTGTTTTGTTGTTTTTTTAGACAGGGTCTCACTTTCTGGGGCAGGCTGGCCCTGAACTCACTGTGTAACCCAGACCGGTCACAAACTCATGGCGATCACCCAGCCTCCTGAGCGCTGGGATTCCAAGTGTGCATGCCCAGCACCTGCAGTCTACTGTTCCCTTACACCTTTCTCTGGTGCCGATCACCTGCTCTGCTTCCCGACTCCCATAAGCTAAGCAGCGTTACTCCACTGTGCTCCCTCTCCTGCCATGATCTTCCCGCCCTAGAGGGACCTGGTCACAGACTAAACCCTCTACAGATGTGAGACCAATAAACCTCTTATGAAGAAGACGAGGGCCAGGGATTTAGCTCAGTGGTTCCGCCACCTGCCTCGCAAGTTCAAGGCTCCAAGTTCAATCCCCAGTACCAAAAAAAAAAAAAGTAAAGAATATGAGACTAAGCTGGGCGCAGTGCTGCAATCCCAGTATTCGGGAGGCTGAGGCAGCAGCGAAGATAATCATGACAGCAAAGAGGTGAGTCAGATTCGTGTGACTGGAGAGTGACCCTGATACGTGCCCGTGCCGGTGAGGACTGGCCACCCTCCCGGAACAGGAGATCCTGAGAATAAAACAGAACAGCCCAGCAGTGGAATTCAGCCCCAGCCCACAGCCAGGTCCAGAAAGTCAGAACGTTGCAGGAGTCACCTTTGCCTATTAGCACAGAGCCACCTTTGTCTTACGTGGTGTAAAAGTCACAGCAGTGACAGAGAGAGAGAGAGAGAGAGAGAGAGAGAGAGAGAGAGAGGGAGAGGGAGAGCTGCTGTGCTGGATTACTCTGCAAGTCCCAGAACAGAACTTCTTTTCAGCAAGTGCCCTATCCGGTGATGTATTGTACCCCATGTTTGACTGTCTCATCCCCTGTGTTTCCTTGATCTTGTCCTTCATTCTATTAAACTATCTACTTCAAATCTTGGCGTGGTGTGTAATGGCTCTGTTCACGGATCGAGCCCCCCAATCGGATGAAAGTTGTACCTCTGTTGGCAGATTTACCTTGTCAACACAGGCAGGAGTGTCGCTGCGAGTTCAAGGCCGGCTACACAGTGAGGCCCTGTGTGTATATATATATATATATATATATATATATATATA
>NW_022900949.1:1488555-1489586 GCF_012274545.1 Fukomys damarensis
ACACACATATATATATACATATACATATATTGTGTGTGTGTGTGTGTGTCTTTCCAAGATATGTCTCTATCTTTCCAGGCCACTCACACAGCGACGCACCTCCTCCCACCGGGCTTCCCCTCCCGACATCACACCCAGCTATAAACCCACCAGGGCGCTGATCCAGTTCCCACACCCGCGATCCAGTCACCTCCCAAAAGCCCCACCCAGACCAAACCGTGGGACAAACCGCCCGCATTGAATATGCACAAGTTGCTCTCTTTTTTTTTTTTCCAATCGTTGAGTTTATTGGCACGCGTTAGGGATACAGTACGGTTACACTCATCGCTGGGACCCTGTGCCTCCACATGACAGGTCCTGGCTCTCATTTTTCCCCTTCTCCCTGGCCTCCCTTCACCCCTCCTCCCCTCCCCTGAGCTGTTCTCTTGTCCTTCCTGAAGAAAGCAGCAGCACTCCCCACACCTCCGCGGTCTCTGGTGAGATTAGTCAGTTTCGAGCCCACAGCCATTCTGCAGATGGAGCTCAGCACGCGTGGATTCGGGTGTCCGAGGCGACTGCGTTCTGCACCTGCATATTCCTGACCCTGCGGTAGGAGGCCGGGGCTGCACAAACGGGACAAGCAACCGAGAGGAATGCACAAAACGCCACAGCCGGCAGACAGGTGAGGCACGGTGTCTCCTAAACGGAGAAGGCACTGGCGCAGCCCGTCACCCTGAGGACTCCGGGCGACTGCTCCGGACAGCCAGAGGCCGCGTGCTCCAGGCCTGGTCCGCATCTGCTGATGGTCGCAGCCCCAGTCCGGCATCTACATGCAGACGCCGGGCCAAAGACTTTCTGACCCTTCGTTTACACCGGGTGGGGAGGGAGAGATTTTGCTTCTGCCGGGAAAAAGACAAGAGTGGGAGGCAACTCTGAAGGCGCGGGTCCTGTTGTCCACCTAAAAGCCGTGACCAGGCCCTGGCCAGGCTGGGCGGACGCGGACGAGCGCGGGGGACCCACGAGGGGGCGCTGCGGGACCAGAAACCGCCAGG
>NW_022900949.1:1489844-1491768 GCF_012274545.1 Fukomys damarensis
TCGGGGCGCGGACACAGGGCCCTGAACACCGGGGCGGAGGAGGGCAGGGCCGGCCAGGGCCCGCTCGGATCGAGACTGACCGGCCAGCGTCCCGGAGAGGCAGACCCCGCCCGGGAGAGGCAGAGTCCTTAGGGTTCTTTTTGGGGGGATCGTCTAGCCCCTGTAGGTTTCCCAGGAACACCAGAACTGTGTTTAAAACTACAGTTGCACTTTTTCTTTTCTTGAGACAGGGTCTCCCTATGTGGCGCAGGCTGGCCTTAAACTCGTGGCCATCCTCCTGCCTCAGCCTCCCAAGGACTGGCCACCCGCCCGGGCAGCAGTTGCAGTTTTGACCAGGCCACTTTCATCTGGCTGGTAGAAGTCTTCTACCTTCGGTAAGGAGGTGATCAAGAGGTCTGTGTGTATCGTTTGGAGAAGATGGATCAGGGCTCTTCGGGAGAAAGAGATGGGCCTGCCCTCAGGATCCCGGGACAGGGTGTCTTTCACCAGCTTTGATGCAAAGGGCTTTAGCAGTGGTAGGGATTGGACTCAGTGCTTGTACATTAAACTACATCCTTGGCCCCCGCCCCTTTTTTTCTGAGGCAGGGTCTTGCTAAATCATTAAATTGCCCAATCTGAGCTCCAGCTGAGATCCTCCTGCCTCAGCCTTCCAGAGTGCTGGGATGACAGGCGTGCACGGGCACACAGGCTCTGCCCTTAAGGGTTTTTAGCTCCTGATGCCAAAGCGCAGCTGCTGCACCACCCATGTGTGAGCAGTTAGCCAGAGGGTAAACTAGATCTCCAAAGGCTGGGATTGTTTTCTTATACAGAAACTGTTTCTCGGCACCCCCTGGTGCTGAGAGTATGAACTGCCCCCACCTCCCACCTCCCAGCCTGCTGGGCCGGGGCCCCAACGTGGCTCCGTGGATTTAGAGATATTTCCTGCTTTGTTCAACCCCTTAAATTGGAGTCTTCTGGGGTTCAAAGGCGGGCAGAGCAGCTGGCCCAGACTGAGGCCTGACAGCGCCCTGGTCAGTAGCAGCAGCAGCAGCAGCTGATTCTGACTCCTGGGCCTTGCCGGCCCCTGTCCTGATCTGCTTTGTATGCTTCCGGAGACGGCCTGCTCACTGCCCAGGAAAAGGGTTCCATGGGCTGATGGAGCAGAATAAATCTATTCCCAGACCAGCCCGCAGTGCTCCCGATGTGTCTCACGTGTCTGCCACCTCCAAGGCTCTGAATGGTGTAACTTCTGTCTCCTCTGCTCCTGCCCCACACCCACACCTGGCGAACTCCTACACATCTCCGGAAGCCCTAGCTACAAGATCAGTTTCTTTGTTCTGTGCAAGCCCTGGCCTAGGAAACTAAGAAAGGCCATCAGCACCTGGTTCTGACTGTGCCCACTTGGTGTGGCTGAGTTCCCACAGAAGGCAGGGATCCTGAGCCCACAGGCGGTGGCTATAGGCAATGCTTGTGGAATAATGAAAGCATGAGGTGGATGTGGTGGGACATGTCTGTGGTCCCAGCACTCTGGAGGCTGAGGCAGGAGGATTGCAAATTCAAGCCCAGCCTGGGCAACTTAGCAAGACCCTGTGTGAAAAGAAAAAAAAAATTAAAAGGGCTGGGTATATAGTTCAGTGTGAAGGCCCTGGGTTCAATCCCCAGCACGGGGCAGGGACGGGGGGGGGGGGAGGATTTAAAAGAAGAGAGCAGGAATGAATGGTCATTTGGAAGGGACATCCCAAAACAGAGCCAGGAGTCTCCAACCTCTTCAACCTCCCCAAGCCCGATCTCCAAGATCTGCCGGGGCCTAAGAGGGGAGGGGACTTCCGGGCAGGGTCCTCAGCCCTTTCCGGCGTGGTCCCTTTAAGGGGCGGGGCCCACAGGCCTGCGGTGCTGCGGGCGCGGACGGGAAGCGGAGCTGGGAGGACTGGGAGGGGCGGCGGCG
>NW_022900949.1:1492004-1495463 GCF_012274545.1 Fukomys damarensis
AGGCTTGTCACGGCCACGCGGGCCCTGCTGTGACCCTGGGGGTTAAAACTGAGCCAAGCATCTACCGCCTGGCATCCCAGCACTTGGGAGGCTGAGGCAGGAGGATCGCTCAAACTCAGGGTCAGCCTGGGCTACATAGCAAGACCCTGTCCCAAAAAACCAAAACATCTTTTCACGACAAAAGCTTTTCCTGGAAGGTAAGGAGAAATGGGAAGGGACTTCAGTTTGAGAACGTGACAGAGGTCAAGCTGGCCCTGAACAGAAGTCAGTGAGAGACCAAGCAGAGGAGCCCGCGGCCGGCGCCACTGTGACGCCCGGGTCAGTGCCCCGGAGAAGCCCGGATCCGCACAGTTTGATCTCGGTGGACGCCGTCCCTGCTCTGTGGCCTTGGCGTGACCGCGGGGGCCACTTCCCCGCTCTAGGCCTCGGTTTCCCTCTCTGGCTGGGGCAGTATTAGGATGACCAAGGCTGACCAGTGGGAGTGGGGCGTTGGCCCTCCGTACTGGGGCTCAGGGTCGATGCTGGTGTTTAAACCCTGGGTTTGGGCTCTGGGAACCGACCTGGGAAGCTCTGGCCCGCCCAGCCCCGCCCACTCCGGGCCCGCCCCGCCCACTGCAGGCTCCGCCCCTGGCTGCTACTCTCCCACTGCCCTAGCAGGCCCTCCGCAGGCTGGGGCTCTTGGTCTCCGAGGAGCAGGTGCCGTCACCCCCAAGGCTCCAGCAGCAAATCAGGGCGTTCAGTGGGGCCCCCAGGTTGCGGTTGGGTTGCTCGGGTCCTGGCTTCATCTTGAAACCCTGGGTTGGCTCTGGGAACCGACCTGGGAAGCTCTGGCCCGCCCAGCCCCGCCCACTCCGGGCCCGCCCCGCCCACTGCAGGCTCCGCCCCTGGCTGCTACTCTCCCACTGCCCTAGCAGGCCCTCCGCAGGCTGGGGCTCTTGGTCTCCGAGGAGCAGGTGCCGTCACCCCCAAGGCTCCAGCAGCAAATCAGGGCGTTCAGTGGGGCCCCCAGGTTGCGGTTGGGTTGCTCGGGTCCTGGCTTCATCTTGACTTGCAGCTGTGCCCGCAGGAAGGCTCTTGGAGCTGGGTTTTGCGGGGTGAGCAGGAGTTGGAGGGGCGGGGCCTCATACCCCAGGTTCTATCAGCCACGCCCAGGCTCCCCTGTCTCCCCATCACCTGTCCCCGAACTGATCTTGCTTGGTGTCTGTACTTCCGCTGTGACGCATCCCACACGCAAGGAGAGGCCAGGAGCAGAGTCCCTCAGCCTAGCAGGGACCCTGGCGGGGGGACTTGGAAACCAGGTGCAGAGGGTCCAGCAGAACCTTCGTCCCTCGGTGTCCGCGGGTGAGGCCTCCAGGCCCCTCAGGGATAGCGCGGCCTCTCTGTGGAGGAACGTGGGATTTGCCCTGAAGCCAAGCCTGCCCTCCCGGGGCCTCTTCATCCTCCCTAGGTGACGGCGCTCCCAGGAGAAGATATTCCATGTGTGGAGTTGTTACGCTATCTCTAGGAATGACAGGAGGCTTGGGCTGCGCGCCTGTAACTCCAGCATTCTGGGAGGCTGAGGAAAGAGCATGGCAAGTTCAAGCCCTGCCTGGGCCAGTGAGACCCGTCTCGGAATGAAAGCCCGCTCTGGCTCCCAGGACCCTGGGCAGGAGCTGCCATGGCCGTTGCCATCTATATCCGAGGGCTTGGTGGAAGAGGAGTCCCTTCCCACTACATTCACTGGGCGGGGTGTTCACAGTGACCTTGAAGGGTGTGGGCTCCTGGGTCAGGGGCCGCTGATGTGCACTGAGCAACTGGGCATGGCCCACACACTCAAGCAGGTTCGGGTCTAGCTTGGGTCGGGGGATGCGTTAGGTGCAGGACACACAGGGCCAGTGCAAAGGCCCAGGGGCAGGAGGAGCTGGGTGCATTCAGGAGGAGAGGAGGACAGAGTTAGGGGTGCTCAGCAGGGTCGTGGCGTGCAGCCTGGGTCAGGGAGAGGTCTGGGGTGTGTAAGGTGGTCCTCTGAGTGCTGAGGGGAGGAGGGACACAGGGTCACCTGCTCCAGGCATCAAGCGGCAAATGAGGTTAGGGACAAGGCTGGCAGGGCCCTTGAATGCTGGAAAAGCAGGAGCTGGCAGGCTGGGCCAGTTCAGAGGGGAGTGCCTGGTGACGGGGGTCCGTGTGTCCCACCTGCAGGTGACCCTGGCCCCTACCTTGGATGGGCAGCGATGCAAGAGCGGTCGGAGGAGCTGTGGCACCAGGTCCTGGCAGCCCCAGTGCTGACCGGATGACTGCCTACCTGCCCAGGTTGGTGCTAGTCCCCCCAACCCCAGAGTCACCGCTGTCCTGAGAGCTGCCTGCACCCCAATAAACTGTTCTTGGGGCTTCGCTGTGCTCTGTTCTTCCCACCCATGGGAGACTCAGCCGGGCTGGGGCCAGGGTGGTGAGCACTGGCCCAGCCTAGTGAGGCCCTGGGCTCCATCCCCAGCGCCTCAAGAGAAAAAAGACAGCTCAGCGGAGAATGTGGGGACAGACGGACGAGGCCACAGCGCAGCCAGCCACAAGCTGACCGCGACAGGGCGAGAAGGGACAGCTCCTCCCAGGACCCCCAGAAGGGCCACGGCTGACCTGAGCCACAGCTGAAACCCCTACTGGTTTCAGGCCCGCGCTGTGTAGGATCCTCAGGCAGGCCAGGTCCTAAATCAGGCAGGGGGCTCCAGGCCCCGGCCGCTGCGTGTGGCTGTCAGTGCGGTGCTTCAGAGAGAAGAGGCTCCTCCCTCACAGCCCTCGAGTCAGGCCGGGCACTGCAGGGGCATCTGCGGGGACTTGGGGCGTCCTCACCTGGCAGCCCGCGGGCCCCGCGAGGTCACACGGTCAGAGCAGACATGGGCGAGCGGGGTCCCTAAGGCGGGGGTCTGGCCTCAGCCCGAGGAGCCTGCTCCTGAGTGGCCTGGACCTCAGCGCCCCTCCCTCGGGCCCAACCTCTGGGGTCCCCGCTGCCCGCAGGTCCTGGTGTTTCGAGTCCAGCCCTGGATCTACTCCCCGACCTTCCCCGCGGAAGGTTTCGCCGCAAAGATTTCTCCTTCAGCCGTTGTCACTGGGGTGTCATCCACGACGACAGCCACCGACGCGGCCACTCAGGGACCACATCCCGGAAGGCCGGGCCCTCATCCACCGGCTCACCCCATCCTGTCTCGGTTCCACCCTGGCACCAGGGCCTGAGTCGGGGCGCAGCGTGGGGAGAACCCCAAGGCCTGGGGACCCGAGTGGGCCCGGCTCGGAAGCCATCCCGAGAGCTGGGGTTCAGCGCCGGCCAAGACTGAGGGTGCGAGCCGGGCCAGGGGACCGGAGGACAGGAGGACCGGCGACATCCCCATCCAGCGGAGCTCGGGGCTCCGGGCCTCCGCCACCTCTGGACACCACCACCAGCCGCTCCTCAGGCGCAGGTTCTGGGTTCTGCTCGCTGCCTCAGCGTCC